>NC_057710.1:84618718-84750759 GCF_004010195.1 Chiloscyllium plagiosum
ACAGCACAGCAGGTCAGGCAGCATCTAGGGAACAGAAGATTCGACGTTTCGGGCACATGCCCTTCTTCAGGAATGAGCAGAGAGTGTTCAGCAGGAGAAGATAAAAGGTAGGGAGGAGGGACTTGGAGGAGGGGAGTTGGAAGTGGAGGAGATGCGGTGGAGGGCACCGTCGACCACGTCGCCTTCCTGACCTGCAGTCTTCTTGTTGACCTCTCCGCCTCCATCCTACTCCGACCTATCACCCTCACCTTGACCTCTTTCCACCTATCACATTTCCAACGCCCCTCCTCCAAGTCCCTCCTCCCTACCTTTTATCTTCTCCTGCTGAACACTCTCTGCTCATTCCTGAAGAAGGGCCTGTGCCCGAAACGTCGAATCTCCTGTTCCCTGGATGCTGCCTGACCTGCTGTGCTGTTCCAGCAA
This sequence comes from Chiloscyllium plagiosum, assembly GCF_004010195.1. Classification (NCBI taxonomy): domain Eukaryota; kingdom Metazoa; phylum Chordata; class Chondrichthyes; order Orectolobiformes; family Hemiscylliidae; genus Chiloscyllium; species Chiloscyllium plagiosum. The sequence goes on from NC_057710.1 coordinate 84,619,142, forward strand.
TAAAGTTTCAACTTTGATCTCCAGCATCTGCAGACCTCACTTTCTCCTTGCTAAGCATTTGTTTGGTAGACCTTTGCTGTCTCCTTCCATGACAAGAACATCCTTCCTTAGACAAGGAGACCAAAACTGTGACCAAGGTCCTGTATAATTGCAGCAAGACATCCCTGCTCCTATACTGAATCCTCTCACAATTAAGGACAACATATCACTTGCCTTCTTGGCCGCCCGCTGTACCTGCATACCCATCTTCAGCGACTAGTGTATGAGTACATCCAGGTCTCATGACATATTCTTGTTTCTCTCTAGTTATACAAATTCAGGTAATAATCTATATGTTATCAGTCTTTAGGGATTTATCTGCCTTCAATACCATCAATTTCCTCAACACCATTTCTCAATGAATGCTGATTTCCTTCAGTTTTTCCCTCTTAGTAAATCCTGTGTTCCTTAACATTTCTGCTATGTTATTTGAGTCCTCCTTTGTGAACACAGAACCAAAGAATGTATTAAGTTTGTCAGCCGATTCTTTGTTCCATACCACAAGTCCTCCTATTTCTGACTTACACTCCTCAGGTATGTTCTTTTGTTCTGGTCTCTTCCTTGGGTCTAATACTATCTCTAATTTCCCTTGTTGGCTATGATTTGGCCAACTTTCACATTTTACTTTTGAACAAGACAGGAATGAACAATTGTTGCAGATCATCCATGTGCTCTTTTAATGTTTGCCATTGCCATTCCAACATCATCCCTTTAAGTAACATTCCCCAATCTATCATAGCTAACTCAAGCCTCATACCATCAGAGTTTCCTCTATTTTGGTTCAGGGCCCTAGTCTCAGAATCAACGAAGTCACTCTCCATCTTGAAGAGGAATTCTATCATATTATTGAGTCCAGTGACTCGACATCAGAATTATTCTGATGAAGAGTCACCAGACTCAAAATGTTAATGCTGCTGTCTTCTCACCGGTACTGCCAGATCTTCTGAGTTGCAATTTCTGTTTTTGTTTCAGATCTCAGCATCCACAATTCTTTGTTTTATTCTATCACACTATCGTTGTTCATTCCCAATGGGCTTCATACACATAGATTACCAATTACTTCTTTCTCATGACACAATACCCAGTCTTAAAGCATTGGTCCAGAAAACCTCTCCTACACAGTCTTGGAGTTCATCCTCTACAGTATTGTTTGATTTGATTTGATTTGCCAAATCTATGTGAAAACTAAAGTCATCTTAATGTTCCTTTATTGTACGCAAGCCTAATTTCCTGTTCAATGCCATTCCCAAAGTCACCTTATTGTTTTAGGGGGGTTGTATCTAATCCCCACTAATAGAGTTTTTTCCTTGGTGTTTCCAATTTGAACAATACAGATTCCACATCATCGGAATCAATTTCCTTCCTCACTGTTATGTTACTTTCCTCTTTTACCGATAATGAAATTCCATCACCTTTTCCTTTGTGTCTATACTTCCTAACTACTGAAAACTGCCTGATATTCAGTTCCCATCCCTGGTCACCCTGCAGTCATGTCTCCATAATTCCAATTATGATATACCTGTTTTCATTTGTGCGTGCATTGAATTCATCTACTTTATTATGAATGTTCAGTGCATTAAAGATTAAAGCTGTGAGGCTTGTATTTTTAGCAATACTTGTCCAATTCCGTTATTTTTCACCCTGATCCTGTTTGATCCTGGCCTTTGATTTCTTTGCCTTTCACTTTTCTTATTTCCTTTTCTGTCTTTTGTTTATGTCTTTGTCTCCTCTTCCTTTGATTCCTTCCATAGGTTCTGCACCCCTGCCATTTCAATTTAAAGCCTCCCCAACCACTTTAGAAAATATTGCTCCTCAGACATTAACCCTCGTCTCACCAGGTGTAACTGGTCTGGTCACACCTACCCCAGAACCAGTCCCAATGCTCCAGCAATCTGAAACCCTCCCCCGACACCATCTCTTCAGTCACATATTCATCTGATATCTCCTGCCTATTCCAAAACTAAAACAGAAATTGCTGGAAAAATTCAGCAGGTCTGGCAATCCTTCTTGAAGAGTCACTGGATCAGAAACATTATCTCTGCTTTCTCTCCACAGATGCTACGGGACCTGCTGGGCTTTTCCACCAATTTCTGGTTTTGTTTCTAATTTTCAGCCCCCACAGTTCTTTGGTTTTCTGCCTCTAACTATATATACTTAGGCACTTCTTTTAATATATAAAGGAGTAAAGTTTGTAAAAAAAAAAGATCTCCACTAAAGTTAAAATGGTAGAACAGGAAAGGTCATAAGGAAATTCAACCCATGCCACCTCTTCATCTCCACAACCACATAGTCAAACATCTCCATGCATCGCTGTATGCAAGTATACATAAAAAAATGCATGTGCATTTCAAGGGAGCTCTGACCACTTGTTTAATCAAAGTTAACACTGGATTTATATTCGATGTACTATTAATTTCAAGCCATGTGAGAGTAAACCTTTTAGGAAGGTCATGCAACTCTTGTCTAATGAGCACACCAGGATCAGCATGCAGAGTCATACCAGAAAAATTAGTCAGGATTTCCTTAGGTTGCCTCACTCTATCACTGTAACTTTGTTGGATCTTTGACAGAAACTGTGTCCACGTCCCATGGAAATCCACTGTTTTACTAGTGCTGGGAAGTCATACAAATGCACTATATAATACTTACTTTAAATGTGCTCCAGCAGTACTATTAAAGCTTCCAGATCAGAGTGTAAGCAGTCAAAATATGTGTTGTAAATTTTTATGAGCTGGAAAAAGTTTGGCTAAACAGTTACTGGCCTGATTTTGTAGGTTAAATGTTTTTTGGCTATAAATCAATGTGGTAATTCACACTCAGAACCTTTGAGTTGGCATGGTTTGGGTTACATTTTATAGTTTGGTTTGGTGATCTGAAAGACATGTTTGAACTGGAAACAGTTTTTCTTCCATATAACTTCTGTAAAATGTACCTTCTCTATGAGTTTATGCTATTAGCACAGAGTGATATAGAACCATTACATAGTTTGCAGCTTTAATAATTTTGCTCCCTTTTTCCTATCTCAATGTATATTTTCTCCGGGTTCCTTCACCCACCAAGCTGTCCTCAAACATTGCTGCACCACAACAATATTCACTCGTCAGTATCGAAAATTATTGTCATGGCATGTTTGACTTTATAAGCAGTTTTTGACAATATTCGTCATAGTCATACAGCTTAGAATTGACCCTTTGGTCCAACTCATCCATGCGACCAAGGTTCTCAAACTAAACTAGCCTGCATTTGGCCTTATATCCATTTAGACCTTTCCTTTTCATGTACCTGTCTAGATGTTCTTCATATGTTTTAACTGTACTTGAATCAACCATGTCTTCTGGAGGTTTATTCCACATATGAACTTTTGATCGTTTGAGTTCCATGATCTGATTTTAATAGAATCATAGAGTCATACAGCACAGAAACAGACCCTTCAATGCAAACAGTCCATGCCAAACATAATTCCAAACTAAACTAGTCTGACCTGCTGACACTTGGCCCATATCCCTCCAAACCTTTCCTATTCGTGTGCTTGCCCAAATGTCTTAAGGTAGTAATTTACAGCCAAGGCTTGTTCAAGTCTCTTCTTTTCTATGTTGAAAAAAGATAATATAAAATACATTGGAGATGATTACTACCAGTCTTTTGATCCATGCTTGAAACAACTGCTAACTGTGACTGCTCTGCTCTCTGATAAACTACATAATATTGAAATAATGTTGGATTCTGTGGTAGAGACCTTCATATCAGCTGCTTAGAAAGAGCTCTGTTTGATCCTGTCAAATATCCAAGCATTCAGTGTTGTTTCAATTTCTGTAAAAACGGGGTTGACTGAATCAACAATTCCATACTGTCAACATATATTGCATTTCACAGAGTAGCTGTACTCATAGTGCTCAGTATACAATATAGTAGTTCCAATTTTGTAGCCCACTGGGATTACAGGTTGCAGAATTACAATTAAATTCTCTACTGGTGTTCCAACATCAGAATATTTCATGAATACAATGTTATGTTTTAGTTAATATAGTGTTGTATCTTGTCCAGATGTTCGATTGATAGCTAAGTTGAACATTGCACTACTCAGTGTGAAAACAAGCCACAAAAATTTAGAAGCTTCTGGAATCTGATCCCTCAATGTACTGATTTAGCTAACTGATCTTAGTTTGGGTTTCTGACTGTTTCACTTACTCTGAATTCCTGTGGCTAGCACAGGGTGGGTTCCATTCCTAATCCATATCTGTTAATAATTTCCAACGGAGGGTGACAGTTAGTTAATATAGAATATATATTTCAGTTAATAGCAAGAAGTATAGACAGATTAACTTGTTTTTATATAGCAAGTTGTTATGCTTTGAAATGAACAGCCTTAAAGAATGGCAAAAGTAGTTGTCATAATAACTTGCAGAAGGAAACATGATGTAAAGGGAACAATCCAGCACTAAGGGGAAAGAAAAGTGAGAATGGAACTGTTTAGATAAGTCTTTCAAAGATCTAGTACTCAAATGATGGGCCAAGTACTATCCTTGTGAACTATATGGTCCATGGTCAGCTGAGTGTTTTTCAGATGTTGCATTATTTGGAGTGCTGGCTCTAAAATGGCACTTACCGAATCAATGTCAAATACGAACTGATGTCAACTGCGTACTAGTCATACTTCCTGCATCCACACCAAGGTGGGTTCCACCAAATGATAACTGGCAGAGCTCATATTAAAAAGCATGTACTTATGCAACACCAACAATTTTGGATCCAAAATGCTTATTGAGCTGAATAGGCACGAAGGAACTGAATTTTGCAATCTCCACCTCAATTAGAAAATGTTTCAATTACATTGGGATGTAATTTGGATCAGACAGTCCCATTGATAGAATAGCCTTCTCAAATACAGAATCTGATTACAGAATGGGGAGCTGGATATGGTACGAGAGTGCTGGAGGCAGGTTCTCAACAAGAGCCAGCATCTTCAGATATGGGAAAAGGTTATCTGTGGCATAATGCCACAAACTGCTGAATTTTCTTCCTCCCTTTTTGTTCCTCTACAAATAAGTTAGGTTAGATTAGATTGCATTACCTGCAGTGTGGAAACAGGCCATTTGGCCCACCGACCCTCCAAAGAGTAACCCATCCAGACCCATTCCCCTAACACAATGGGCAATTTAGCATGGCCAATTCACCTGAGCTGTACATCTTTGGATTGTGCAAGGAAACTGGAGTACCTGGAGGAAACTCGCACAGACACAGGGAGAATATGCAAACTCCACACAGAGAGTGGCCCAAGGCTGGGATTGAACCTAGGTCTCTAGCGCTGTGAGGCAGCAATGCTAATCACTGAGCCATCGTGCTGTCCTGTGCTATGATCTTGATCTACTGAATGGAGGAGCAGGCTGAAGGGGTTGAATGGTCTACTTTTGATCTTATTTCCTATGCTCATATGTTGATCCCTTGAAGATAACAGTGGAGTCTTCAAAATTATAAATGTAAGTTTATGAGTGGAACCTGCAGTGCTCAGCTGTGAAGAGCTGTTTATCCAGATCATTGTGCTTTTCTTGTATGAGGAAAGTAAACAATACTGTTTATACCCCCAAGAACCTAAAGAGGGAAGATGTTAATTATCCAGAAAAAAAATTCACCCGAATCCCAGTAGAAGATTCAACACCAGTCTGTCTATAGGCCTCATTTAGGCTATATCTAAAGTGGTTCCAATGGCTTTGCTGCCACTGCAAATCCAACATACACATATAATAGATACATAACAACACATTGAAGCACATGAATTGCTGTAGGCAAGAAGCTAAATTGACAATTATGTATATGAAAGTCAAGGGTCAGCTTACAACTACTATACCTACATTCTGGCCATGTCTTATTCAATAACCAATTGAGATTTACAGAGAGCAAAAGTATTATGTATCATTCTCAATATGTACGACGAGATGATTCAGCTTATTGGAATTTGCAAATTTAATTCTGATTACATTTCAACATTTTTATATACTTGAGAGAAGTGAAACACCATTCGTGTACAAAGCCCTCTGAAAAGGCTTAGAAAAACATGTGATATATCATTGGAAACCTTGGTGGTAGCTCTCTGACCCTGCGGTCATATTAGAAATGTATTTCAATAGTGGTTCACAGGACTATGTCAAGATGACTAGCATTCCTCAAGGTATCAGAACACAAAAGGCTCTTTCAGCTGCATGTTTTTTTTTTCTTTATTTCAAGTTCTACTCTGTAAGTCAGGGGCTTTGGTCTGTGAATGAGCAATGGAGGGTGGGAGGGGGTGGGGGCCAGGGGGCCATCACTACTGCTTGAACAAACCTCTTATTGAGTTCTTTAAATAGTGCATATTTGGATGTGACTATAATTGAGCGGTTGTAGTCTGTTTGATGGTATTTTTACACTTGTGCCCCACAAATAACCAGAATTCCACCAATGTCATGAGAATGTTTAGAAGAACTAACTTCTGAAAACAACAGTGGCAGAGTACAATCGCAGTTTTAGTGCAGACATTCATGGAGCTATAAACAAGACAACGGCAAGAAGGAGAAGGCTGACACTGAGATTCCTTCTGCTGCAAATACTAGAGTTAAGCATTTGTAAAAGAATCAAGGAATCTTTTCCAAGCCTATGAAATTGGGATATTATCAGATTTTTATTCGTTACTCACAAGTAACTGCACAGAAAATAACTAATAGTTTGGTTGAGTGGTTAAGTGACTCATAAACTGTGAGAGAAGCTTGCATGATGTAAAACTGCCCCAAGATCAGACTGGAGTCAAGTAACAACTGACTTGTCGTCAGTTTAAGAACTGAAGAAGAAACTATGGCCAGAATATTTTAGTGTTGGGCACAGAAGGAGATGGGAAGGCAAGGAAATGAAGTAGCATATTGTCCGAGAACCGCACCATGTTCGCCTCTCGCCTGAATCAAGTTCTAGGTGGGTAATCCCATACTTGACCTCTTCTGCCAACTGAGACAATTAATGATGACTCAAGGACCCATTTTTACCTGGATTATAATAAGTAGCTTCAGGTGGCGCAAAAGGGTTGGCCCATGCAACAGTGCAGGCAGGCTGTCAGTTCAGAATGAGTCCCATTAGCTTATGGAGGACTGAAAGGCTGGATAAAGGGCAGGGCTGCAGAGACCACCCCATGCTCTTGATTCCAATATCTCTGCTCTCATCTTCCCTCATTCCAAAGCTACCCATTGAAAAGCACTTGCGGTCTTGATCCTCAGGTTGTTTGATATCTTCCCAGCAGTGGCCACAACCTCCCTGCCAAATACAACAGCTGCTAGTTTCAGAATGGCCAGTAGCTCTTGGAAAGCAGGACTTCCTGAATTGGGGACCCACTCCCAGTTGAAGGTCTGCCAGGGACCAATTGTCCTCAGCTCACCATCTTCAGCTGCTTTGTTAGTGACCTTATCTCCTTCATAACACCAGAAATAGGGATGTTTGCTGATTTTTGCACAATGTTAAGTATTATGTGTCTGTCCTCAGATACTGAAGCAGCATGTGTCCAAATGCAGCTGGACTTGAACAATATGGCTGACAGCCGGCAAATAATATTTGTGCCACACAAGTGCCAGGCAATAACCATCTCCAACAAGAGAATCCAACCATTGCCCCTAGACATTCAATGGGATTACCATAACTGAATTCGCTCATTATCGCATTCCTAGAGTTGTTATTAGTGTTGCTTTAAACTGAAATAGTGTCCTGAATTTTTTTCAAAGTGTGGCAAAGTGACAATTTCTTAAAGAGTTTCACACATGAGCCCTAGTCAGATTTCTCATGCAATTTTACTCTGCTGGTTTCATTCCATATCACCACTTTATGTAACAGTCATCTCGCATTTATCAGAGGTGCAAGTGCTTAATGGTGCGGAAGGGTCTGTTTCCATGTTGTATGACTCTGGAACACACACTCAGTCTGACTGTCCCAATGCACCCACCTCTTACCAAGGCTCATAGTCAACCTTCCCCATTCACATGGCAGGATATTTAAAGGCACACCAGTTCAAACGTTGCCAGCCTGTTGTCAAGTTGTTACCCAGGTAGTCAGTATCGTGTTCACAGACCAGAGGGCTGTGCAACAGTGTTACAAGAGGGTTAATGAACTTGTGCACTCTGTAAGTGTAAGTGCCAGCATCTTCTCTCTGCATGTTACTGAGAGACCAAGGAATTCAGGTACATTGTTCCTTGTAAGTTGCACCATAGGTCAACAAGATAGTGAAGAAGGTATTAGCATGCTTACCTTCACTGCTCAAACCAATGATTTTAGGAGTTGAGACATCATGTTGCAGTTGTACTGGACGTTGGTAAGGGCACTTTAGAATACTGTGTATAGTTCTGGTTGAAAATGTGTTGCTGGAGAAGCACAGCAGGTCAGGCAGCATCCAGGGAACAGGAGAATCGACGTTTTGGGCATAAGCCCTTCTTCAGACCTGCCTGTGTTGCCTGACCTGCTGCGCTTCTCCAGCAACACATTTTCAGCTCTGATCTCCAGCATCTGCAGACCTCACATTCTCCTCATATAGTTCTGGTTGCCCTGCTATAGGAAGGATAAACTGGAAAGGGTGCAGAAAATATTTACTAGGATGTTACCCGGAGTAGAGAGTTTGAATTATAAGGGCAGACTAGATAGGCCTGTAATGTAGGAGATTGAGGGGTGACCTTATAGAGGTCTATAAAATCATGAGGGGCATAAATACGATAAATAGCCAAGGTCTTGTCCGCAGGATAGGGGAGTCCAAAACTAGAGCACATAACTTTAAGGTGAGAGGAGAAAGATTTAAAAGAGACCTGAGGGGCAACTTTTTCACAAAGAGGATGGTGTGGGTATGGAACAAGCTGCCAGAGGAAGTGGTAGAGACATGTACAATTACAACATTTTAAAAACATTTGGGCAGGTACTTGAACAGAAAAACTTTAGAGGGATATGGGCCAAGCACAGGCAAGTGGGACTAGCTTAGTTTGGGAAACGTGGTTGGCACGAATGAGCTTGACCAAAGGGTCTGTTTCCGAGTTGTATGATTCTATGACACACACTCAGTCTGACTGTCCCAATGCACCCACCTCAAAACAAGGCTCATAGTCTATACTCTTGATGAGGATGGCCCTCCTGTGTGCCACCCCAAGATCTCTATGTCCCTGTCCACAAAGTGGTGTGCCAATTTTCCCTTGTCAACTACGTCCAGGGCAAACAACATGGGCCTTGCAGGGAAGCAATTGACAACTAGTGCTTTTTAAAGATGGTGTTGGTGCCAGGAATCCTGGAATGTCCCAGCAATAGTGAGTATTTACCTACAGTAGGTGGGAGAATACAATGGTGCATGGTAATATGGCATGTTTGAGACGATAATGTGAGAAAACCCATCAGGGTTCATGAGTAAAAACCTCCATTAAACCTGCTAAAATTAACCAATATCTGGTAAAATTTAACCCATGGTTTAAAAATGCATCAAGATTGAATGGAAAACTGCTTAAAGTCGCACTGAGACACAACATGGGTCTTGCAATCACATAAGTATGCAAGATGTGGGGATTGAACGCTAGCTTTTTGTAAAAAGGAAAAATCCTTACCTGAGGTCTGTCAAAGGTCATGCTGAATGACGTCCTAATAGGCCAATAGCTGTGACCAAAACCTGAGAGTGGATCATTTATCTGGTTGCTGGACCATTGAGATGTAAGGTCCAGGGAGATTTGAAAGAAGAAAGAAGAAAAATACAATTATATTTGATAAAAATACAAAGGAATAGTTTTAAAAAGTTTTGCTGAAAATAAAGAAAAGAAACTCGATGCCAAAAGTTATGGGTTTTTTTTCCAATCATATTGAAACGTATAACTATGGATAAAGCAAGTAACATTGAGTATTGGACCTCTGAGCGAAAACACGGTGTACTGCAGCATTGCCAAAATTTACACAAGTTCTAAGATGGTTATAATTTTACAGGTAATGAGCTGCTGAATTTATATACCAGAATTGTTTACAGATACTTGGTAATTATATAAACAATCAGTCTGTGGAGGAACCTTACAGCAAATATTCAAATACTGTTGTGTAAACGTGATTGAGTTTATGCAATTTGCTGTATTATTTAACTCAGCCAGATAAGGACCACCAGCAAACTTCGGAGAAAACATTTTATGTTAGACTAAATAACTATTTTGTGATATCTTTTCTGAATAATGTGCTGAATTTAGGATACAAGTTATTAATGTAAAAGAAGTTACAATCAATTTTACAGAATCCATCTGGGCTGCATTTTGGCACTCCACCTGCATGTTTGTTTACACACATGCTACAAGGAAGATAGCACTGCTGCCTCACAGCGCCAGGGACCTGGGTTCAATCCTACCCTCGGACAACTGCCTGTGTGGAGTTTGCACCTTCTCTCCTGTCTGCGTGGATTTCTTCCGGGTGCTCTGGTTTCCTCCCACATTCCAAGGGTGTGCAGGTTAGGTGAATTGGCTGTGCTAAATTGCCCATAGTGTTCAGAGATGCCTAAGTTACTTGCATTAGTCAGGGGTAAATATAGGGGAGTGGGTCTGGGTGGGAGGGTTGGTGTGGGCTTGTTGTGCCAAAGGGCCTGTTTCCACACTGTAGGGATTCTATTTAAAAAAAGGGCTACCTAAAATTCCTGGCCAAGTGAAAATATAATCTCGGGTCTCATGTCACCCAAGAAAATCAGTATTGCAATTACGTTCATGTTGGCAAATACTTAACAGGTTAATGTGAGGGAGAATCCATGACCTTGTGAAGCCTCTGAGTTGTCAGGCCCACACGTGACAACACTTTTATGGTCCCTTGCAGTTACTTCTGCTACACAGAGATGACTGTGATCAATCTGTAATCACCAAAAACATGGTCAAGACTGCTTAAGACAAGGATTTATTATCCATATATTTGGACATTACAAACATTTCACATGCAGGTTGCAGTAATGACAGATGTCTTCACCCTGCCCTGTGTAACCTGATGAATGTCTTTGCCCCTGAAGGACTTGTATCACTAAAAAATAGAGTATCTGTGCTCTTACAGAAAGAAAAACACTTACTCCACTCACTCCAGGTGTGACCACTGTCTTCCTATGTCAATGGCGTGTTTACAATTTGCCTGAGTATGGAAAGCAATGCAGGTCACGCCTGGAACCCAGAGTCAGAGGCTCTGCTGGTAATCAAAAAACACTTCCTCTCAGAACCCCAATTTCCTTTCTTCCAGGCACTCCCTGTCTGAACCGGTCAGTACTGAGCTTCCACACCTTCCCACACACCACTTTCAGTTCAGGCATCACCTCTCCATGTTACTCTCTGAACACCAAATGGTGTGTGGCTTGAGGAAGAATTTAGATGTGATTATGTTCCAATGTGCTTGCTGCCCTTTTCCTTCTTGGTGTAGAGGCAGAGAGTTTGGAAGGAACCTTTGTAAAGTATTACAATCGATCCCGAACGTTGATGAGTGAAGTCAGCTGCTCCAAGAGATAAGTGAGTGCTCGGGAGGGGGGGTCTTGTGGTTGGCCTGGTTGCTCTCAGGCATTGATGAGGGGAGTCTGTGAACTGTGTGGAGGAAGCAGAGCTGCTTCAGTGTGATTTGCACAAGTTGAGTGAGTGGACAAATGCGTGGCAAATGAAGTATAATATGGAAAAAATGTAAGTTTATCCACTTTGGTAGCAAAAACAGGAGGGCACTTTATTATCTAAATGGTGATAGATTGGGAAAGGAGGAGCAGTATTGAGACCTGGCTACCTTTGTAGACCAATCACGGAAAGTACGCATGTACATGAAGAAGGCAAATGCTACATGTTTTGCTTTGATATCTCTCCCCTCTCATTAATTATTTAATTGTCCTCCACCACTTATAATTGTAAGAGACAGAGATGCAGAGCTTTAATCTGATCCATTGGTTATGAGATCATTAACTCAGTCTGTCACATGCTGTATCCATTACTTGGATCACAAACTGTCATCTGTTGTAGTTTCATCAGGTTGACACCTCAAATTGGCATGGGCTGTCCCTTCTGCTTGGAAATCTTTGTCCTACAGTGTGACCACAAGTAGCAAGGTCAGCTCCACAGTAGGACACCCCCAGCTGAGATTTGTCTGGCCAGCAAGGCCTCTTTACTATCCTGCTATAGAGCGCCCATGCCTGTCCCTCCTCCTGAGCATAGAGTAGTACTGACAGTGCCCAGATGTGATCTGTGCTGTTCTCTCCACAGATGCTGTCTGACCTGCTGAGTATTTCCAGCATTCTTTGTTTGTATAATACATTTTTCTCATCGACTAAACTGCCATCTTTTGGGAAGAATATTTTCACGGAGAATAGCAGCTGCAGTTGAATATGGGACTATGCGGATTAATGAGTATACTGGATTTTGGTTTAATTGTTTTGGGAAGTATAAGCACTTATGCTTCCCTTTGGAGTTTAAGTAAGTAGGGAATGCATAGTTTGTCTGGAAGATGTAGGCTTGATTGACCTTTATTGATTTCATAACTTATGCTCTTACAATCTAAGAGCATCTTCAATCATATTTTTGTGCCATGTTGTGTATTATTAAGTTGCTCATCTAAGCATAAATGTAAAGCTTTAAATTGCCATCCTTTTAAACAGGCTGCAACACCATTTTTACCATTGTTACAGAACATAAGCATATAGTCAGTTGACTATCCTTCGAAAATCCCCAGGAAAGCTTTGCCGTTCACTCAGACAAACTGAAACAGATGATGGTAACACAAGATATCTCCACAGGGACAATGAGTTATGATAGCTCTTTTATGGGTCTGAAAGAACTTTAATTCATGACAGCTACAGTCACAAATGAGTTATGCTCTTTCACACACTTGAAATAATGTCTGGAATTTACCGTCACAGGCAAATTACTTATTTTTTAAAAATATTGATATGTGTGAATATATATATGTCTGCACTTCCTCTGGTAGAATTATAAACTCATCATTGTTAATTCTGGAATGCAAGATGCTATTGCCAACTTGTAATTGCCTTTTTAGCCCTTGGGATCTTAACATGCGTGAACCATCGAGGCTTGGGGAAGAGGTATTGCCAGTTACGCCTACAGAATAAATGAACAAGTTCTAATTTAACTTGACTGACTCAATGATGCATTTGGAACAGAAAGCAAAAATAAATCTTCAATTTTGTTCTCAGTATTCATAGAAAGATTTATCTTGGCTATATCACCAGACATAATGTACGTAAGCAAACATAACACAAGAAATCACAATGAGTTGCTATGGCATCTTAAAGTTGCTTTTCTCCCAATGCCCCCAAAATTAAAGACAAATAACTGGCACAGAGCAGAAAAGGTAACAGTATTAAGGTAACTTTCAGAGTTTGGAAAACAACAAACTATTCTTCAAAATAACATTTAATCCTTAATAGCCTTGAAATTACACAGTTCAGCATTATCGCATAAATTCTTAGAGGTTCAGCACAGAATTAATAACACTCTTCCACATTTTTTGAATTTAATCTATCTCAAGCTAAAACTCGATTTTCTAAAATGAAAATGTTTCTGATTTCGATGTTCCTCTAGTATTCCAACAGTTTCAGTTCTCAGTCGTGTAAAATCTGTTTCTAAAACTAGAAATACCACACTTTTGAAAAAAAGAAAAAAAATTTTCAATATACTTTTGGAAAGCTCTTTTTAAGACTGGCATTGGCATGGTGGAGTGAAAGACCTCTTTCTGTGCAGTATGATTCAATGATTCTAGGTCTGTGAGTTGTAATTGCAGGGTCTGTTTCCTCAGGAAATGAGGGAAGATCGAGATCGAGCACGGCTGGATTCCATGGTGCTGCTCATTATGAAACTGGACCAGCTTGACCAAGACATTGAAAATGCTCTCAGCGCAAGCTCATCTCCATCCAGTACTCCAACTTTTAAGAGAAGACACATTCCTGTGAGCACATTTACTTACAATTACATTCTTTTTGCTTTTGGTTGTAAATGCGAAACACTGTATAAATCTTCTTTAAGGATTATATAGAAAACGTAGATTTTGCGAATGGCCTAATTTTAGGCTAATAGTCAACAAATTCTTCATTTATTTAAACTGACTGAGAAATATAAAGGTGGAATATATTTAATTGTCATTAAAAATGGGATATGCCTTTTGTTAATTAACCTTAATTGATGATCATTGTTTAATAAAACAGCCCTCATGTAAAATTTATCAGAAAGCAATGAGGATAGTAAAACTGTAAAACCCAAATGGCTGCGTAAACAGATATACCACATACATGCCCATGGATATGCTAACTGGCCTTAAAGCTGCTCCTCTGCCAACATCCCGAAAATGAAAGAACAAGTAACTGGCACATAGCAGAAGAAGGAATGATTGGGGGTGGGGCAGGGTCAAGTTTATGAATGTTGTTAAGGGAAGGTACTATGGTTTAATTTTCAGAGTTTGGAAGAACAACAAACTATGTTACAATGTTACCATTCTTCAAAATAACATTTAATTCTTAATAGCTTTGAAATTACATAGTATGGCATTATCGTATAAATTCTAGGAGGGCCAAATCAGCCAGTTTCTACTTCTAGATCAAAATCTTACCAGATGGGAACTTGGATCAATGAGTCAGGTCTCCAGCATTTGTCCTAGCTTCAGGTTGTTTTGCTGTTTTGCTCAAGAATGACAGAATTGATAAATTTGCTCTTTAATGTTTTTTATCAAATTCCTTTGTTGTTTTAAGAACAATATTACTCAATGCAAAATAAATGGTTAAGATCAATTTTAAAGTAATGTAGAAAGAAATTTGATATGAGTGCATTAAACCTTTGCATGATAATATCACACAATGTACTTGCCATGGCATTATGCTTTTGAGTTGTAAGCATGTGTTCTGATAAAAATCTTAACACCACTCTTGTATGTAAAAAGAATTTTGACGAAGGGCATTTTGTGGAGATTATTTGTTCTAAATTATGATACGCTGCTACTTTGAAGTAACATAGCACAAAGGCCTTTTCTTCAAAGGGATTGGTCTTACTTTATAAGTATTAAATAATCTCAATGGATTGTGTGTCACTATTTAAAGGTACCATTTAAATTGAGTTCTGAAAGGTAGAACTGTAACATGATTTTACTCCTGAAGTTACGTGCTTGTGAGGGATGATGTCATTGCAGATCAAATATTGTTTACAGATGTTGACAGAAAGCTTGCAAAGTCTCTTGGGAAAGGAAATGGGAGTAAAATGCTGTAGCATTTAAAGCACATGCAGCATCATTATGAAAATATGCTGGAACGTTCAACCCATGATCAGGTTTTACACAGTCCCACAGTCTATATATATATATATATTCCCACTAAATGTTTAATCCCTTAAGTTTCTTTCACAGAGCACTGAGTGCAGTGATATTATTTCATGACTGCACCAATTACTGCTGCTTAGTAGAAGAATGCATACTATTGCTAGCTTCAATCAGTTTTCTCTCCCAAAATACAACATATCACAATACTTTGCACATTAAATCAGTTTTTAATCACAAAAACTGCTGCACAAGAGGCACAACTGAAAATGAATCAGAGAATTGTTATGGTGCAGAAGAGGGCCATTCAGCCCATCATTCAGAAGAGCAGACTGGATGGACCAAACGGCCTAATTCTGCTCGTATATCTTATGCTTTTGTCTGCACTGGCTTTCTAAATGAATATCAGGTCTACTCTCTTGCATTTTTCCCATAGTCTTGAATATTGTTCCTATTCAAATAATCATCCAATACCCTCTTGAATGCCTCAGATGAACCAACCTCCACCACACGTCCGAGCAGCATGTTCCATGCTCTACGGACTTGCTGTATAAAAACAATTTTTTTTCCCCACATCACAAATGCAACATTTGCAAATTATCTTATATCTGTGCATTCTCATTCTTGGTTCTTTTATGAAAGGGAGCAGCTAATCTCTATTGACTCTGTCCAGCCCTTTCATGATTTTGAAACTTCCATCAAATCTCCTCAAAGCTCTCTTCTTCAATGGAAAACAGTCCCATCTTCCCCAATCTTTCCTCACAACTGATTTTTCTCATCCATAGAACAGTTCTCACTAGCCTTTTCCGCGCACTCTCCAATGCATTCACGTCACCCCTGAAGTATAGCACACAGAAGTGTCACAGTACTCCACCTGAGGTCCAAATAGTGTCTTATACTGATTACTCCTGTAATCTCTGGCCTTGGTAATATAGGTTAGGATGCTATATGCTATGTTAACTGCTCACTGTATTTCCCGTGTCTGCTTTCATAACTCATGTATATGTAAACTCAGGTCTCTCTGCTCCTGTAAAACCTTTAGGGCAGTATGTTTTAATTTAGAAAATATATCCATGTTTGTTCTAACTCTCATTTCTCCACATTGATATTTCTTCACCTGTCACCTATTTGCTTTTTCCTAGCTACACCACCAGGAGTTAGACTGTGGAGGGTCAGATTCTTTTCAGATACAAACTCCTTTCAGAAGAAAAGGGTAGCACGATGGCTGAGTGGTTGGCACTGCTGCCCTCACATCACCAGGGACCCGGGTTCAACTCCACCTTTGGGTAACCGTGTGGACATATTCTCCCCGTGTTTGCGTAGGTTTCTTCCGGGTGCTCCAGTTTCCTCCCACAGTCCAAAGATGTGCAGGTTAGGTAGATTAGCCATGTTAATTTGCTCATAATGTCTGGGGAAGTGCAAGTTGGGTGGATTGGCTGTCATAAAGTGCGGGGTTACAGGGATGGGATAGTTCTGGATGGGATACCCTTCAGAGAGTCAGTGTGGACTCAATGAGCCAAACGGCCTGCTTCCACACCACAGAGATTCTATGATTTACCTACTCCATCAAATTGTCCATGTCCTTTCCTCCACACAGTTTACACTGCTCTCAAGTTTTGTGTCATCAACAAACTTGGAAATTATCCCTTGCATGCCAAGATCTAGCTCATGAATATATATCAGAAAAGTGAGCCTTGGGGGGTTTTACAATAAACCTTTCTCCAGCCCTAAACACAATACTTAATCCATCATTCAATGTTTTTCATCCCTCAGTCAATTCGGGTTCCATGTTGTCACTGTCTCATTTATTCCATGAGCAACCAATTTCTCTCAAACAAAAACAGAAATTGCTGGAGTAAGTCCTTTTCTCTCAAGTATGTTGTGTGATACTGTATTGAACATTTTTTGGAACTCAATGCATAAAAACTGTATTTCCCTCATCAACATTCTCTGTTGTTGCTTCAAAATTCTCCAGCAAGTAAGTTAAATATCATTTTCCCTGAAAAAAATCTAAGTTGGTTTTGCCTAATTAACCAAAATGTTTCCATGTGACTCTTAATTCTATCTTGACTAACTTATTGAAGCTTTCTCACCACTGAAGTTAAGCTGCATGGTCTGTCATTGCTGGATTTATTCTTACAACCTTTTTTGAACAAGGTATTACATTTGCAATCCTTGCCACCATCCCTCAGCCTGGGGCAAAGTGCAAAATTGCTGTCAGTACCTCTATGAAACTCCATTCTCCCTACTTCAAGAGGCTTGGATGTATCTTACCAGTCCCAGTGCACTATCGGTGCATTAATTACTAACAACCCAACTAATTCCTCCAATGTAT
Organism: Chiloscyllium plagiosum; assembly: GCF_004010195.1. Taxonomy (NCBI): domain Eukaryota; kingdom Metazoa; phylum Chordata; class Chondrichthyes; order Orectolobiformes; family Hemiscylliidae; genus Chiloscyllium; species Chiloscyllium plagiosum. The sequence continues at coordinate 84,636,783 of NC_057710.1, forward strand.
TAAATTTAAACCCTTCTAGTGACTAAGCCTAATCCTCTGTCACTGTGGCCTGGGCAGCATCTCCTAACTTAGTAAAAGACATATGCAATGTATTCATTTGATATCTTGGCCATGTTCCTTACCTCCATGTGTAAAACCTTTTCTGTGTCTAATTTAGCCGTACTCCCCTTTTTACCAGCCTTTTACTGCCTATGCCTATCGAACTTTCTATGATGCAGAACATTGTACATTTATCAACAAACATCCCTTCTTCCACCTGTATGATGGAGGGAAAGTTATTAATGAAAGAGCTAAAGATAGCTGGGCCTAGGATACTATTCTGCAGAGATGTCCTGGAGAGATGACTGATCTCCAATAACCACAACCATTTTTCACTTTTAAGGAACTATGCACTCACACCCCTAGGTCTATTTGTTCAGTCACAGTCCCCAGGCCCTTATCACTAACTGTACAAGACCTGCCCTGATTTGCTTACCGGAATGCAACTTCTCACATTTATCAAAATTAAAGGCCATCTGCCACTCCTCGGCCTTTTGATCTATCCAAAACAATGCTCAGAAATTGGGATTATTAGCACTTAATGCTCTTAGAGCGCTAACATGAAAATTATAGAGTGCACAGACATCTGTGGTATAAGGCAATAGGACATATATTGGTGAGGGCACTAGATGTGTAGTGTACTCCTGCCAGAAAGTATTCAAAGTGGGTAAATCAGGACATCAATTAGCATGCTGTGTCGATTGACACCAACAATGCCACTTGGAGTAGAATGCACCAGCTAGCACACTTTCCTAACCTCACACAGCTGAACGTGTGTTTAGCAGCAGGAAGAACAGCTGCCCGAGTTTGCAAGGCAGCAAGTTGCAGCATCTTAGCAGACTGAGCTTCCACTGCAGTTTCCAGTCTTGTGGTCTGCTATTACATATGCTACTATGGAAATAGCACTACATTATGGCTGGGTCTTCAAGAGATTAGAATCAGCCACCACTTGAATACTGGGAAAGCTTCAAGCTCTCATCTAAACCCTGTATCAAGGTGATGCTGCATTCCATTGTGCTCCTCCACATTAACCATAGGCTTTGGCAGACTTCCAAATGCATCAGATATTTTGTTGTGTCATAAATAGACTGCTTTACTGAAGTGCTCACATCCGTCCTGTGGAGCAGAATTGATTTATAAGCACACCGTCCAGTGACCTGCCCCCATCCTGACTGCACACCACTTAAGCCAATTGTCTGAGCACATGCGGACGTCAATTTTAATCTGGCCTCTGACATACTGATGTTGTCTGAACTGCCTTCCGCAATTGAGAAACCAAATGATTGTGCTTTGCCTCCATCATTATTGCCTTCTTGCTGTTTCTCCACTGCCTAGACAGTTTATCTCTATTGGGTATTTGAAAAGAAAATGGTAAAAGGGTGATGAAGGAAGGAGAGAATAAGTAGTAGGTGCAGTTTACTCCATCTGCAGCTTGTAAATCAGGTGAGATGCTGGGATGCGGGGGGAATGGATGTAAGAAGCAGGATTAAGTATAAGGATACTGACATCTCTTTTGGCTTCAGCCAGGCCACTGGCAATAGTCTCAATTATGGGATTGTTATTAATGGTCAGCCCATCTCCTTGGTGAGGGATCAGACTTTCAGGAGCACCTATATTCCTCCAATTAGATACTACTGCCTCTGATTGCATATGACCTTGTCCAATATTAATTAGTGAGCATGATAATATCAGTGCAGATGATAAAGCTGTCATGGTTAAATAGCTGACATTGTGTTCAACCTGTGTATTGTTAGAGGGACACTTTCAGAAGTGCTTAGTGCGTGAGGGTGAAGCCCTGGGTATTCTGATTAAAAAGTGTTGTTGAGAGCCAAGTGATGGGACTGTCATGAATTGAGCAGTGCATGAGGCTAATAGTGTAGCTGGTATGGTAATGCACTTGAAGGTGCTTTCACTAACCTTAACCACTTATATGGTCATTCAACTTCTCGTAGTACTGCATTCAAGTTTAGAAGGATGATCTCTTGGCATTTACCTTCATTATTAACTTCTCCTACAGCCTTGTGTGCATGTGTCTGGAGACTCTGGGCATCATCATTACAAAGGATATATGGAATAGAAACAGACCCTTCATCTCAAGTGATCTAATGTTTATGTCTATTCTTCTTCCCTCATTTAAATCTACTCTTTTAACTACTTAATATTTTCTTTTTCCTGATTGTCCAGCTTCCCCTAAAATGAAACTGTTCACTTCAACCATTATCTCAGGTTATCATCTGGATAAAGATCTTTCTTCTGAATTTCCAACTGGATTTCTTGGTGACTGTCTTGTATTGATAGTCTCCAGTTATGTTCTTCCACACAAGTGGAAACATTCTCCCCCTCTATCAAAGCATTTCTCATTTGGCCTTTTAGTTGTGCCCCAACCCCACCCACCCAATCATCCAATCGAGGATAGCGAGTGGGTGGGTGCTCCAAGGCTAGCAACTCAGAAGCTTTTGCAATGCAGGGATAATGAGGGACCCCCTCTACTAGAGGCACTCTTGCAAAGCAGAAAGACACAAGAAATACAGATATTTGTTTAAAAATCAGGAATTGCCCATTTAAAACAGAGATCAGGAATTTTTTTCTGTTCCCTCAGAAGGTTATGAATCTTTATTACTCTCTTCCCCAAAAGATGGTGGAAACAATGTTCTTGTCAAGCATGGATGTGAAGTATTATTGGGCTAGGCTGGAATGGGGATTCCAGATTATTATCAGGCTCCCTAACCTGCCACTGAGAAACTTAACATATTGGACTGGATGTCCAATTTGGGTTTAAAAGCTTTCTTTCAAACAAAATGACAGATTTTAAAGCATTTAAAATAGCTCCCTGAAAGTGGCAACACAAGTAGATGAAGTGGTAAAGAAGGCATAGGGCAAGCTTGCCTTTATTGTTAGGGGAATGGAGTATAGGAGTCAGGATGTCACATTGCAACTTTTTAAGACTTTAGTTAGGCTAAACTTGTGTTCAATTCTGGCCATCACATTACAAGAAAGATGTGGAAGCTTTGGAGGGGGGTGCAGAAGAGGTTTACCAGGCTGCTGCCTGGATTAGAGGGTATGAGCTATATGGAGAGGCTAGAAACATTCTGATTGTTTTCTCTGGAGTGGCAGAGGCTGAGGAGAGACTTGATAGAAGTTTATAAATTTATGAGATGCATAGATAGGGTTGATGGTCAGAATCTTTTTCCCAGAGTTGAAATGTCTAATACTAGGAGGCATGCATTTAAGGTGAGAGGGTGAATGTTCAAAGGAAACGTGAGGGGCAAGTTTTTTACACAGAGAGTGGTAGTAGTCTGGAACGTTCCAAAAGAAGTGGTGGTGGAGGCAGGTACAATAGGCTTATTTAACAGATTTTTAGAGAAGCATATGAATGTGCAAGAAATGGAGAGATGTGGACCAAGGGCAGGCAGAAGAGATTAGTGTAATTTGGCATCTTTGGCATCATGTTTGGCATAACATCATGGGCTGACGAGCCTGTTCCTATGCTGTACTGTTCTATGTTCTATTTATTTCTGTGGTACTCACATGAACTTTACTGAAATGTTGCTTCAAGTTGTGACAACGCCATATCATTTGGAAATATAATCGAATCTGTCTTTGATCATGACAGTCCTTCCTCATTTTGGAACGCATAGTTTAAAAGTAGATTGCTTTCTTCAGAATACATTTAACATATTTTGCATTTCAACTGATTATAATTCTGTTTAATGTATGTTTGCGTCAGAGGAATTTATCTTTCAACATGAACATGTTTCCAGCTCTTGTTTTTTAAAAGATTTCTTGGTAGGTTTCTCATTTCTTTTTACATTTATTGCAATTTTAAGCCACATCAAACATTGGCATCACTTGCAGGTGCATCTGTGATCAGGCCTTTTTGCTATTGACCTTGTAACACATTCAAAAGCAAGTTAAGTGATTGCAAACTTGATAGTTCAATAAATCTCACTTGGGGCCTAAGCTGGACATCACTATGAGTCCTGAATGTGGATGAAAGAGGAGGAATTAGCACAGGAGCTGGCAGAACACATAGTACTTGGTTAAAGTCCAGAATCCATCCATCACTTCTGAAGCTGAAATCAAGAGCAAATTCTGCAATGAAGGAGAATGCCAAATATAAAGCATATGTTCTGGAGAGTTCCTAATTATGTATCGAAGAAGAATAATTGTGAACTCTTTAAACAGACAACCCTTCTCTATTCTTTATTTGATACAGTTATCTGCACTGTGCCCCAATCGTCATGGAAGTGAAAATAATTCAATTCCTGATAATACAGTTTTAGTACTTTTCCTTAACTCGATTGGACAGTAAAAGGATTTGCTCTTTTCCTATGGAATTGCATACTTCTAAAGTAATTATTGTTAACATTTTAATGTTTGAGAAATATAAATAATCTTTTACTGGATATGAAAACTTCTATGAAATGGAACCATTATTCACAGTTATTAAATTACAAGTCAAAATTATTCCGATGTTCCAAATTTGTATTTCGAAAAGATATTAGGAGAATGTTTGGGTTACCGTGGAAGTAAAAGAGTCATAGAGTCACAGAGATGTACAGCATGAAAACAGACTCTTTGGTCCAACCCGTTCATGTCAACCAGATATCTCAACCCTAAACCTATGTCTCTAGTTCTGTACTCCCCCCACCCCAGGGAAAAGACTTTGTCTATTTATCCTATCCATGCCCCTTATGATTTTATAAAGCTCTATAAGATCACCCCTCAACCTCCGATGCTCCAGGGAAAACAGCCCCACCCTATTCAATCTCTCCCTGTAGCTCAAATCTTCTAATCCTGGCAACATCCTTGTAAATCTTTTCTGAACCCTTTCATGTTTCACAACATCCTTCCGATAGGAAGGTAACTAGAATTGCAAAATTCCAACAGTGGCCTAACCAATGTCCTATACAGCCGCAACATGACCTCCCAATTCCTGTAATCAATATTCTGAACAATAAAGGAAAGTATACCAAACATCATAGAGTCATAGAGATGTACAGCATGGAAACAGACCCTTCGGTCCAACCCGTCCATGCTGACCAGATATCCCAACCCAATTTAGTCCCACCTGCCAGCACCCGGTAAACCTATGCCCTCTAGTTCTGGACTCCCTGACCCCAGGGAAAAGACTTCGTCTATTTATCCTATTCATGCCCCTCATAATTTTGTAAACTTCTATAAGGTCACTCCTCAGCCTCCGACGCTCCAGGGAAAACAGCTCCAGACTATTCCTCTCCCTTGGGCTCAAATCCTAGCAACATCCTTGTAAATCTTTTCTGAACCCTTTCAAGTTTCGCAACATCTTTCCGATAGGAAGGAGACCAGAATTGCACGCAGTATTCCAACAGTGGCCTAACCAATGTCCTGTACAGCCGCAACACGACCTCCCAACTCCCATACTCAATACTCTGACCAATAAAGGAAAGCATACCAAATGCCTTCTTCACTATCCTAGCTACCTGCAACTCAACTTTTAAGGAGCTATGAACCTGCACTCCAAGATCTCTTTGTTCAGCAACACTCACTAAGACCTGACCATTAAGTGTATAAGTCCTGCTAAGATTTGCTTTCCCAAAATGCAGCACCTCGCATTTATCTGAATTAAATTCCATCTGCCACTTCTCAGCCCATTGGCCCATCTGATCAAGATCCCATTGTAATCTGAGGTAACCCTCTTCGCTGTCCACTACACCTTCAATTTTGGTGTCACCTGCGAACTTACTAACTGTACCTCTTATGTTCGTATCCAAATTATTTATATGAATGATGAGAAGTAGTGGACCTAGCACTGATCCTTGTGGCACTCCACTGGTCACAGGCCTCTAGTCAGAAAAACAACTCTCCACCACCACCCTCTGTCTTCTACCTTTGAGCCAGTTCTGTATCCAAATGGCTAGTTCTCCCTGCATTCCGTGAGATCTAACCTTGCTCACCAGTCTCCCATGGGGACCTTGTCGAACGCCTTACTGAAGTTCATATAGATCATGTCTACCACTCTGCCCTCATCAATTCTCTTTGTTACTTCTTCAAAAACTCAATCAAGTGTGTGAGACATGATTTCCCATGCACAAAGCCATGTTGACTACCCCTAACCAGTCCTTGCCTTTCCAAATACATGTACATGCTGTCCCTCAGGATTCCCTCCAACAACCTGCCCACCAACTACGTCAGGCTCACTGGTCTATAGTTCCCTGGCTTGTCCTTACCACCCTTCTTAAACAGTGGGACTATGTTAGCCAACCTCCAGTTTTCTGGCCTGTGACTAACAATGATACAAATAAAATTTAATAAAATCTCCAGCATTCTCCTGCTGATATTCAGGTGACAGTGGAGAAAGTAATGTCTTATCAGATTGAATGTTGCCAGTGTATTAATGTATGATTCCAAAGTAACTGTATACTGTTGGAGAAACAATAGAAAGTGAGGAAATGGAGCTTCAGTTCACACTCTTAGTTGCTATTCCTCGCTACAAAGGGTAAAAACTGCAGGCTATTGACAACAAATACAAAATTGCTTTCTTTCCAAACAATTATAGTGAAAAATATAAAAATCAAAGGATGATTTGATAGTCCTTTAAAATAATACACAATAATTTGGAAGAAAATGTACTTATAAATTGTAAATGTAAAACAATGTAAATATTTTTGACTAAAATTGATTAACTAATATTCAGTTCTGAAGAAGAGATATATTCAACTCAAAATATTAAAGGCAGAATCTTATAAGGATCTGTGCAATGTGGGTTATGGTGAAAACTCAGGCGAAGCTATCTCTATCTTTAATGCTTTTCGCAAGCAGCATGGTGAGTTTCTCGTTGTGACCATTAATGGGGGATTATTGCTTGTTAAATGCCTTGATGACAGTGCAACTTCCCTCATTAAGTTTCAACTTCTGATCTTACCAAACTTGCCGAGTAAAGTGAACATTGGGCGAGTGCAACACAGAAACCAGAGCAGGTCCCTGGAGAAATCAGCTCACCGCTGGCTCCAAAGGGCCACCATTTTAGACACCAGGCACCAACATGTCAGGGCATTCTCCATGGGTACCAACCACAAGTCTCCCACATCCATGGACTTTGACATCTGACATGTGTCAGCCTTTGAGAATCCTTGTGACAAGTGTCTGATCTACTTACATAACACATCAGCACTTTAGTGCTGCACCAGCAACTTTCATAGTAATGCTGCAGCGAGGACACTGTGTGCTCAGGGGCACACACCCAGATCACAGGCTGAACAGCATTGATGGTCTGTTCACTCACTATCATAGCAAACACTCACTCGGAGCATACCTGCCTTACATTGCCTTGCCTTGTCTTTTTGTACTTTGCCCTCTCAGCATGAGGTGCAAGGTTTACATTACTTCTGTCTTGTCTTGCCATTTAAGTCAGACACAAAGAAAGGAAGCCTGTCATGGTTGTTGGCAGTCCCCAGCTAAGTCAAAGGGGACAATCTTCATTTGAGGCATAGTAAGCCCAAAGCAGCCTCCAATATCAATCTAGGGGCTTAGAAATGGTCAGAATCAGGCTGCTCTAGAAGACAAACAGTTGGGATAAAGAGGGCATTTTCAGTTTGGCAACCTGTAACTAGTGGTGTGCACAGGAATCAATGCTTGGGTCACAATTATGTACAATATATGCTAATGATTTGCATGAGGAAAGTGAAGGTGCATTAGACAAGTTTATAAATGACACATAAATAGATGGTAAGGCAAGTGGTGAGGATGACAGAAAGAGTCTGCAGAGCGCTGTAGATTAGCCAAGTGAATAAGCAAAAACTTCACAGCTGGATTATAAAATTGAAAAATGTGAGATTATGCACTTTGGCAGAAAGTATAGAAGAGATAAATAAAATTTAATTAAAGAAGAAATGCAGGAGCCGCAGAACAGCTCATTGCAACTGATCAAGAAGGCAGCTCCGCATCCTCTCAAATGCAACTAGGGGTCAGCAATAAATGCCGGCCCAGCCAGTGATGCCCACGTCCAATATGTTAGTAAAGAACAAAAGGATTTGGAGGTCTTAGTGCGTGAATCACAAAAAGAGTTTAAAAATAGGGAAGTCTTGATGAAACTATGCAAGGCACTAGTCAGATCACAGTTAGAATAATGTGAACAGTTTTGGCTCCTTACCTAAAGAAAGATATACTGGCATTGGATGCAATGCAGAGAAGATTCACAAGGATGATCCTGGTAATGGAGGAATTCTTTCATGAGGCGAGGTTAAAGTAATTTGAGCTTGTATCCATTGGAGTTTAGAAGAACGAGCACAGACTTTACTGAAACATGCAAGATTCTTATGGAGCTTGACAGGGGAGATGTGGAGAAGTTGTTTGTCCTTGTGAAAGAGACAAGGATGAGAGGGCACAATCTCAGAGGAAGGAATCACCCATTTGAGTCAGAGATGAGCTGGAAGCTTCTCTTTCAGAGTGATGAATCTGTGAAATTCTTTACCACAGAGGGCTATCACAGTGGATCATTAAGTATATTCAAAGATCAAGATAGCCAAACATTTGATGAGTAAAGGAATATGAGTAAAAGGCAGGAAAGTGGAACTGTGAGTTATCAGATCAGCCATAATCTCAAGGAATAGCAGAGTGGACTCAATGGGTCAAATAGCCCTATTTTGTTCCAACATATTATGATCTCTCCATGAAATGGATGGGCAGCTCAATACCCATCTTGAGTCTTTCTGTCATACTATAGGCTGCTTTCCTCCTGCAATGTGTGAGAGGCAGGTATTAAGGCAGAAAGTGAGTGACACCGCTGCAGGAATTGTCCTGAGTAAGTGAGTAGGCAGCACAGAGGGCATGCAGTGTTACTTGTGTCAGTGGTTACAGTGGGTGGCAGTAAGTGAGGATGTTGCAGACATCAGTTTGAAACAAATGGATTTATTTTAGATGCAAATGGGTCTTTTAGAGTAGGAGCGCAGGGGACATCTTGCCTCACTAACTTGATTGAGTTCTTTGAGGAAGTGATAAAGATGATCGATGAGGCAAAAGCAGTTGGTGTTGTCTACATCGACTTTAATACAGCCTTTGACAAGGTCCCTTATGGCAGACTGATACAAAAGGTGAAGTTATATGGTATTGGGGTGAACTGGCAAGATGGATACAGAACTGGCTTTATCATAAGAGACAGAGGGTAACGGTGGAACGATGCATTTCAGAATGGAGGACTGTGACCAGTGGTGTTCCACAGGGATCAGTGCTGGGACCTCTGCTGTCCATGATCTACATAAATGATTTGGAAGAAAATGTGACTGGTCTACTTAGTAAGTTTGCAGATGATACAGAGATTAGATTACCTCCAGTGTGGAAACAGGCTATTTGGCCCAACAAGTCCACACTGACCCTCCAAAGAATATCCCACCCAGACCCATTCCCCTACTTATATTTACCCCTGACTAATGCACCTAACACTATGGGTAATTTAGCATGACCAATTCACCTAACCTGCACATCTTTGGATTGTGGGAGAAAACCAGAGCACCCGGAGGAAACCCATGCAGACATGGGGAGAATGTGCAAACTCCACACAGATAGTCACCCGAGGTGGCAATCAAACCTGGGTCCCTGGTGCTGTGAGGCAGCAGTGCTAACCACCGAGCCACCGTGCTGCCAAAGATTGAAGTTGTGGATAGGAGGAGGATTGTCAAAGGATACAGCAGGATGTAGATCAGTTGGAGGCATGGGCAAAAAAATGCTGAATGAAGTTTAATCCAGGCAAATGTGAAGTGATGCATTTTGAAAGGTCAAGTACAGGTGGAAATTATACAGTGAATGGCAGAACTCCTAGGAATATTGATATGTAGAGGGACGTGGGTGTGCAAGTCCACAGATCACTGAAGGTGGCAGCACAGGTAGATAAAGGTAGCAAAAAAGCCAATGGCATGCTTGCCATCATTGGAAGGAACATTGAGTATAAGGAGAGACAAATTATGCTGCAGCTTTAGTTAGGCCACACTTGGAATATTGCATACAGTTCTGGTCAGCACACGAGCAGAAGGATGTGGATGCTTTGGATAGAGTACAGAAAAGTTTTCCAGGATGTTGCCTGGCATGGGGGACTTTAGCTATGAAGAAAAGTTGGATAGATTGGGTTTGTTTTCACTGGAACACAAGAGGTTGAGGGGGTGATCTGCTAAAAGTCTATAAGAGTGTAAATGGCTTGGATAGAGGGGAAAGTATGAGGTTTTTTTCCCAGGGTGGAGGGATCAATTACTAGGGGATACAAGTTCAACTTGAGAGAGCACAAGTTTAAAAGAGATGTGCGAGGGACGTTTTTAACACAAAGGGTGGTGAGTGCCTTGAACACGCTGCCAGGGGAGATGGCAGAAGCAGACACAATAGCAGCATTCAAGAAGCACCTGGGCAAATACATGAACAGGAAGGGAATAGAGGGATATGGATCCTGTAAGTGAAAACATTGTGGAAGGGCAAAATGTTAATTAGTTTTAAGAAAATTTTAAGTTCAGGTTGAGATTCTGGATGTAGGTTTGGTCACTGAGCTGGAAGGTTTGTTTTCAGATGTTTCATCACCTCTGAATAAAGCACTGGAGGTATGGCCCACTTTCTATTTATATGTTTAAGTTTCCTTGAGTTGGAGATGTTATTTCCTGTGGTGATGTCATTTCTTGTTCTGTTTCTCGGGGGCAGTAAATGGGATCCAAGTCAATGTGTTTGTTGATAGTGTTCCGATTGGGACTCCAACCGGAACTCTATCAACAAACACATTGACTTGGATCTCATTTACCACACCCTGTGAAAAAGAACAGGAAATGACATCACCACAGGAAATGGCATCACCAACCCATGGAAACCTAAATGGAAAGCAGGCCATGCCACCAGCGCTTCATGCGGAGGCTCACTGATGATGTTACCTAGTCTGAAACAAACCTTCTAGCTCAGCAAGCAAACTTACATTCAGTGTTAAATGTGTCTGCAAAGGCTTGGAGAGCTGAAGGGCCTGTTCCTGTTCTGTATTCTTCTCTGTTCTTTATAATTAGAGAGGTCTGGGCCTTGCTGGGAGGTGGGTGCTATTGCAGAGATACAGAGAATGAGAGATATTGGAGAAAAGATGGTCACGCCTAACATTGGCAGAGTGGAGAAGATCATTGACTTTTTTTCTACAGTGTTGGGCATTCCTGCAGATGGCTGAATGTGCCTCTCACATTGAACCATGTTGATATAGTCCAGTGTCAAGACCTTCATTGTTGGTCCTGGAGCAAGAGTAAGTCCAACTTCTACATGGTTCCATTCAGCAGTTTCTTCAGGTCAGTGCCCACAAAACAAAGTGCCAATTTCCCCATCTGCCACATCTGGGGCAAAAGTCAGGAAAGGTACTGGACAACTCTGGTCTGACCGTGCTTGTCCAGAAACACAATGGCCTTTTAAAGATGGCATGCATACAAGGCAACTGGTGACTTCCTGGATAGCCACAGAGTGGCGAGTTGTTCTGGGAATGCTTGATGGTGATGGAATCAGGTGTGAGGGACACCATAGAGGTGGGATACGCTGTTGATGTGGGGACTTTGACAAGATACAGTGAGTACCTTGCAGTTTCTTCCAGTACCTTGCCACATCTCATGGCAGAAACCCTGCCAAGCAACTTAATGCAACTCTGACTTAGCTAACGAAAGTTAAGATGCAGCCTTGTCTCTTATTTGCCTCTCAGCAGATTCTGTCAGACCTGCTCAGTGTTCCTTGCATTTCCTATTTTTATTTCAGATTTCCATCATCTGTAGTATTTTGCTTTTAAAATAATTTCCCTCAGCTGCTTTACAATGTCTTTCCTCTCAGTCATTCCTGACCGCTCTCCCTCTTTTTCACAATCACTCCCCAATCCCTCTGTCATTCCTTACTAAAGCAATAGTCAGTTTTACAAATTGCATGTTTGTTTTATTTAGCATTACTCTCAATTACTATCTTTATCTCCCTCCCAGGATGTTCCCTCCATGCCATTGTTACTCGAAAGGGGTACTCAAACCTTTAACCAAGATATTCTTCCCGAGCATGAAAGACAGAAGTCAGCTCAGACTTTAATTAAACAAACCTTCCTTTATGTAACTCTTTATGTACCAACACTTCATATAAAACACACATTTGTTGCAAAATTTACATCTTACATCGTCCAACTTAACCTCAACTTTAACTCACTTCATTTAACTTCACTCTACCTTAGCTTTAACTTAATTCACATTTAACTCTAACTGTACAAATCTGGCTTGAAACAAATACCACCCCAATTCGAGGGAAGCCGCCAAACTTTGCTCTTGCTGTAGATTTTGCTTCATGGCTCTTTGTCTCTCTAAAGATAACTCCAGGGCATGTGCTTCTCAAATGTTGGTCTCAAGGGTTACCTTGTCTAAGCTGGTAACTTTTATCCCAAAGTTGCTCATTTTCCAAAAACGTCTCTGGCGCTCAGCCAATGAATTAACCAAACCAGATCACATCGTTCAATCCCAGCAAATGGAGTTTACTGGTAAGCAACTCCCAAATGTTTATACCAAGTCGTAAGCAGCAACATACCATATTCCATATATGTATGTCTAGCAGACCACGATGACACCTTATTTATTGGGTCAACACAGGAAATTGCAAGTCACAGTCTACAGTCACAATATGTCCTCACTGCAGTATAACCTGGATCAGAGTTTAAACTAGGTTGACCAAAGTACCCAGCATGCTTGATTGTAGCTCTTAACTAGTTTTGTAGTCATTTCTCCCGCTGGCCACCTGACTGCATCATTCTGCTCTGCATGGGGTGTTTCTTGTCCAAACTACTCTTGCACCCCCTCTATTACCTCACCGTGTATGGTCAGCCATTATACTCCTGTAGTCTGGAGGATTTGCAGGCCATTTGTGGGAAACTCTGTATGGCGAGATTCATTGTGCTCCATGCACCAGTTCTTGCCATTAAACTGATCCACCAATTTCCAGGCTACCTGCAATTTCCAGTCAGGAGGGGGTCCAAGTTTCACACCTATTTAAGATTGGCATGGTTGCAGCACCTTTTCCTTCTCTACCAAGGCTGTTCCTTAATTTCTGACTCTATCACGTAATCTTTGGCCACTCAGTGCAGAGGGGAGTGGGCAGATTGGAAGATTTCTTTGTGGGATTATTCCTTGTCCTGACCAAGGTGGACATCAAAAGGTCCAGGTAGCTAGTGGCTGAGACAATTATTCAGCAGAGATGCCTGCTTCTCTCCTACACTGACGTCTGTACTGGAAGTCTCTGGACATCTTAGGCCTTTTGAGGCTAGAGGGTAGCAGGAGGAGTGGAGTGCAAATGTCACACCTTGGGATTAACTAACTTTTCTGTAAATATTTTGTTTCTCTAAGTTACGGTGTATCACAAGTATCTCATTCAATAAGTGACAGCTCTTTGTTATTGATTGCCTGTCCTCGGATGCTGCCTGAATTGCTGTGCTCTTCCAGCACCACTGATCCAGAAGCTCTTTGTTATTGCCAACTTTCTAGGCTGACAATACGAGATATAAAGCCGTGCATTCTGCACAACAAACACAGGTCACCAAAGTCATTATATTTATTCACATGATATATTCAACTTGCAGACTTTACTGGGGCTCACCAACATAAAATAATAAATAACAATCCAGCCAGTTACACAAATGACCCCACAAAATAAAAGACCTAGTTTTGCACAGTGTACATCCTTCTTTGTGTCTCTGCAATGTGGTACAGTTCTCAGATTTAATACATACCACAATTTAATACTTTGCCAACATTCCCTGCCCAGAGCCACAGCTGAAGAGCAGTTTCTTGGGTGACATACTCGATGTCAGGTGTCAGCTGTCAAAACGTAACCCAATAAAAATTAGAGCCTACTAATTATCGAGAAGCCTGCTAAAAGGTGGAAAATGAGAGAATTTGCCAATTAACATGCAAGCTTTTGGTGTTTTTCTAACTGCTGTAGTTCTCAAAGTGTTATGTTCTCATAAATGAAATGTGCTGTTGATAGGATTTGAGATGTTGAATTCTCCACCGAATTTCATTAAATGCAACTTACAAGTAAGCAGTGATTTCTGCACAGTTTCTGAAACAGTACAAGATGTTTTTCCATGTTGAATCCTGCATTGTTGAAAACAGCACTTCAACAGTCAATATTTCAGTGATTTTCAGTCATATGCCATGCCTCTAATAGTTCTTGGATTGTGATGTTGACACACTGCATAGCATATGACTGCCATTATATTGGAAATGGTTTGCACAGGTCAAAACACATTGCAACAATGACATGCAACTTGCATACTGTGTAGCATATAAATCATTTTAGAAACAAAACAGATGGAATAAAGGGGATTTTCAGACATTGGTTCACTATTAAGTTCTTTATATTAAGACTGGAATGAATGGAATGGAATTTAACAAGATATTATAAAAAGAAATAACTTTTTGAGTTGAATATATCATCTCAGATTTGTGAACATTTTGAATTTCATTTCTAGATGGCTATTAAAACTACCATCCATCGCAAATCTCTATCCTCTAATTTTAAAAAAACTATTATGGTTATTATTTTCTTATAATGTTATTTTATATGGATTTATTACTCAAACTCTCAGCTGGATATAAAAGATCTCGTGACTCTAATTCAAAGGCAGCAGTGAGTCGACCTACAGCCCAAACCATTATTTATCCTTCAATAAACATCCCAAAGATCAATTATCTGATTATTACACATTCCTGCTGTGAGAGTTTCCTGTATGTCAATTGGCTGCCACACTTCCTACATTACAGCAGTGATGACATTTCAAAGGTATTTTATTGACAGTAAAATAATTTGTCACATCTTTAAGTCGCAGAAGTTATTGTGTAATGCCAAGTCTTTCTTGAATTATTTTATTATTGCTTTGCATGAGTTAACATGATGATGTTTCCCACGGTCTATTGGCAGGAGCTGGAATCTGATTCAGAAAATGGAGCAGATGTGATTGCAATCAGTCAAAACCAGAAGGTTCATCTTGTTCATTCCCCACTTGGAACCACATCCCCCATGGCAGGTCCGGGGGCGAAACCAAAGATTGGGGTAGGTTTGGATAATTTAAACACCAGATAATTCTTTAGTTTAGACAGATGGTTATAAATTGCAGCAAAGTTTATGCCAAGATTTTCTTTATCTCTGCAAACTTTTTGCGAAAGATCATTTTTTTCTTCCCTATGCTGAATTTAACAAGAAAATGCATAAAATGTGGTCTAATATTGGTATTAGACTATTTGGCCATTTTTAACATTGTTCTGATCATCCCCAACCTTCCAAAAAAGAGGTAGTTGCCATTTGTGAAACATGATGGAAGTACAATATCTCCATTTACCTTTTGTGGCCTTATTAAAGTTATTAAAAGTGAACTTACGCAGCCATCTGCAACCACAGAAACAAATAAAAATTAAACGTTTTCACAATTATGGCATGGGTGGAATTAGTGAATGGAAAAATCATAAAATATACCTAAGGTGGTAAATCAAGTTACTTTGAGAGGAGAGCAGTTCCATGTGGTTCAAAGAGAGTGCAGCACATTGATTTATCAACAGAAAGGAGAGGGCACATAATTCCCAGCTGTTACTCTTCCAAGTTAGAACAAAAACAGAAATTGCTGGAAAAACTCAGCAGATCTCAAAGCATTTAGAGCTATAGAGATGCACAGCACAGAAACAAACCCTTTGGTCCAACTCTTCCATGCCGACTAGATATCCTAACCTAACTAGTTCCATTTGCCAGCACTTTGCTCATATCCCTTTAAACCCTTCCGATTCATATAAATGCTGTAATTGTACAAACCTCGACCATATCATCTGATGCACACCATTTCATGCATACACCAACTTCTGCATGAAAATGTTGCCCCTTAGGTCGCTTTTGATTCTTTCCCTTCTCACCCTAAATCTATGCTCTCTAGTTCTGGACTTCCCCACTCCAGGGAGAAGATCTTGTCTATTTATCCTTTCCAGGCCCCTCATAATTTTGTAAACCTCTATAAGGTCACCCCTCAGCCTCCCACACTCCAGGGAAATCAGCAGCGGCCTAATCAGCCTCTCCCTGTAGCTCAAATCCTCCAACTCTGGCAACCTCCTTGTGAATCTTTTCTGAGCCTTTCCAAGTTTCACAACATCTTTCCGATAGGAAGGAGACCAGAATTGCACGCAATATTCCAAAAGTGGCCTAACCAATGTCCTGTACAGCCGCAACATGACCTCCCAACTCTTATACTTAATGCTCTGACCAATAAAGGAAAGCATACCAAACACCACCTTCACTATCCTATCTACCTGCAACTCCACTTTCAAGGAGCTATGAACCTACACTCCAGGGTCTCTTTGTTCGGCAATACTTCCTAGGACCTTACCATTAAGTGTATAAGTCCTGCTAAGATTTGCCTTTCCAAAATGTAGCAACTCACATTTATCTAAATTAAACTCCATCTGCCATTCCTTAGCCCATTGGCCCATCTGGTCCAGATCCTGTTGTAATCTGAGGTAACCTGTCTTCGCTGTCCACTACACCTCCAATTTTGGTGTCACTTGCAAACGTACTAGCTATACCTCCAATGTTCACATCCAAATCATTTATATAAATGATGAAAAGCAGTGGACCCAGCACTGTTCCTTGTGGCACTCCATTGGTCACAGGCCTCCAGTCTGAAAAGCAACCCTCCACCACCACCTTTTGTCTTCTACCTTCAAGTCAGTTCTGTGTCCAAATGGTTAGTTCTCCCTGTATTCCATCAGATCTACACTTGCTAACCAGTTTACCACAAGGAACCTTGTCGAATGCCTTACTGAAGTCCATTTAGATCACGTCCACCACTCTGCCCTCATCAATCCTCTTCATTACTTCTTCAAGAAACTCAATCAAGTTACTGAGGCATGATTTCCCATGCACAAAGCCATGTTGACTAGCCCTAATCAGTCTTGCCTTTCCAAATACATAGGTAAAAACAATGACTGCAGATGCTGGAAACCAGATTCTGGATTAGTGGTGCTGGAAGAGCACAGCAATTCAGGCAGCATCCGAGGACAGGCAAAATCGACGTTTCGGGCAATAGCCCTTCATCAGGAATAAAGGCAGAGAGCCTGAAGCATGGAGAGATAAGCTAGAGGAGGGTGGGGGTGGGGAGATAGTAGCATAGAGTAACCTGAATGGACTCTCTTCCATTCTCTTAGCTTACCTCCCGATCGCATCTGCTCTAATGATGAGGCATATAGCGGGAGGTACCGGGGGAAAGGCGGTGCGTTATGCTCAGGAAAGTTTTGTTTTGGCAGTGAAGATTCCTGGCACCGTCAATGACAGGGCTCTCAGCAGGACCTTTACTTAAAACGATGAAAGGTTCACTGTTGTACTGAACTGAAAACCCAGTAGTCCTTGCATCTGCAAGTTCGTAAGGAAGCATAATCATCAGCCACAGGGTGGAATATAGGAGGAAGGAAGTATTGTTGCAGACTCTAAAGAAAGATATGGTTAGTCCACAGTCTGCGCGGGTCCAATCGCTACAAAATCGGCAGGGAACAATTGCACTGCAGAGATTGCAGAGAGGTTTCACGGGATGTTCCCTGAAGTGAGAGGTCTCAGCAAAAAGTTAACTTTTGTTTGGGGTCTGTGGAGCAGAAGAGGCTAAGGGGGCAATTGATGCAGACATAATGGTGAGTGATATAGACTGGGCCGATTGTGATAAATACTTCCGCGATGTAGGCATGTCTTAGACCAATTGAATTAAGGTTAAAGTGAAAAATGAAGCATTTCGCGAGGATCTGATGGAAAAGCAAATTACCCAGGGGATGGGTCAACTATCTCCCCACCCCCACCCTCCTCTAGCTTATCTCTCCATGCTTCAGGCTCTCTGCCTTTATTCCTGATGAAGGGCTTTTGCCCGAAACGTCGATTTTGCCTGTCCTCGGATGCTGCCTGAATTGCTGTGCTCTTCCAGCACCACTAATCCAGAATCCTTTCCAAATACATGTAAATCCCGTCCCTCAGGATTCCCTCCAACAACTTGCCCACCACCGATGTCTATAGTTCCCTGGCATTTGTGGAGAGAAAGCAGAGATAACGTTTCAGGTCCAGTTCTAGAAAAAGGCCACTGGACCCAAAACAATAATTGCTGCCAGACCTGGTGGGCTTTTCCAGCAATTTCAGATTTTGCTTCTGATTTCCAGCATCCATAGTTCTTTGTTTTTTTATCTTTTCCAAGTTGAGTCAGTTGACCAGACATGAGCAGGTATGCAGACTTAGAGGGAGGCGTTAACTCTGGTAGACATTTGGTGCACAGAGAGCTGCAAGAAAAATCAACCATCCATCACAGTCTATTGTTATTGCTCTCAACTTTGAGGCCAAAGTGACGTTTGAAGAACCTGCAAAGGCTACCACTGGAGTACAACCATTGGTTGTTGCACACTCAAATTTACCATTGAAGTTGTGATATCTTTGCATTATTGGGAAGCAGAGTATTCTATTCCAAAAGGCAAAGTAGCCATTTTTTTTAATTCAGCAGAATTGTTGAAGAAGAGTGAATAGGTGAAGTTTGCAGTTGTTGCGCTGTCACCAGTTTCATCAAATATTAATCGATGAACAATCAATTTTGCGATTCTTGGGGGACTCTGTAGGTTGATTTTTTTTTGTCTTGAATTCATTGGACAGCACTCAGAGTGTGGGAATCTTTTCCCTTTCTGCAACCTACCGTGCAAAGGTATTTAAATGGTTATTCTAAGCACTGTGACATTCCCAGCGCACCAGTCCATGCGCTAAAGGACATCAGGCATTTCACACATAGACCAGGGCTGAAACTTAATGTTCGGCCTTGTTCCTGGATATTCTTAAAATCAGGAAAAAACAAATATGATTCTCACTACCTTTGCACTATCAGATTCACAGTCTGAGATACTCCTAGGCAATTATAAATTCAGTTTGTAGTGCATTTTCTTGTTTTAAATCTTGTTTGATACCTCATCAGATGTGACATTCCTGGGTGTCTCTCTGTCTCTCTCTTTCTCCAGGCAGTCACTGAACTTACATCTGCAGTCAACGTTTGGCTGTATATCCTTTGTTCTATTGAAAATGAATACACAATGTAATTAAAGTGTGACATTTCTATGGCTAATCTCAGTTATTACCTGTGGTCATGACAATTCCCACAAGATACCTGTCACTTTATTGAGGAGGTTATTGTGCATTTTATATTTTGTTCTCTGCAATCTTGATGAGGTGTTGTCTACACTAATGTTCTGTTGAAGAGTGATGCTTGGATAAATAGGGCAGAGATTGTCCTTCAGCCTGGCCCTTTGGAGTGATGTGCAGTTTATCTAAAGTATTAGGAATGCTGGACATCAATGGTTCTTTATTTCTTAATTTTTTTTCTGCCTTTATATTCTATGTTTTTGTCTATTTTTCTGAGTTTTAAGATGAGCAATACTTTGCAATACTCTTCACTGTAATTTGTAACAAGATACACATGACAATAAATAAATCAAATCAAATCAACACCAAGACAGTGGGCAGAGAAGAGGCGGTATGCAGCAAAGTTGTTGACACTGCACTGAAACTGCAGCAAGACACTTCCAATGAAAAGCAAAACTAAATTTTTGCTGTTTGCATTGACATAAAAGGTTTACAATCCTGCACAGTATTTTCATGCTGTGCATGGATCTGTCTTGCTGTGAGCCTGTGGCGTTAAAAAGTTCTGCAAGTGTAATTGGAGCTAAAGTGCACTGTATGTAAACAATACCAGCTATGGCAGTAAACAGAACTGAGCCCCAAAGAAGAGATTGAATTAGCATGTCTGGCCTAGAAGATAGACCATAATGAATTATCATGTTTCTGCTTGAGTGCACTAGTAGAATTTATAGTTTTGAAATTTATAGTAAGTGAAGCTTAAAGGGAGTGTGGGGCATGGCTGAGTCTGAAAAGGCTAGTGTCTTTTTCGTTTGGCAGGATTTGGTTTGTGAAGAATCGGGTTTTTAGAGATGAGTAATGCCCCCATTACACTTTGATTACTACATTACCAGTGTTGCATTGACAAGGAGAAGACATAAAGGCATTCAGATGTAACCAGCTGTGTAATTTAATTTAACCCTCGACAGTGTTCCTAATGTCTTGAATTATTTGCTCTCTGCTCTGCACCAGCAAACGTAGGTCAGACCACACAGAGGTGACAGCATGGAATGTCTCTCCGGTTTACAGTGACATTTATCAGTAAGAACTGAGAGCACCAAATGGTGTTCAATTGTTTGAAGGCTTCTCATCAAGAGAAAAATATAACTCCACTGGAAAATAATTGCAATGGTTTGGCTGACAAATCTAGTCTTTGGTTGTATGATCATGTATTGTGCTATTGAAACAAAAACAATTAAAATGAGCTAAGTACTGCCACAACAGGGTCACTGCTTGCTGTAACTGGAGCCAAAATATTAGGCAATGCTTTTATGTTTTCACTAATGTTATGTTGTATTCTGCTGCCTACAAGGCAGGTAAATGAGTCAATTCTTGGTGAAATATATGGCTAACAACAAACAGAAGGACAAGGTGGGTGATAGACAGTCCTCTTGTTTAGAATATACTTCAAATTGGTGACTGTGTACAGATGTGGAGTATCCAATCAGTAACAGTGCAGAAATGTGAATAGCCAATCAGTAATAATGGACTATCCAATCAGTGATAGTGTAGAAATGTGGGATAGCCAACCCAAAACAGGTCTGTCAATTAACAATCTGTCAGTCCGTCAAGCCCTTGGGACTGGATGCAGGTTTAATTTTGTGAAACTCAAAAGTTTGAACCCCATATCAAAGTTTGTGGAATAGAATTAAAGCTTAGACAAACATTTAAAGTTTATGTTTAAGTAAGCCAACATTTTGATATGTAATCTTTGGCTAATTTGTTCCATATTTGTTTTCAACCTTGTAAAATTTGCACATTGAAAGTCGGTACTGTACTTTTAGAACTGAACAGGTCGTGTAAGTCTTTGGCTCATTTTCAGCTCAGTGTTCCTTTAGCTGATCTCAGATATAACAGAACTGATGAAGGTGGCAAAGGAGCGTGGTGCCCTCACCCAAGTCGAAGGAGGATCAACCACAATTGATACTCTTAATGGCTCTTCAGTGGCTTTTGTGATGGTTGTGAGGTGAGGATAGAAAGGTGTGATAACCACTGTGACTCATGCCAACTTATTCACCTGAATCACACATGAGGGACTGACAGTTAGATGAGTTACTGGAAGAGCAGCTGCAAATGCGAAACCATCCTTCAGCATGATGTATTACCTTCAGGAGAGCAGGCTTTGGGAAGGAAAGTAACTGCAGTGTAACAGATGTAACAACCAGAGTACCATAAACATAGCACATTGACCCAAGGAGTTTGGATTGCAATTGAGCCTTTCCGACAGCTTTTTCTTAATGTTGTGTCACAGTATTTTAAAATAATTAATTTCCACTATTCTTCTCCGCCACCTGAAACTCAGAGTTTAATTCTATCTTTCAGCAGATTTTTGGTCAATTTTGATTTGTTTCACAATTTTAGCTTGTTTAGAATATGGTGGTCATGTGGAAACAATTTATCTTTATTTAGACAGTTGTGCTCATTCTGTTGCCCAGACATTTCAGGTTTCAGAGCACATGAGCTGTGCTGTGAGGTTGATTTTGATCCTAATCCTGAAAACAGGACAGGGAATATTTCTGACTCATGCGCCAAAATTAAAATCAGCGGCTGGGCTGCGTGTATGGAATAGTGCTGTCAATGTCAAACTCAGCTCGGTTTCAATGTGTCAACTAATTAATTTTATTGTTTTAAACTCTCTCTATTGCTTCACTCACAATGATTTCCTCCTGCACTGTGCCATGGCACATATCCACTATTCCTCTTGTTCTGTTCCAAAGTTCTGTAATCACTGTTTAAGCTGCTGCTGTTTAACATTACCTCTCTAAATACAGCTGCCACCTGGCCACCTCACCTCGAGAGCCACTCTCTGCTGCTGCTTTCTGCTCCTCTGCCAACTGTTACGTCATTTCTTTAATTGGTGTTTTCTTTAATCCTTCAACAGATGAAATGCTTTGAAACTTGTTCCATTCTTTGTGACGAGACATAGAAATGTAAAGTCTTGCTTTAGGGTGGCACGGTGACACAGTGGTTAGCACTGCTGCCTCACAGCGCCAGAGACCCAGGTTCAATTCCCGCCTCAGGCGACTGTCTGTGTGCAGTTTGCACATTCTCCCCGTGTCTGCGTGGGTTTCCTCCAGGTGCTCCATGTTAAATTGCCCGTAGTGTTAGGTGTAGGGGAATGGGTCTGGGTGGATTGCGGCCTGATGTGGACTTGTTGGGCCGAAGGGCCTGTTTCCACACTGTAAGTAATCTAATCTAAGATGATGCAAACTTTAGATTTAGAAATGGATAAGAGACAGCTAAGGGCAAAAGCTGACTGAGGGACATGCCTGAGGATATTGCTTGAAATTAATTTATGATCATCATGCTAAGGATTTGAGCAGGTGACTGAGGCCTGTTGTGCCTCTAGAGGCAGCACACTGTATCAAAGTGGACCAGTCTGGCAACTGCCTTACTCACAATGGCTATCAAGTATGTCATAGTAAGAAGTAGACAAGTAAGAAGTAGAGGAAGGTGGTCAGAGTCAGTCAGACCAGTATTACTTGGGAGGGAACAACGGGACTTATTCAGGCTTCACATTGAGGAAAGCATAAAGCATTGTCTTGATGTTTTGACAGTGGGCTTCAGCAGTCATTAAAGCACCATTGGTTGTTTATCTGTATGGCTGGTAAAATTATTCAGTGCTTGTGCAGTGCGAGCTCCAACTAATCTTAAAGAATTTAGCAACTTGTTGAATTGAATGAATGCGACCTTATTTCAATACTGAGAGTCATTCAAAGAAAGCCCCAACTAACTTAGTAGTGATGCGAATGCAAACACAGATCACACATGAAACAATACATTTTTGCAGTGTTTTGAACCTGGTGAATGGATAGAATGCATGTCGATTTATACTCCCTGATATCCACTGAGGAAACTGTTAACTTAAACCGTAATGGCATTACACAGGTGTGAAATATTATTGAGTGCAATTCAAGCTTAAAAAATATTGACACACTGGGGAGCTATTGGTTCAGCTCCAAAATGAATAGGTATGAATCAGTGCATTTCTTTTGCTTTACTAATATGTTTGCAATTGCAGCTACACGCTTTTTCAATCTGGTTTTAAAATATTTATCTGAAATAAAAAAGTTTAACTCTAGACACTGTTAATGGCATAACACTCAAGTCGCAGCTTGCATCATTGTTTACACATGCAATCTTGCAGCATTCCCCTTATTACTCTAATGCTCCCATTAACTTCTGTATTGTTGCTGACAATCCGCCTTATTGATGAAGTTTTAAGCAAAATGCTGTCTTGCAGAATCTCTAAGATTCGCAAAGAGACGTATATTGTATGGAGGTGGTAGTATTTGCCACAATATAAAAGCAACTTAGTCAAGGCTAGCATCTTTTCTAATCACCAGTGAACAGGACACTGTAGTGATTTGTACATGTCAGTAATAAGACTTGTTGTTCTCACCAACCTTTCCTTGTGTTCCAAGAAATCGTATTAGCCAGGAACTGTGCAGCATACCTTATGATAAAATCATTGCAAAAGTGCAGTTCTGAGGTTTAATTGGCTATTACATGCTCCAAAAAATTTTTTACACAACAAAGTTATTTGTAAAACTCTTGGGAAAAGAGAACTATCTTTGTGCCTACATAAGTAACCATGCAACATGGCGTGACTAATTACAGCAGACAATGCCTGTATCACCAGTTGAACTTTTTAATTTGTTGTCAGCATTAGTGAAGCAAGCAATTGTGATAAGCAACAGATTACAGACTTGAGTCCACTTTAGCAGAGATTACTACCAAAGACAGACTTTTACTGAAGCCTTGGGTGGTCAGCATTATCAGACTCCTCAAACAGTGTAAACTGAGATTAAGGTTAACAAATACTCATCAACTGGTACCCAATGAAAATCCAGATGCCTTAATTGTGCCATTATCTTCAAGACTCATGAAATCTATTGATATGAAACTCTTCAGTTACAAAAAAAACTGAAAATCACCGATTATCAATCATAAACTACTTCCCCACTTACCAATTTTATCCCTTTAGAAATGACTTCTAGTATGAACCCTCGTGTTTTGCTTGCTGTACTTTATGCACTTGCTAATCTTCATCGCCACTTTTAATGATGTGTATAAGCTCACTTAGATGCATTTTCCTTTATCCCATTTAGACACTTGTTTTGCTGGGTGGGAATGTGTGGCTTCTTTATTCTTCCTATCAGCATGTACTACTTCTCAATCACTTATATTGAAGCTCAGTTGCCAATTATGTGCTCATAGTGCAAGCCATCCTATGTTTTCACAGTCCTGCTCTATATTAAGGACATCCCCTAATTTGATGTTACCTGTATATTTTGAAATTGTACCTCCAATTTCCTAATGGTTTATGAAATAGGTGAACATCAATCTCAGCACTTGTCCGTGTCGAATCCTAATTCCAACTATTATATAACTTGAGTTCTCCTAATTAGAATATAAAATGCCAAGTTAACAAACTAAATATAAAGGGTGCCATCATCCTCTGCCATAGCCTATTACATCATTAAAAAGGAAGTTTATGAAGTTTTCACTCTGAGATGTATTAATTTAGAAATCTGAACAGTACTTGTATTTAAACCGAACATTAAGGGAAAATGAGCCATGTGCAGTCTTATTTGCAATAGGTGAACAGGTTGGTACTGCTCACAGTTTGAAACTACAGTCAATTCAGTTTGAGAGAGCTTTGGAGAAACCTCCTGAATTAACGCGACAGAGATACCCAGGCAATCAGGCATTCTAATTTCATTACTCTCCAGGTGTCGGTCATTGTCTCCCTTAGCCAAACTTAGGAGGTAGCATGGAATAAAACCTGGGCATCGGGTACAAGCTGATGATAAGATATTATGTCTTCTCCAAATATCAGTGTTCAATGTTGATTGCTGGGAAACTGGAGATGTTAATAAGCAACAAAAAGAATAGTTTAGATTGAGTCATAGAGATGTACATCATGGAAACAGACCCTTCAGCACAAATCATCCATGGTGACCAGATATTCTAAATTAATCTGATCCCACCTGCCAGCATTTGGCCCATATTCCTCTAAACTCTTCCTATTCATATACCCATCCAGATGCCTATAAATGTTGTAGTTGTACCAGTCTCCACCACTTTCTCTGGCAGCTCATCCCATACATGCACCACCCTCTGCGTGAAAATGTTGCCCCTTTCGGTCCCTTTTAAATCTTTCCCTTCTCACTTTAAATCTATGCCCTCCAATTTTGGACTCCTCCAGCCCAGGGAAAAGACCTTAGCTATTCACCCTATCCATGCCTCTCACGATTTTACAAACCTCTATAAGGTCACCCCTCAGCTTCTGACGCTTCAGGGAAAACAGCCCCAGCCTATTCAACCTCTCCCCGGGGTCAAACCCTCCAACCCTGGCAACATCCTTGTAATTCTTTTCTGAACCCTTTCAAGTTTCACAACATCCTTCCCATAGCAGGAAGACCAGAACTGCAACAGTATTCTGAAAATGGCCTAACCAATAACCTGTACAGCCACAAGAGAGTTCCTCAACAATGTTCAATTTGTACACTGAAATATTAAGACAACAGTGATGATCAGGGAAACCAAGGCCTGGACATTGGAACTAGCTACTAAAGAGCCAGTATTTGACCCAGTTATTAGATCTTCCTCATCAGTGTGCTATGATGCATAATCATAAGATAACCTCCAACTTGTGGGTTTATCCTCGGATTTGCATTGCCAAAGTTTCCTTTGAATACATTATCTTGATTTTGCGTCAGAGGTGGTTTTGTAATAAAGAGGAAGAAAACTTGCACATGTTTGTATATGAGCACCTGTCATGACTTGTGAACATCTCAAAGCTCTTTCAACTGCTGGAGTGTACCCACTCTTCTAGTGTAGGACATGCAGTATCTGAATTTTTTATTCATTCGTGCATGAAAATGGTTCTACCTAGGCCAGTATTTATTGCTCTCATCGCCTAGAGGACAGTGCCAGAGTTAACTACATTGCTGTGGGTCTGGATTCACATCTAGGCCAGACAAGGTAAAGGACATTAGTAATTCAGATGGGTGTTTTCTATCAATCAACAATGAATTCATGATCATCATTAGACTCTTTATTTCAGTTTTTCATTTTATTCAAATTCCACCATCTGCCATGGCAGTATTTGAACCCGAGGCCCCAGAACATTACTTATGACTCTGGTTAATATTCTAGCAATAATACCACTAGGCCATTGCCACCCAATTCTGCCTGTTGGCACAGCAAGATGGATCCAGCAGCACAAGGTAATTGAGCGAGGCTCTGAACCTGTCCAGATTTTCAAGCCGATCTATAACAGACTATATCACTTGACTGAAAATGCCAACACATAGATGTGAGTCTCAGAACTTGCAGCCCAAGGGAGAACACCCAATCCTGGGTCGCACACTTCACACTGTGTTACAGACTATGTAACTATGTTGGGGCTTTCTTGACAGTCATGCAAGGTGAAGGCCTCTCATTTATACTAGTGCAACTGATCAGTATGTCTAACAAAATGCTGGGGCCCCAAACCAAGCCTTTGCAAATGCTAATTCCATGTGTTCTGTTTTTAAACACCCTGGTGATGCAGATTAACTAATATAATATCCTTGTGCTCAGTCATAGACAGCCCTCATGACTAACTTAGTCTTTTAAAACCATGTACACGTCAGGACCTTCAGAGCAGAAAGGGGAAAAAAGCTGAAAAATAATGTTCCCTGTAATGTTTATTTTGCTGCTTAAAAACATATTGTGCATCATTAGAATAGTGTACAGAAATCCTCTACTTTCCAAGTTATTTATTTCATTGTGCTCTTCACATAAATCTGAAAAATGGGCATGACATATCCCTTATTTGATTGATAGATACTTATTAAATAGTGAGGAAAAATATGTTGTCTGCACAAAAAATAATGATGTTAATGTCTGAAATGACTGGTTGTTCTCAAGTTCTCTATGCTCTGGCTGAAGAATTGTTCTTAACCTTATCCAAGAAAAGCCAGCAAGGTCCTGCAATCTGCCAAGATCAAAATGTGTGAAGTGATGCAAATGTTACATATATGTGGTGACATTTACAGGGACATTATGATGGTATTAAAGTTTGAAAAGATGTAAACCTTTCTGTCCAAAACTGTATTGAAACATTAATTACAGTTTTCATAGTAACACTCACTAACTTTATGGTACAATTAATTAAATTCTAGCACTATGCTTATCTGCTCTAATGTATTCACTAAGAGGCTGATTTTGTTTCCTGCAACTGTCGGACATAAAGAATCTATGTAGCGCGAATCTTTGATTTACCATTTTACTATTTTAATTCTGTTATTAATAAATTTAGAAATTTATATAGTTCTTGAAACTTTAATTAATTTTGCCACTTCTGTGAGCAAAAGTAATCTCTTTGTCTCTGTTTTCACCTTTTTCTGTTTGTCTTTAACAACATATTACAAAATCTAATTAATGGATTTCAATAAAACTTGGTACATAGATGGGGTGTGACACAAAGAAGAGCTGCTTATCTTGTGGTAAACATGCAGATCCAGATCCAGATTCTAGAATTTTCTAAGTGATCCTGTAACATTGGAAGACAGAGTGAATTAATCAATATTTAAGATATTGTCGGTTCTAACATTAGAATGTCGCTAAATATTTTCAAATATTGTGATTGCCTCAGTTACTCTGGTGGAATTTCCCACAGCGGTCAAAGTGTGAGAATTTTTACAACATGTGGGATTGGGCCAAAAGCTCCACAGTGAGATGGAAGGTCTCAATGAAAAGACTCTTTTCCAGCTTGTCAATGTTGTCAAATATCAACCAGACTCAAAAATCCTCAAAAAGAAGCTGCATTATTGTAATAACATTGAGTGAACACAGCATGACAGACCAAGTGCCTGTTCACTTGTTGAGAATTGTTAATTCTGTGGTGTACACATATTGAAATTGTGTTGTTGATAGAGACTGCAGTTACAAAATTGATTTCTGACCATCTGTAATTGCGTGAGAATGGGTTGGGATGCCTGTGACATAAATAACATACTGGATGCTGACTGGTTTCATAGTCACAGCTAGACTTGCTATTAATTCCAGGTTTATTATTTGAGCTAATATTTCAACGTCTGCTGTAAGGAATTTCAGTGCAAGCCCACAGTGCACTGGCTTGGGTAAAACGCAGAATCTAACCATCTCCTCTTAACATTCAAAGGCATTACTGATGCTGAATCTCCCAGAATCAACACCACGGCAGGAGGAGAAGACAATTGAGTGGGCTGATGGCAAGAAGTTGATCCCCACCTTCCCAAAACCACAGGCAATATATTTTGGTCAGGAAAGCTATTTCATCACACCACCGACTGAGAACCTTTTCACACCAGAATTAAGTCCACTCCCAGCAGGTGGGAACACTGGCAGCTTTCTCAGCCAGGCGCATTGAGGGAATCTGTCCCAATCAGGGGATGTTAGGGGACATGGATATGATGCAGCGGCTGGACACTGAAAGCCAGCTCCCGCCCCTTGCTTCTGAAGCTCCTCTCTCCATAATCCCTTTCCATGTTTTCCCCATCCCTCCCCTCCCCCAAAAGGTATCTCCTGTGCCACTGCGCAAGGATTTCTTGGTTGCTAAGCAACCGGCACCAATTGATGGCTGCTGTTTCAGTGGGACATCGCTGCCCGTGAAGTGAACTCGGCATTTAACTGCCTGATAGGCACACAATCTGGGAACTTTCCAGTACTTGGTGGAGATGGGAAGGGAGGTGGCATCCTGTCCGTTTTTACACCCATTATCACAGAATGAAGAAAAAGCAAAAGCTTCCTCCAGTTGTTTAGGATAGAGTTCTGGTGAAGGTGACCTTGCTTAGATGGGTGTGTTGCTAAGTCAAATACTAAAGATCATGAGCTCTAGCTAGCTGGAGACATGAGCAGCAATGTTAAGAGGAGAAAGTGAGGTCTGCAGATGCTGGAGATCAGAGCTGAAAATGTGTTGCTGGAAAAGTGCAGCAGGTCAGGCAGCATCCAGGGAACAGGAGAATCGACGTTTCGGGCATAAGCCTGAAGAAGGGCTTATGCCCGAAACGTCGATTCTCCTGTTCCCTGGATGCTGCCTGACCTGCTGCGCTTTTCCAGCAACACATTTTCAGCAGCAATGTTAAGACTAAAGTAATCTAGAAAGAACAAGAAAGCAAAGTGAGAGGAATCGAGAGTCTGGCAGAAGTGATTGTAGGTGTTGAAGAGTTTACAGGCAGACAATTGAATGAAGGGATTTAAATGCAAGGATTAAATGTGAAGAATTGTGGAACCAGAATATTAATATGAATCAGCAAGGCAAGATGTGATGGGAAAGTCAGACGTTGAAGGATCAGCTACTAGTAGTTGAATTTTCATGAGCAGAGCTCCTGGGAAATTAAAATCTGAGAATGAGAAAGCAATGTTGCTTTTAAATGCTTTTCTATGAAATCTGTGCAGCCAGAGGGAAAGGAAAATATTTCTCCACTCACCATTTGTGGTAAACTTGCATATATACATAATTTTTATGACATCCAGCAGGCATGGGAAATTAACAAACTTAGACTGTGAAGATCCAAGACTGTTTTGTGTTAGTTGGTCACAGCTTGCGGTGGTAGAAAGTGAATTAGTGTCTCTTGGGCCATGGATAATCTCCAGTCTCTCACTGCTGTAAGTGCATCTCTCTAAGTAAAGAGAGCACACATTCAGGCTCAAATGTAATTCTGCTCAATTCCTGAATGTTTGTCAACACTTAAGATCAAAGCTGAAAATGTGTTGCTGGAAAAGCGCAGCAGGTCAGGCAGCATCCAAGGAGCAGGAGAATCGACGTTTCGGGCATGAGCCCTTCTTCAGGATTCCTGACCTGCTGCCCTTTTCCAGCAACACAATTTCAGCTCTGATCTCCAACATCTGCAGTCCTCAATTTCTTCTAGAACACTTAAGATCAAGTTAATAAAAGAATGGCCACTTTTGTGAACTATTCGTATGTGTCTGGAACTATAGAACTTCAATACATTGTTTTGAAAGCTCATTGGAATAAAATAAAAATAAAACTCAGGTTAAAATGTATAAGCGTAACAAAAGAAACATTGATAATCATTATCTCTCAGGTAAGCTCAAGAAAAATCTGTGGCTTTCAAATGTCTGTAAATATTTTGATTCAGGTCTTTCTAAGGGGAAACAAAATAACTAATAGAAATAAAAATCTGACAGTAAACTTTTGACACTTAATTTATGCATTTTTCCTAAGAAACGGATTGCTGAAGAATGTTTACACATTCTTAGTTAAAAATCACACAACACCAGGTTATAGTCCAACAGGTTTAATTGGAAGCACACCAGCTTTCGGAGCGACAATCACCTGATGAAGGAGCGACGCTCCGAAAGCTAGTGTGCTTCCAATTAAACCTGTCGGACTATAACCTGGTGTTGTGTGATTTTTAACTTTGTACACCCCAGTCCAATACCAGCATCTCCAAATCATGACTACACATTCTTAGATTAACACCATTCATGAGATAGTCAGAGGAATGATTGTTTTTAATTCTGTTTTTTAATTGTTCTTTGTAATTCATACTTGTCAATGAAAATATTCTGGGTAGCGACAATTTACAAAATTAGGAGCAAACTTCAGCACTTCATATAGAATCAGAGAATCCCTACAGTGTGGAAGCAAGCCATTCGGCCCATCAAGTCCACACTGACCCTCCGAAGAGTAGCCCACCCAGACCCATCCTTCTATGCCTGTGACCCTGTAATCCTGACAAAATATCTTTATCTCCAGCAGTGATTTTAGGAAATTAATAATTTTAGGAAATAACTATGACATTATATGGTGTGCACCTTGAATGCTGTTCAGACAAAGAAAGTCTTACAAATCAATCATTTTAAACCTTTTGTTTAATTTCCCAAAAACTGCTAGTAATGATGTTTCTGTTACAACGTATTATTGTTACAATTTAAATTACTTTCTTCCTTGAAGATATACTCTTACTGAAGGTTAAAACGTCCTGAATGACATGAGCTATGGTGAGATTTGCATGTGAATCTTAACATGGGGAGCAACTCACTACATCTTTTATCCATTTTGCCCAATGGTGAGGTGAGTTTCTGGATTGGCAGCAATGAGTTGCCATTTAAGGGGAATTATAATTTGTTAAGCATCCTGTTAATAGCACAACCTGTCTCATTAAAAACTAGCCATTGAGAATTCTCCATTTGGAAGTCAGAGCCTGATGATTTGAGCTCTCTACTTGCTCTTAAGGACTACCATGTTGAATATTAGCCTCTAACACCTTGGGAAATACTCCATCGGCACTGGCATTTGCATTCAACATGTGCCAGCATCTGAGTACCCTCATGGCACACTTCTGATCCACTTTCAGGATTCTTCTGCACTTTAATGCAGCACGCTGGGGTTAAATGGCTATTATTATTATAACGCTACTGCATGGACACATTGCGCAGGGACACGTACCCAGTTCATGAACTTGACCAGCAAAGGCTACAGGCAGTTCAATTGCTCCTGTAGTGTTCAGTTACTCCAAGCCTACCCTGGATGCTCACAGCTTCCCTTCCTTGCAGTAGCTTGCCTTATCTTTATGTTTTTTGCCCCCTCAGTGTGAGATACCAGACTCACAATTATGCTTGTTGTAGCTGTTAGCCATCACTAATTAAGTCAAGGGAGATTGCATTCAATCAGGAGGTCCTGACACAGTAAGTCAAGGGCAGCCCACCAACTGTCGTGACTCTATTCCGAGCTGTTTCGCCTCTGGAAGGAGAGAGAGAGGCAGGTATTATAGGAGATGAACTGGATGACATAAATATTTGACCTGGGTGAACTGGTGCCTTGAACATGTGAGTACACAGCACAGACGGCATGCAGGATCAGTGGTGTCAATGGCGGGGGTGCGTCAGAGTGAGTGGGGAAAGTGTTGCAGGCAATAATGAGAGTGAGAGGGAATCAGCCTTCATGGAGATGGGTGGGGGTTGCAATAGCAGAGATAGAGTGTGAGATATCAGAAAGAAGGTGGTTACATTTACATGGGAAGAGTGGAGAAGGTCATTGATCTTCTCTCTACATTGCCTGGCATTCCTCCAGATGGTTGAGACCACACACTCTGGATGGCAATCTCAGACCAGGCTGGCATGACCTGGAGTCATGATGTCCACTGCTGGTCCAGGAGGAAGAGGAAGCCAGTCTGTGCCCCACCCCATCAAGCAGTACTCTTGTGTCCTGCCCACAAAGCAGGGTGCCAAGTGTCCTTTCTCTGCCATGTCTAAGGAAAATGTTAGGAATCTTGCAGGGCATCTTATGCTAGTCGAATGCTAGTCCAGTTGCACAACGCTGCATGGTAAGATTGGGACAGAATCAGATGAGAGGGATGTCATAGGGATGGGGTAGATGGTTTACTGAGTGAGTTTGTTAAGATACAATGAGAAAATCCACTCACTTTTGCAGCAAAAATCCTTCCAAAAAGTTCAACCCTGATGGCACTTCATCAAGAAATGCAAGATTCAGCCCAATGTTTCTGAACTCAAAAACTGAAATTCACATTCACAATAACTACCAGGTTGAATAGGATGAAATAATCAGAATTTTTTAACCAAAGAATTAGTTGTATGAACTATTGGAACTAAAGTGTTGTATTAATTGTGAAATCTTTACTTCCATCTTATTCTGAAGGTGATGGTTGTTTCTAGCATATTTATCAGATCATGTAAACTCAGGAAGCAAGTACATTTGGTTTATTGTCACTTGACTGCATTGCGATTTATATCACAGTAGTATGTAGCAATGTAATAATATGTAACAAGAAGTCTATTTACAACTGCTTCTAAAATTTCATGCATCCAGTTTGCTACTGCTTACTTTCAAATTTATTTACTTTTCTCTTTGTAACAACACTCATACTTGGCGCAGTGAACGCGCGTGCACACACATACACATACACTGAAAAAATGAGCAATTGAATACCACACACTGTATAAAGGTAGTTCTCCTATCACACCATAGTTGCATTCCCATGTGATGCCATGTTGCAGAAAATCGTGCAATAGAGATAATGGGGCCTATGGGAAAAATAGGATTGGGGCAAACCACCAAAAATGCCAGTAAAAATTGAAACAAAAAATAGTAGTTAGCCTAACACAAACAATAACACAGTCTCGGTAAATTTTGATCTGTTGTAACAGATCTGTTGTATAATACTGTATCGTGCAATTCATCAGAATCTTCAACTGATTACCCTCAGTTGGCATCTATACCTGCTGGCTGCAGTTCTAGCCTGTCTTCTGATCCCATCCAATGGTAACACTGCACAAGTCAGATCCCAGAACGAAACCTGCGTTGATAGACAAATCTTAAT
The DNA here is from genome assembly GCF_004010195.1 of Chiloscyllium plagiosum. Classification (NCBI taxonomy): domain Eukaryota; kingdom Metazoa; phylum Chordata; class Chondrichthyes; order Orectolobiformes; family Hemiscylliidae; genus Chiloscyllium; species Chiloscyllium plagiosum. The sequence goes on from NC_057710.1 coordinate 84,670,322, forward strand.
TTCTTTCGCTACATGTCAGTTTTGTCAAGTTTCTTGAAGGATTTCACATCATGATGTTTGGGGATGTCTCTCACCTTATTTTACAAAACCCACCTGATTTATTACTTACCTCGTGCTTTGGTGGCTCTCCCACACATTCAAACACCATCATACCATGTGCCATTTCCAAAACAACTCACCACTTCCTGGGTATCTCAGAATTCAACAACATCCATGGTGCAGCACCATCTTTAAAAAGATATTGTACACCCAGACAAGAGCTGACCTGTATGGTTCCTGACATTGGCCCTGGACATGGCAGACAATGAAAAATTAGTGCCTCTCTTTGTGGGCAGTGATATGCAGATGCTGCTGATGGGGAAGGGTATGGGGTGATGCAGAAGCAGGATGTCTTTTTCTCCCAGATCAACAGAGGACGCTATTGTACTGGAACCACACCAACTTGGACTAGAGTTACTGTTCAGGCCAGTGCAATCTCAACTATCTGAAGGAATACACAGAATGTAGGAAGATGATCAATGACCTTCTGCCAGTGAGAGTGCCACCGTCTTCTCGTTGATACCTCACACTCACTCACTCTCTGCCAGTGTACCGAGCATTTCCTGCAATATCTTCCCCACTCACTCTCATCCTCACTAACATCTGACCCTGACTAGCTCTAAATCTCTTTGGCACAACCTACTCACCCTCTCAGGACATCACCACACATTCACTAAAAATAGCAGTGTGCCACCCACCTGTCTCTCCCTCACCCACTATGTACTTCTGTACTCTGGCCACCCTGAGCAGCTGACTGACCATGTCCAAGCCCCTGTACTGGTATTGTTTGCAGTTGGTTACCATTGTCATTGTCACTGAAACAGATTCACATGAGTCTGTAGATAATCTTTAACATTTAAACATATTTCTTAAACAAGAGAGGAGAAAAGTTCTTATTGTAACAACAGAGCCAAGTTTCAAACTGTTCTTCAACACTGTCCTTTTAGTGTTAGTCAATTCCACTTAAATTTCACTCTTCTCTCAACTCTTTAAGTTTTAACAGATTGTTCCCAGCTTCTTGTCCTCAGGCTGTAGAGACATTCTCATGATGCTTTTCCAAGTCCACTAGCAGAAACATTTCACAACACCTTTCATAAAGTTCTTCACGAGAAAGTGCGCAAGCTCATCTGATCCAATGTTGAATCCAGGCCTCCGCACACCACGACACCTGGGAATGAGAATCGCATAACAGTGAACAGGAGTGTGCATTATAAAGAAAGGTTAGCAATTCACGAATTACATTACAGACAAATTGCATTTAATAAAAGTGCATTATTGGAGAATTTCCTGTATAAGCAAAACAGCAAAATTTAAAATACCTTGTAGATGATATTGGAATAAATTTATTCCGTAATTCTAATAGCTGATTGATTTTATCTTCCCCTGACTACCTTTCTCTATTCTTGCCTTCTGTTCTCTGAAGTTATTGGTTCCTTGATGTTACCCCAAATCAGTAAACATCCTCTATTACCTCACCCACATGACCAAGCCTCATGCCCAGGCCTCTGCCATGATTGTTGTCAGAGTGCTGAGCAGTGGAGGACTTCATTGAGCCCAACCCTGTTTTCACTCGCTGGTCACAAACGTGGGCTCATGCTGTCAGAGTTATTGCGGATTCTCAAGGATTGAAGACAGTAACTAAAATTTCCCTTCTCTAATCTAAGATGCTGCTTTCTTGGCCAGCAACATTTCCTGAAGTTAAGAAACAAATCACTTCATTATCAGATGTGTAACTTTAAGAAGAAACACAAAAGGCGTTAATTCTCCAAACATGAGCTGACGATAAAGATTCACATCAACAGCAGCAGGTATCTGAAACTGTTTGCAGCATGTTCTGAAATGTTTTCATGTTCCCTGATAGACAGAGGGGGAATCCACCATCAGCACAAACTCAGAAAACAATCCCCAAGCTGAAAGTTAAATGGCAGTGACTTAGCAGCATAATTCTGGAACAGCTGATACCACCTTTTATGTCAAACTCACATTATGAAATCTTTGACATTGTGCAGCTGTTACATCAGAATAGACTGTTCTTTGTCACTCTGAGTGAGTGAGCACTTCTGGTCATTAGCTCAGGTAATTTGGTGAAACATTAGATGAGTCCCTGGAATTGGAAGAGGTGGTGGTTACGTTGGTGCTGTGGAAAACTTGAATCCTGTAGTCTAAACAACACAGACTGGAAAAGCCTCTTGAATGGAAAATATTGGCCTAGAGTGAGTCATCCTTCAGCAAGCACATTGAGAGGGAAAGTTTGTGTCAACTAGCCGAAACCGCCAAAATAACGAAGGGAAAATACAGCTGATAATCAATTACACGTTTTGAAAGAAAGCAGTTAACTGAAATAAAAACAAATGCACTGGAAATAATCATCAGGTTGGGCAGCATCTGTAGACAGGGAAACAGTGCTAACGTTTTGACTCAAACATAATGCTTCTTTAGGACTGTGGTTCAGAGATATTCAGAACAAGAATCGTACTTGACTGAAAACATTAACACTGTTCCTCTCTCCTCAGATGCTGCCCAACATTTTGAGATTTTTCTATTTGTACTTCAGATTTTCATCCTTTGCAGTATCTTGCTTATAATACATCATTTATCTGTCAACCATTCAGAGTTGTGTTTGTGACACAAAAGAGAACGTTGAAAATACAAACCTTTCTTTATGCCTCCAAGAAATATTTAACTTAGAACCCGCAGCTGAACATTGATCATTACATTAATTCCATCTTAATGCATTGTCTTGAATTGCAGGAATTCTAATCCTCTTCTTTCTAATTCCTTAATTTCAATTCAAATTCAGCTGGAAAAACATTTGTTCTATAAAATAATGTTTGTGAAGGGGAAAACGGAAACTGCATTAGGTTTCACCCAGCCTGATGATGTTACACAGTCCTGGGTGGAGAATCAAAGAGTCCAGCTCTAGATCCTATTGTGGGCAGATATGTTATCCAAAGCTCTACATAGTCTTAATGCTTATGTCCAACTAGCAGATGTAACTTGCATTTTTATGTACTGCTATTATGTAGTAAACTACAGCTTGTTATTAGGGTAAATATCTCTTCTTGTTAAGGCTGTTTCAACACCTACCACAAAGAGACCCTTAGACCCAGCACGGAAAAGAGGACCAATGGCAGCACTCCATCCCAAACGCATGCTTCCAGTGGTTCATTCGTCAAACACAAAATAATCATCTCCATTTGAAAAGATTTAGAGAATTCTGTTGCTACATTTGTACATTTGTACCATAAAATTCAAACTATTAGTTCAATTAAACTCATTTTTCATTATAAGTAGGTCAAGACCAATAAAATGTCCTTTTTCAAAATGGTTCAAAAGCAAAACAAAGCAGTTACTTCTTTAGACAATCCAACCGCACGTTGGTAGAAAAGGCAATGACATTGTGGAAGAATTTGGAAGCTACGATATTCTTGTCATGTGGATCAGCTGTTCAAAAGTCACAATATAATTCAGACCAGACCCAGACATGCGGAGACAGACAACATTCCCACAAAAAGTTCTGACAACAAAGTGTGTGATAATATTCCTGCAGCCTCCTCTTATTACAGCCATGGAAATATCTATCAAGGAAATGTTTGTGGAAGCTGCACCCAAGAGAAGGGCAAGCTGTCATCAATGAAATATGTTCTGAATATGATAAAAATAAGGAATGAATTACAATCATGTTTTCACCAACATAACTTGGTGGAAAAGAAATCTCCTAAGGATTAGGATATCTGAAACCTCGAATGTTTTGTTGTTTTATTGCTATGCTTGTAGTAGACAGAGAAAGCAGGTCTACAAGTCTGAAAGATCTGTGCTGTTTATTTTAAGAATTATCTGTATCACATTGATTTGCATGATACTGATTACTGATGACTTGAACAAAGGGTAAATCATGTGTTTAATGGAAATAAAACTCAGGAGAAATGGATAAAAGGCTGACAAATCTCCAAATTATAATTTGACACTGTTGCAAAAAATCAAAAGCGATCCTCAGGTACCTGTATTCAAAAGCAAAGTAGGTTGCCAAGTACTGGATATTTTTCAGACTGGATATTTAAGGAAACAGCTGCATAATGCGTCTGACACAAGCATAAATGACTCCAAAGCATGAATTCTTTTGTTAGCACTGAGTTCCTGTTACATCTATTGTTGGTGATATAGGAAGTCTTGTTGTGCAGATCATAAATCAATAAAAGTTTGTTCATCCTGCTGCCAATTGGAATAATTCTCAGGAAGAAACTGAATTGAGTTAATGCAGTGAACAGTTAAGACTAGAAGATGAGGTGCTCAATCCCCCTCCACCCCTCACTACCCTCAGCAATACCCCAAGCCCTACAACAACAATACGGCCAAACCTCCAACTGCTGGAGAAGGGCTGGCAATTTAACGAGTCATTAGACCTGATCTTCCACTGTACTATATGTTGTTCTGCAAAAATAGGCTGCTTGTATTTTGGAGGTTTTCTTGCCTCACAATGCATTCCAAAGCAATAGTTTCTGCAGCATTCCCTAGCCCTCCCTGTAAGAGCTGGTCTTTAGGGTGCATATTAATTAGTGCATTTGGATGGTGTGAGCACAGTGAAATGGGCATTTGTACCTCCAACTAAGGTACAATTTAATCCCACTTTAACATGATTTTTTAATTCATTTGTGGGACATAGGCTGGCCCGCATTTATTGCCCATTCCTAGTTGCCCTTGAGAAGGTGGTGGTGAGCTGCCTTCTTGATCTGGACCAGTTCTGTAGGTAGACCCATAATGCTGTTGGGGAAAGAGTTCAAGGATTTGGAGCCAGTGACAGTGAAAGAACAACTATATATTTCCAAGTCATGATGGTGAGTGGCTTGGAGGGGAACTTGCAGATGGTCGTGCTCCCATGTATCTGCTGCTTTTGTCCTTCTTGATGGAAGTAATTGTGGGATTGGAAGTTGCTGTCTAAGGATCTCTGGTGAATTTCTGCAATGCATCTTGTAGATAGTACACACTGAGGCTACTGAGTGTAAGTGGTGGAGGGGGTGGATGTTTGTGGATGTGGTACCAAACAAGCGGGGTGCTTTTTCCAGGATGGTGTCGAGAATGTGGTGCTGGAAAAGCACAGCAGAACAGGCAGCATCGGAGGAGCAGGACAATCAACATTTCGGGCATAAGCCTATCATCAGGAATGAAGGGCTTATGCCCAAAACATTGATTGTCCTGCTCCTCCGATGCTGCCTGATCTGCTGTGCTTTTCCAGCACCACATTCTCGACTCTAATCTGCAGGCCTCTCTTTTTCCTGGATGGTGCCCAGCTTCTTGAGTGTTGTTGGAGCTACACTCATCTAGGCAAGTGGGGAGCATTCTAACAGATTCCTGATGTGTGCCTTGTAGGTGGTGGACAGGCTTTGGCTAGTGAGGAGGTGAGTTACTCGCTGAAGTATTCCTCATTTCTGACCTTCTCTTGTAGCCACTTTATTTATATGAGATATCAATTGAGTTTCTGGTAAATAGTGGTCCCCAGGATGTTAATAGTGTGGGGATTCAGTGATGGTAATGCCATTAAATATCAAGCATCAGTCATTAGATTGTCTGTTATGGAAAATGGTCATTTCCTGGCATTTATGTGGCGTGAATACTACTTGTCAGTTGTCAGCAGCTGAAGATTGTTGGGCCGAGAACACTACCCTGACAAACCCCTGCAGAGATGTCCTGGAGCTGAGATGACTGATTTCCAACAACCATGACCATCATCCTTTGTGCCAGTGGAGAGTTTGCCCCCTGATACCCATTAATTCCAGTTTTGCTAGGGCTTCTTGATGTCACACTCAGTCAAATACGGCCTTGATATCAAGGGCTATCACACTCACCCCATCTCTGGAATTCAACTCTTTTGTCCATGTTTGAACCAAGGCTGTAATGAGGTCAGGAACTGAGTGGCCCTGGTGGAACCCAAACTGAGCAACACTGAGCAGGTTACTGCTGAGCAGGTGCTGCTTGACAGCACTGATGATGACACCTTCCATCAACTTAGTGATGATTGAGACTGATGGGGCAGTAATTGGCTGGGTGAATTGATCCAGTTTTTGTGTACAGGATACATCTGGACAATTTTCCACATTGTCGGGTAGATGCCATTGTTGTAACTGTACTGGAACAGCTTGGCTAGAGAAGCGGCAAGTTCTGGAGCACAAGTCTTCAGTATTATTACCGGAATGCTATCGGAGCCTGTAGCCTTGCAATATCCAGTGCCTCGAACCGTTTCTTGATATCATGTGGAGTGAATGGGATTGGCAGAAGACTGGTATCTGTAATGCTGGGAACCACTGTAGGAGCCAAGATTGATTGATCACCCATTCAGCACTTCTGGCTAGAAATCTCTGTGAAAGCTTCAGCCTTATCTTTTGCACTGATGTCATTAAGGATGGAAATATTTGTACAGCTTCCTCCTCCAGTGAGCTGTTTAGTTGTCCACCACCATTCACGACTAAATGTGGCAGGACCTCAGAGCTCAGATCTGTTGCATGAACTATTTATGTTGTTTGGCACACAAGTAGTCCTGTTTGGTAGCTTCACCAGGTTGATACCACATCGTAAGGTCTGCCCGCTGCAGCTCCTGGCATGCCCTCCTGCACTCTCTATTGAAGCAGAGTTGATCCCTTGGCTTGATGGCAATAGTTGAGATGGGGATATGCCGGGCCAGGAGATGACAAATTGTGCTGGAGTCCAATTCTGTTGTTGTTGATGGTTTTCTGTGTCTCACGAATGCTCAGTCTTGAGTTGCTAGATCGGTTCGAAGTTTGTCCCATTTCGCACAGTGACAGTGCCACATAACACACTGGAGGATATTTAATGTGAGGGCGGTGCGGTGGTCACTCTTACCGATAATGTCATTGACAGATTCATCTGCAGCCGGCAGATTGGTAAGGATGTTTGTCCCTCTTATTGGTTCCTTCACCACCCGCTGTAGACCCAGTCTAGCAGCTATGTCCTTTAGGATCCGGCCAGCTCGATCAGTAGTACTGCCGCTGAGCCACTCTTGGTGGTGAGCATTGAAATCTCCCACCCACCCTCAGTGTTTCCTTCAAGTGTTGTTCAACATGGAGGAGCACCGATTCATCAGCGATGGTAACCAGCAAAAGATTTCTTTGCCTATGTTTACTTTGAAGCCTTGGGATTTCATGGGTCCAGAGTCAATGTTGAGTACTCCAGAGCAACTCCTTCCTGACTGTATACCACTGTGTCTCCACAGTGGGTCTGTCCTGCTGTTGGGACAGGGCGTATCCAGGGATAGTGATGGTGGTATTTGGGACATTGTCTGTAAGGCAATTTAGTCAGGCTGTTACTTGACTAGTCTGTGAGATGTCTCTCGCAATTTTAACACAAGTCCCAGAATATTTGTAAGGAGGACTTTGCAGGATTGACAGGGCTTTTTCTGCAGTTGTCTTTTCCAATGCTAAATTGATACCACTGGTCCTTCCAGTTTCATTTCTTTGATATTTGCTAGCGATTGGTACAATTGAATGGCTTGCTAGGCTATTTCAGGGGACAGCACAGAGTCAACCACATGCTGTGGGGTCTGGAGTCACAAGTATGCAGACCAGATGAAGATGGCAGGTTTCCTTCCCTGAAGGACATTAGTGGGACAGGTGGGTTTGTCTGACAATTGGAAATGGTTTCATGGTCACCAGTAGATTATATACTTCAAATAGTTTTATTAAATTCAAATTCCACCATCTGCTGCGATGGAGTTCAAAACTGGGTCCCCAGAAAATTAGCAGAGTTTCTGGATTAACAGTGCATCAATAATACCACCAGGCCTGAAACAGTCAGCCATGTCTCTCACTCTGTTGCACTTCTTGATCGTTTTGTGGGGAGTTGATGTGTCCCTCTCCCACCCATCTTTTCAATTGTTAATTCTCTCAATTTCCTGGGGTGAAGCTGCTGTCAGGAGTTGAAAATCACCCCTGGTGGAAATCTACCTGTTGTGTAATGCAATGTCACTCAGTATTTTCTGTGGGCTTTATAAAAACTGCAGTCTGATTTTAGCTTGAGAAACAACATTTTCAATCCAGCTCTGTGCCAATGTAATCCTCGTACTGGACCAGTGTGATCATTTATACTTATGGGATTATTCCCCTTCATTTTCAGGCGCTTAAAACCCAAGTAATAACTGAAGTACACTCCCATATTAATATCACTCTTCAAACTTAGTTGAAGGATGAAATTATGTTTATTCAGTTCTAAACTAACAGTGGTCCAGTTGTTCCCATGACAGTAACTTCAAATTGCACTTCCCAGTTAACACAATCAATCTTTTTTGAAATGTATCATTTTGTGGGTACACAACTGGAGGAAAAGTGTCAGAAAGTGTTAGGTATATATTGTATATTACTCTATCCAGTTCCATCCGCGCTGAGTTTAAATCTGTTGGTGATAGTCTCATTGAGCAGCATTCCTGTTGCAGCTTCCAATAACCAATTTGTAGTGAGCTTTAGCAAAACGTTTCCCCTCTTTATGCTGACTGGGAGACCATATCTCATTGGATACGTGATAACTCTGACCATGCAGGGTTTCACAAGTGTGCACAGCTCCTCTCTGCAGAAGTCAAACGTGCAAAGATCAGATGGCACCAAGGAAAGCAATTGATGGTGCACTGACCTTAGAGTCCATATGGATTCCAAATTTAAATGGAACCCATTTCATAGCAAAATTAAAGCTGTAGTATAACTGTACATTTATATTTGACTTTACTCAAACTTTCATAGAATTCATTAGATTGTTGTTTTCAATGACAATGTTCACCATCCTTGCATCTGTGTTGGAAGAATAACAATCTGCACAGCTTGTCTCATAGCTGTACTCACTTTTAGTTTTTATTTAGTCACCCATTGAGTCCTGGCTGTGACCCATCTTTTGGAGCCACCATAAGTTTAAAACAATATCCTGTTAAATAGCTTTCTTTCTGACACGATACCAATGTTTTCCAGAACAGGATGCCTATTCTCCTTTTTGGAGGGGCAGCGATAATTGTTTCTATAATTGACATTTATTCCTCGTAAATGCTACTTTAGTTACTGCACATCATTTTGATCATAGTAAAGTTGTTTACTATGTGAACTATTATGAAGACCTAGTTCACATTAAAGAATATCTTTCACATTTATACTGACATGGATCCAGGTTTTCTGGGCAATGTAAGATTAAGTTTGGAAATGCCCATCTCTCTAGACTGAAGGAAATAAAGCTCAGGATAATTAGTGATTTATTATAATTCCCTTTAACAGGTAATTGTTGAAGCTGTGTATGTTAATTATTCAATGGTTCCAACAACCCCCTAGAGTTTACTTACATGTATACAATTCACTTTTTTTATGAAAATGTGCCTAAAGTTTACTCTAGATCATATTGTAGTCATTTAATTATATCTAGTATCATGTCAAAAACATCATAGATGGAAGAGGAGCTGAAAGGTCATTTTTACAGTCATTCTCCAAGGTTGGGAAATGTAGGAGTAACCTTCGACACAAGTTTTTTTTAGTCCAGTTTAAATGTTGTAAAGTATTTTTACCGGTGATCAAAAGTGTTCTTGAGTTAAAGAAAGAGCAGGGTCTTTTTTATTAAATCTGTTAAACCCAAGAAATATAATAAAGATGTGACATCAAACATAAAGTCTTTGTTCAGTTCATTGTAGAAACAGGATTGGTGCTGACTCCACTGTTGTTTGTCAATTATACATTTGGATGAGAATATTGGAGACCTGATTAATCCGTTTGCAGATTACACCAAAATTGGTGGGACATTGGATAGTGAACAAAGTTATCTAAGATCACAAGGAGATCTTGATCAACTGGACCAGTGAGTCAAGGAATGGTAGATAGAATTTAACTTAGATAAATGCAAGGTGTTGCATTTTGGTAAGACAAACCAGGGCAGGATTTACACAGTTAATGGTCGGGCCCTGAGGAGTGTTGTCAAACAGAGAGACCTAGGTGTTCAGACACATAGTTCCTTGAAAGTGGCATCACTGGTAGACAGGTTGGTGAAGAACGTGTTTGGCATACTTGCCTTCATTTGTCAAAGTATTGAGTATAGGGGTTGAGCCGTCGTGTTATGGCTATACAAGACATTGGTAAGGTCACATTTGGAATGATGCATTGCCTTGCTATAGGAAGGATGTTATTAAACTGGAAATGGTACAAAAAAGATTTTAAAGGATGTTACTGAGACTGGAAGGTTTGAGTTATAGAGAGAGATTAGATAGGCTGGGACATTTTTCCCTGGAGCATGGGAGGCTGAGGTGTGACCTCATAGAGGTGTATAAAATCATGGGACGCATGGATAGGATGAAGATTCAAGATCTTTTTTCCAGGGTCGGAAGTCCAAAACTAGAGGTCATAGCTTTGAGGTGAGAGGGGAAAGATTTAAAGGGGACCTGAAGAGCAACTTTTTCATGCAGAGGCTAATGTGTGTATGGAATGAGCTGCCAGAGGAAGTGGTAGAGACGGGTACAATTACAACAGTTAACTAACATTTGGAAAGGTAAATGGAGCAGGAGAGCTTTGGACCGAAGCTTGCAAATGGGATTAGTTTAGTTTAGGAAACCTGGTCAGCATGGTCGAGTTGAGCTGAAGGTTTGTTTCTGTGCTGGATAACTCTAACTCAATAACACATGCCCACTTAAAGTGTGATAGTATCCAGTGCAAAGGAAGATCAAAGAATATATACAGTTTGGATCACTGTTGCCATTTTCAGTCAGTGATCAGGTCCTTTCTTAAAAAACTGTTCCCATCCATGGAAGACATCCACCACCATTATTAAATCAGCTTCAAAGATCAGTAATCCATACTTCACATCATTAAGACACCATGAACAAATATTCCCTTAGCTGTATGCATCCCTTGAATAACCCATTACCAGGACAGGTCTGCCGCACGTTGCCCAATCTTTCTGGTTGATATTTCTCAGGTAGACAATTATGTGATATTGATGTAAAGAGAGGTATGATTATGCTTTCCTCAGACCATTGTTATTGTCTGGTAGAGGCCCAGATTACATGCTAAATGGTAAGGGTGGCACAGTGGCTCAATGGTTAGCACTGCTGCCTCACAGTGCTAGGGACAGAGGTTCGATTCCAGCCTTGAGTGACTGTGTAGAGTTTGTACATTCTCCCTGTGGGTTTCCTCTGGGTGGTATAGTTTCCTCCCACAATCTAAAAGTGTGCAGGTTAGGTAAAATGGCCATGCTAAATTGCCCATAGTGTAGGTTATTAGTTTGGGGTAAATATGGGGTAGGGGAATGGGTTATTCCTCGGACAGTCCGTGTAGACTTGTTCGGCTGAAGGGCCTGTTTCCACACCGTAGGAATTCTAATTCTGGTGAAGTGACATCACTGCTGTTAACTTAAAAGAAATCTGTTCACAGAGATCTTGCAATCTATGTTGTCTAAATATTCCCTTCCCCAAAGTTAGTTTCAATACAATGCCAAGTTAAGAAAATGTGGAATAACTGACAATAGTTTATGAATTTCTAAATTTAATTGTGCATGGATGATTATGAGGTGTTGCCAGATTCAGAGGAAAAATTACAAAGAACACTTGGGAGTTTAGTCATCATAACTACTGCAAAGTCAAGGCCAAAGCTTTCTCCCCTTTTAAATGCTTTTCATTCTCCTCAAAGAGACCCTGAGCTGAAAATGTGTTGCTGGAAAAGCGCAGCATGTCAGGCAGGATCCAAGGAGCAGGAGAATCGACGTTTCATGCATGAGCCCTTCAGGAATCTTCCAACATCTGCGGTTCCTGAAGAAGGGCTCATGCCCGAAACATCAATTCTCCTGCTCCTTGGATGCTGCCTGACCTGCTGCGCTTTTCCAGCAACACATTTTCAGCTCTGATCTCCAGCATCTGCAGTCCTCACTTTCTCCTCAGAGACCCTGACCCTTGTTAAAGTCCAGTAGCATCAGTGACAATCACTATCCATTTATTTTTGCTATATGAGCCTAACCACAATAATCTAGTCAGTTTCACCATCATAAGGGCATCACAAACGCTTCCACTTTTACACTTCTGAATCAGGTCAGAAACACCAGCTGAATGTTTTTTCTACTGGACTTAAAGGTCATCAAGGTTCTTAGAAGAAATTCTGTCACCCTGAATTAAATTATTTCAAATAAACCAGGATTCAAATCTGTGCCTTTCCTGAGCCTGTGTGGGCCAGTACCATAGTTATTAATGGCTTTACCATCCTAAACAATAGGGGATTAACAAGTTGATTTTTCCAGCCACTGAAGAATGTGGACATTGACAAGAAAGTTGAAAGTATCTCATGAAATTGGCAGTAAGAAGAATATCAACGTCAAGAATAAACATTCAAATTTTCCAATCATGCGTTGAATGGCAAGACAAGATTCTAGCTACTTCACAGTAAGAGGTTCATTTGCATGTATTAGTGTATATTAACATTCTCATTGTTACACCATCTCACCTCAGTGACATACAGTTTCCCATTTTCCCATCTACAAAAGAGAAACTAGATGGCAACCGTTCCAAAAAGAATGCCAGAGTTAGAACCAAAACGTTGACTTCTCCACTCCTGATGCTGCCTAGCCTGCTGTGTTCTTCCAGCATCCTGCTTGTCAACTTTGGATTCCAGCATCTGCGGGTTTTTTTTTGTCCCAGAGCTAAAGCCTGGCAACTTCAAATCACTGCCCTCTCCTCTGTCCCTCTATTGTGGACAGCGGTAACCAACATGCCAGGACAGCAACCACCTTACTATTCCTCCATCTTCCTCCCTGCAGCAGGACCTCCAGTTATTGACACAAACTATTCAGGCCAGCTACTAGCTGCCAGCACTTGACCAGTTGAACAGCTGAGTTTTAAGATGGTGTCTCTGTCAGGAATCCTGGGAGGTTCTGCCAGTGGCCAATACTTCTGCTTTTGGTGAGTGGGAGAGTGCAGCGAACAGGACACCAATGGTGCGTGGTGCATCAGTAATGAGTTTGGTAAGACAGCATGAGAACATTCACTCAGGCTCTCAGTGATGAAACCCATCACGAAATTCATCAAAATTGATACTTAGCTGACCTCTGGTAAAATTCAGACCAATGTAATTAAGGTCCAATTGAAAAATCTGTTCTATGGATTACATTTGGCAATATATGCCAGTCACTGCCAAACAATTGCCTTATCATAATGGATGGATGGTATAACTAAACATCATACATAGAATTTTAAAACTGGTTCTCAAATGCATGCATCTGAATGATTGTTGGAGTATAGGTTAATGGCGTGCACAGAATAGTCTAATATAAATTATTAAAGTATTGCATTTCCTAGCGTGCTTTTGCAGCTAGAATTACTTTTCATAACTCCAGTGGACCGAATCAGGATGATACGCTTTGCATTCCTGAATACGTTTGAGTGAAATGTGTCGGAATTGTGAATTTGCTGCCAAGGAAATTATTTACAAGTCATCAGATAACAGTTAATAGGTGCCAGCTTTTGAAAAGATAACACAAGTTCATCATCATGATATGAAAAAAATTGAAACAGAAGATGACCCTCAGCTGGAACATCATGGTGTTCTGTTAGACCTATAATTAAGCATTTTCCTGCTTAAAATAATGTTAAGGTAGTGAGCACTGTCATTAAGCAGCCAATGTAAATACACCAGCATTTTTTATTACTTTGACCTACTATCTTGCAATAAGTTACAGACTACAGGGAGGGAATCAGGTTTCAGAGCACTGCACATTCTGCACGTCTGCTTACTATTTGTTTTTCCACCAAGTGGAATCATTTTCACTTGCTAAATTCCACTTGCCAGCAGAATTGGAACTTGTTTTTACAGCTTTAAAGGTAGTATAAAGTGTCATTAGATGAAATCATGAAATTTACTGTTTAAAACTTCATTAAATCAAAGTTAGAGTCATTTTTACGGCACCCTCTCCAACTTCAAGGCATCCCAAAGTACTTCACAGCCATTTTTGAAGTTTATCGCTGTTTTGATGGAGGAATTCTGACAATTTACGCACAGCAAGGTCCTGCAAACAGTATTGTGATAAGTTAGCAGTAGCTCGTTTCAACAGCATCATTTCAGAGATTAATATTCACCAGCATTCCCTGTTGGAGAGTATCATGTGTTCTTTTATATGCACCCTGACAAGATTTCAATTTAATATTTTATCTAAAAGGTGATACTTCCAACAGTCATTGTGCCGAGGAGTCAGCTTAGCTTTTATTCTCAGGTCTCTTGAGGAGATTGTAAACCCAAAACCTCCTGCCTCAGAAGCATTTCTTACTGAAATAAAAAAAATTCTTAATGTAAACTGGGCTGTCAACTCGCTATCATCTATTTTGCTCTACCATACAAAGTCAAAACCTTGCCCAAATACCTTTAATGATAATAGTAAAAAGGGTGTGACTGAGCCATTTAGACCAGGAAGGTGACAGGTATGACTTCAATTCAGATTAACTACCTAACCCCAATGGTTGGACTTCTACAGTTAGCCTCAGTGTACCTGGGCTAAAGTTTTTTAAAAGGTTGCGAAAAAAAAAAGCCAACTCTCCATCAGTATTCAGACCATCGTGTCATCTCGATGCTTGTGTGTGAAAATGGCTCAGATACAAGATCAAGTCAGAATCAAAACTAAAGAATTATCATAAAGTACTGCTGCCTCACAGCGCCAAGACCCGGGTTCAATTCCCACCTCAGGCGACTGACTGTGTGGAGTTTGCACGTTCTCCCCGTGTCTGCGTGGGTTTCCTCCGGGTGCTCCGGTTTCCTCCCACAGTCCAAAGATGTTCAGGTAAGGTGAATTGGCCATGCTAAATTGCCCGTAGTGTTAGGTAAAGGGTAAATGTAGGGGTATGGGTGGGTTGCGCTTCGGCGGGTCAGTGTGGACTTGTTGGGCTGAAGGGCCTGTTTCCACACTGTAATGTAATGTAATGTAATGTACCATTAAAATGCTAAGTCATAGAGTCATACTGCACAGAAACAGACCCGTTGCTCCAACTAGTCCACGCCAAATATAATTCCAAACTGAACTAGTCCCACCTGCCTGCTCCTGGCCCATATCCCTCCCCAAACCTTTCTAACTCATGTATTTATCCAAATATCTTTTAAATTTTGTAATTGTACCCACATCCACCACTTCCTCTAAAGTTCATTGCAGACACAAATCACCATCTTTATAAAACATTTGCTCCTCATGTCTTTTTTAAATCTCTCTCTTCTCACCTTAAAAATGCACCCCCTAGTCTTGAAAGCCCCCATCCTAGGGAAAGGACAACTACTATTAACTCTAACTATACTTCTCTTTATTTTATAAACTTCTATAAAGTTGCCTGCTAAAGATAAATCCTTTGTTAGAAATAGAATAAGTATTGACTAATCAAATAAACGTGGCTTAGAACACTGGGGTTTCACAGGGACGGTGGAACTATTATCTGAGGAATGCAATTGATCAGGGTGAATCATTTATTGAATAACGTCAGACCACTGTCCTGAAGGTTGGTTTCGTCTGTGGTCAGAGAAGTTTCATATGCTTGGCTTGGAGAATTAAGGTGTTAGACGTTATTTAATTTTGGGCCTCAGATGTTTTGTTCAGAAGAGTAAGGTCAGTGAGCAAATCATCCCTAACCTGCGGGTCGCTGGATAGTCAACATTGGATCTGAAGCTGGGAGATGCATCTCAACACATGCAGAAGTCCTCATACACAGACAAGCACTGAAATTGGCTGGGAAGTTTAAACCACAAGGGGCAGATTTCCTCTGCACAGCACCCTGCACAAACTTCATAGAATCATACAGTAGAGAAGAGGCCCTTCAGCCCATCAAGTGTACACAGACAAAAAAACTACGCTGAAGCTACATTAGACAAACCTGCCAGCACTTGCCTATAGTCGAGAGTATAATGCTGGAAAAGCACAGCAGGTCAGGCAGCATCTGAGGAGCAGGAGAATCGATGTTTTGGGCATAAGCCCTTCATCAGGGGGTCATTATGCCCGAAACGTCGATACTCCTGCTCCTTGGATGCTGCCTGACCTGCTGTGCTTTTCCTGCACCACACTCTCGACTTTGATCTCCAGCATCTGCAGTCCTCACTTCCTCCTAGCACTTGCCTCTCGCCTTGAATATTATGGCATTTCATGTGCTCATCCAAGCTGTTTTAAAAGTTTTAAAAGTTGTCAGGTTTCCTACCTCAACTACCCTCCCAGATAGTGCATTCCAGATACCCACCAACCTCTGGATGAAAAAACAGTTTTCCTCAAATCCCCTCGAAACCTCCTGCCTTTCACCATAAAATTATGTCCCCTTGTTATTGATCCTTCAACTAAAGTGAACAACTACTTTCTTTCCACCCTGTTAATGCCCCTTATAATCTTATATGCCTCAGTCAGGTCCCCTCTTAGCCTTCTCTAGTCTGGAGAAAACAACCCAAGTTTATCCAGCGTCACCTCAGAGCTAACCTGCTCCATCCAGGCAACATCCCAGGGAATCTCATTTGCATCCCCTCAAGTGCAGTCACATCCTTCCTGTGGTGTGATGACCAGAACAGCAAGCAGTGTCCAGCTGTGGCCAAATGAAAGTTTTATAAATTTTCAAGACAACCTCCCTGCTTACAGTCTTACAGTCTATGCCATTACTGAGTCTCAGAAAGACACCACTGGATTTTTTAGTAATGCGATGACCTAATCATCCTGTGGTGCTGAGTGGTTCCAAGGCTTTTCTTTCAACATTCTACTGCTTTTTTTTCCATCACTAGTCAGAGATACTAGGACCCAAGGTCACAGCCTCAGACTGAAGGGATAACTCTTTCAAACTGAGATGAGGAGGGAGTTCTTCAACCAGAGGATGGTTAATCTGTGGAGCTCATTGCCACAGAAGGCTGTGGAGACCAAGCATTGAGTGTATTTAAGACAGAGATAGGCAGGTTTTTGATAAGTAAAGGAATCAAGGATTACGGTGAGAGGGCAGGAGAATGGGGCTGAGAAACATATCATGTCTAATTCTGTTCCTATATCTTATGACCTAACCATGAACCTGAATTTAAGCGCATTAATTGTTCACATTGTCAAATAAAAGAACCTAACTTCAAACAGTTTATATATTGAACATTTTCACGAGTGATGAAAATTACTTGTAAATCCTCATTCATTTCCATCATTTAACTTAGCTTAATTCAGAAACAAAACAGAAAAGTATTTAGAAACAAAATAAAATAAATTCCAAGGACCTGATCAAGTATACCCCAGGCCATTGTAGGAAGCAAGGGAAGAAATTGCAAGACCCCTAGCAGAGATATTTGATTCATTGACAGCCACAGGTGAGGTGCCAGAAGACTGGAGTGTGGCTAAGGCTGCATGGTAAAGTCAGGGAACTAGTGACCAGTGACCATGATGTCAGTGGTGGATAAGCTATTAGAGGGAATTCTGAAAGAAAGAATCTACATGCATTGGAAAAGCAAGGACTAATTAGGGATAATCAGCATAGGAAGTTGTGTCTCACAAATTTGATTAAGTTTTTTGAAGAGGTGACCAAGAAAATTTTGATTTGATTTATTATTGTCACCTGTACCTAGATACAGTGAACAGTATAGTTTTGTATACTAACCAGACAATTCAAACCTTTCATAAGTACATCAAGATAATAGAACAGCATGCAGAATGTAGTATTACAGTTACAGAGAAGGTGCAGAAAAAGATCAACTCCATTATATAACAGGTCCATTCATAAATCTGATAACCTTGGGAAGAACCTGTTCTTGAATCTGTTGGTACTTGTTTTCAAATATTTGTATATTTTGCCTGATGGAAGAGGGTGGAAGAGAGAATAACCAGGAGGAGTCTTTTATTATGTTGGCTACTTTCCCAAGGCAATGGGATGTATAGATAGAATAGCTGAAGGTAAAGTGGTAGATGTTGCCTACGTGGACTTTAGCACGGCCTTCAGCAAGGTTTTGTATGTTAGACTGGTTAGTAAGGTTAGATTACATGGAGAGCTAGCCAATTGGATATAAATTGACTTGGTGGTAGGAGATAGAAGATGGTAGTGGATTGTTGTTTAGATTTGAGGCCTGTGATCAGTGGTGTGCCTCAAGGATCAGTGCTGGGTCCACTGTTGTTCATCATTTATATAAATTATTTGGAATGTGAATTTTGGAGACATGGTTAGTAAGATTACATCAAAATTGATGATATGGTGGACAGTGAAGAAGATTATCCAAGAGTGCAATGGGACGTTGATCAACTGGGCCTGTGGGCTGAGGAATGGCAGATGGAGTTTAATTCAGATAAATGCAAGTCCTGCCCTGGTTTGTCTTACCAGGACGTACATTGTTAATGGGGAGTGTTGTTGAACAAAGAGACCTAGAGGTGCAGGTACATAGTTTTTTTTAATTCTTCCAGAGAATAATTTCTGTTGCATCATAGGTTGACAGGGTGGTGAAGAATATGTTTGGCATGCTTGCCTTCAATGGCTAGAGAATTGAGTACAAGGGTTCAGGCAGTGCAAGGTATTGGTAAGCCACATTTGGAGTATTTTGTACAATTCTGCTCACCCTGCTTTAGGAAGGATGTTGTTAAACTGGAAAGGGTGCAAAAAAAGATTTACAAGAATGTTACCAAAGCTGGAAGGTTTGAGCTATAAGAAGAGGCTGTTTCCCTGCAGTGTCGGAGGATGAGGTGTCAATCAGGTTTATGGAATCATGAGGGGCATAGATAAGCTGAATGGCTAAGGTCATTTCCCCAGTGTAGAGGAGTCCCGAACTAGAGGGCATAGCTTTAAGATGAGAGGGGAAAGGTTTAAAAGGGGCCTGAGTGGCAACTTTTACACACAGAAGGTGGTGCATAGATGGAATGAGCTATCAGAGAGTCATAGACTCATAAAGCTGAACAGCGTGGAAACAGACCTTTCCATCCAACTTGTTTATGTTGACCAGATATTCTAAACTAATCTATTCCCATTTGCCAGTATTTTGCCCATATCCTTCCAAACCCTTCCTATTCATGTATCCATCCAGATGCCTTTTAAATGTTGTAAGTGTAGCAGTCTCCACCACTTTCTCTGGCAACTTGTCCCATACACATACCATCCTCTGTGTGCCTTAGGTTCCTCTCATCTTAAGTCTATGTCCTCTAACTTTGGACTCCCTGACCCTCAGAAAAAGACCTTGGCTATTCACCCTATCATGCCCCTCATGATTTTGTAAACTTCTAGAAGGTGACCCCCTCAGTCTTTGACTTCCCAGGTAAAAAGCCCCAGCCTATTTAGCATCTTCTTATAAGTCAAACCCTTTAATTCCAGCAACATCTTTGTAA
Source organism: Chiloscyllium plagiosum (assembly GCF_004010195.1). Classification (NCBI taxonomy): domain Eukaryota; kingdom Metazoa; phylum Chordata; class Chondrichthyes; order Orectolobiformes; family Hemiscylliidae; genus Chiloscyllium; species Chiloscyllium plagiosum. The sequence goes on from NC_057710.1 coordinate 84,689,651, forward strand.
ATCTTTTCTGAACCCTTTCAAGTTTAACAACATCTTTCCTATAGCAGGGAGACCAGAAGTTAAGTGTAGACGTGGATATAATTACAGCATTGAAGAGAAATTTCAATGGGTGTACAGATAGGAAAGGTTTAGAGGGATATGGTCTAAATCCAGGCAGATGAGTCAGGTTTAGTTAAGGCAACCTGGACGGCTTAGATGCGTGGGCTGAAGGGCCTGTTTTCGTGCTGTATAATTCTATGTTATGCCATTTCTTTGGAAGTTCTACTAATTTCTCACTGAAATTGTAGCAGAAAATTAGGAACAGCTCCTTCCTCTGAAATGCTTATACGCCAGATACCTCTTTTCTGGGATGGAAAGTTAAATATCGCAATTTGTTGCCCTGGCACTAGAAGCCAACGTCAGGGCTCCTGGTTGTGCTGTCGTCCACCACTATTTCTTATCCCTTTGCAATCAAAACAGGATGCAGTCTTCAAGATGGTGCAGTCTGACCTGAACACTGTAAAGTTTGATCATTATGTTCTTGACTTCACTCAATCAAATAATCCACCCAGTAAGAGGATTGTCTTACTGGTTTTCAAGATGTGTAAGTTTCTGGAAAGGCACAGTTATTGACTGTCATTATTTGTGATTATGGTTCTAATCAAGTGGTGAGCTTGACCATATAAAACAGGAATGCTAACCATCTATTTTGGAACTACAGTCAGAAACAGGTTTTTTCAAAAAGTGGAACTATGTAGTTCCCATCCCTTAAATGAAGCAGTTCAATTTGTTTGGATTGAAATGAAATCGTGTATATCTGTCCTTTCTCGTGTCATAGCCACATGACCTCCTCCATGAGGAACTCACTGCAAGCAATCATCTGACACCCATTTTAATAAAGGCACAGTACAAGCCATATTATGTTCCTTGAACCCATCACAGATTTTTAGGAAAGTTCAATAGATCCATTGCTGCCAGGGCACAAATTATCAGGTTTATTCAATTTGTCCTTCATAATTTGTACTGGTGAAGTTTGAACTTACAACCTTTGGAGTTAATTCAGTCCCGGAACCACTGCACTGCACTACAAAATTCACAAATTAGAATCCAAAATAACTTTACTTCAATGTTCACCATCAGATCAAACAGAATTAGATTAGATTCCCTACAGTATGGTAACAGGCCATTTGGCCCAAAAAGTCCACACCAACCCTCTGAAGAATAACCCTCCCAAATCCACTCCCCAACCCTATATTTACCCCTGACTAATACACCTAACACAATGGGCAATTTAGCATAGCCAATTCACCCAACCTGCACATCTTTGGACTGTGAGAGGAAACCAGAGCAGCAGGAGAAACCCACACAGACACGGGGAGAATGTGCAAACTCCACATAGACAGTCGCCCGAAGTGAGAATTGACCCCGGATCCCTGGCACTGTGAGGCAGCACTGCTAACCATTGAACCACTGTAGCAGCAAATTCTTGTTTATGACTTTATATGCAATCAATATACCTATATATTAATACATATGGCATCTATTGGTGAATGGCCTGATATTTATTTAGCAGAAGGTGGTGAAGTAAGTTGAAGAATGAGGAATGCACCACTTTATTGCCATGCCCCAAACATCTTTGTTAATCAATACCATGAGGAAAATGATGGAATGAAAGGAATGAACATGAGTGGGCAAGCAAAAGCTGGCTAACAAATCTAAACACAAGAGAAAGAGCAGAGTGAATCAAAGATTTTGGGGTAAAGGGTGAAAAATAGAGTTGAGAATTTGATGGGCAGAATACTTTCTTCTTATGGTCTTTGGAAGATCCATAAAGTTTAACCAATTTTGTTAAAATATGAGAACGAGTAGTGATTTTAGCTCGGAATTTGTTTTATCATTAATCTAGTTATGACAACCTTCTGCCCTTTACCTGATTTTCTGACCTGTCTCATTATCATTCAAATAAGTCGCTCAGTTGAGTTGCGTATATCAGAGACTTAGAGAGAAATTAAACTAGGTTCACTGACCGGCTGTATCCTTATGGGATTACAAATGATTTCCCCCCTCTTGTGTTTATCCAATTTCCTTTTGAAAGCTGTTACTGAGTCTGCTTTCATCACCCTTCCAAACAGTGCATTCCAGCCGATCACAAGTAGCTCTGCAAAAGTGTTTCTCCCTGTCTTGACTCTGTTTTTCATTGATCACTTTAAATCTTTATCGTCTGGCTATTGATTCTGCTATCATTAAAATAGTTAACCTTTATTTATTCTACCAAGAACATTCTTGATTTGGAGCATCTCTTTTCAATCTACCTTAACCTGGGCGGCACGGTGGCATAGCGGTTAGCACTGCTGCCTCACAGAGCCAGAGACCCGGGTTCAATTCTCGCCTCAGGCGACTCTCTGTGTGGAGTTTGCACATTCTCCCCGTGTCTGCGTGGGTTTCCTCTGGGTGCTCTGGTTTCCTCCCACAGTCCAAAAATGTGCAGATTAGGTGAATTGGCCATGCTAAATTGTCCATAGTGTTAGGTGAAGGGGTAAATGTAGGGGAATGAGTCTGGGTGGGTGGCGGGTCGGTGTGGACTTGTTGGGCCGAAGGGCCTGTTTCCACACTGTAAGTAACCTAATCTAATCTTAACCTTCCCTGTTCTAAGAACATAACCAACACATCAATTCTCTCAATCCCTGATCCCTGTCCTGATAATATTCAAGTACATCTTCTCTGCACCATTTTCTAAGTAATTACCTCCTTTCTAAAGTGTTAGCACAAATTGGATCCAATATTCTAGTTGAGACCTAACCAATGTTTTATAAAGGTTACCGTCCTGCTTTTGTTCCCTGCCTCAATTCATAAAGGCAAGATCTTAACAAACGTTGTTGCTGATGATAATGGTTCTGAAAGAGTTAATGTTGAAGCTACACTAAGCTCTGCTCAATCCAATGATGTCACACTAACTTTGAATGGAGAAGAAGCAGACCAGCATGAGATTCCAATGGATAGAGACCTGCCTAGTCAATGCAACATGTACTTATTGTTATTATGTAATAAACTACATTCCTGTTCTCAAGTCAAGAATTCCTTCTCATTAAGTTTCAATTTGAGTTTATCCACACCGCAGCTAATTAAATACATTCTTAAACTTAATGTACAAAGGAGGATTGACTTAACCTAATTTTACCTTTAGATCAAGAGTAGAAAAGAAGGTTGACAGCTCTTCTATCACCATGGTAGTGTCTCTACTTCTGAACAAGGAGAAGCTGCTTCAGGTCTGACCTGCTGCAGAATTACATCCCTGAATAGGTTGATTAGGTAATATTTAGTGATGAGATTTGCATCATCATTCCAGACAATGGCATTTTGATTTGATGTTGGTAAATTTCCATTCTATTTCTAAAAGTCTTTGTGAAACGTTTGATTTTGCTGTTGTCACGGTTCTGCACCCAGGGGCTGTTTAACTTGATTAATAATTTCTTTTAAAATAGCAGAAAGGGGGATTCGTGGCAGCACTCTACCCAACCGTAAACCACCATTGGTTGACACAACAGCTTTCTCAACTTGTCTTGTAATCTTCAAACATTTATGTTCTTGCACTCCCTTCAGCATTATACTATTTAGTTTATATTACAGGCTGAATCTTTTTCTTGGCTAAGTGCAAATTGCATTGAGTTTTTTGCCATGAAGGCCTCGCGAGATTTCTCACTGCATCTTTCCAAACTTGCCTTGTTACCATCCTTCCCTGCTCCTATGCCATCCCTCTTGCTCGATTCTACCACCATCTTAGCACATACCATTCCCGAAAGACATGCCAACTTGGCAGATATCCGGCAAAAGATGGTTAGCACTGAGCCTATGTCATATTTAAAGGGCTGCTTTTAAATCCAGCCTTGCCCCATTTTGTCAAGATAATGGTAGAGCAGCCACAAAGCCACTTTACCCAGGCCATATTCGCTCACACGTGCAGCCTCCTTCTCTGACCCTAGTCACTGTCTAAGTGCCAGGTCATACAGTTTACTTATCCTTCGCTACATCCCATTGAAATGCTCTCTAAGCCACTGCTACCCTGTCCCCTTATAGACACCCAAATTTATTGTTGGCCAGTTGGGGAACATCACCTACTGTCAAACAATCAGACAATTTCATATTTGAGCTTTTATTTCCAGCCAGCAATGTCAAGCACAAACAAAACCAATAGAGGCTGCAGTTCTTCCCAGAATGCAAACCAAATGCTGATAACCTGGCCAATGATGGTCAGCTGTACCCAACTCTAATTGACTGGAACAGAGTGTCAATCTGTCCCTGTCTGGCTCCTAGTGCCTGATGTAGCTGAGCTCTGTCAGCCTGCTCCCTACTGCCCTCATTCTCCTCCTTTAGAAGGTTGTTCCGTTCTCCCAGTTCCTCAGATCAATCTCATCGCCTCATTGCCTGCTCCAGTGGCACAGGATGATGTGACTCACCATCTCCCCTCCTACCTACAGACAGTCCAAGTAGCAGAAGGACATCCCCAGCATCCCTGTCGTCTGTTCCACCATTTCTCCTTGTACCCCCATAGCCCATTTCCGTCCATCTCCTCCCATACAGTCTGTCCATATTGAACTTTGAACTTTGACTTTGTTTGTTCTCCATGCCCCTTGAGCCCCAACATTACCCCTCAATGATCCCCACTCTGCTCCTCTATGTTCCCCATTTTGAGGCCACGGTGGTGGTCACTGTCTATAACAATCTCTCCCATAGCCTGCCAGGCTCCCGAATGCTATTCCACTTACCATGGTTCACCTTGAGCCTCCCCAGTCTCACCTCCTTGTCCCCACCATGACACAAGTGTCTGCTTCCTCCTCTCCTCCCCTCCCAACCTTGACTCCCACTCCCCCTTGACAGTGATCACCCACTGCCACTATAGAGCCCCACTTGGACCTCCTCCAACAATCGACTGGCAGGCACCCAGGACTGTATTCCCCCAGATCTCTGACTCATTTCCACACGCAGCCCTCAGAATGACTGACTAGACTCCAACCATTACATTTACAGCTCCCTGACTGACGGTACATGATTTCCCTGACTGCTGCTGCTGGCCATACAGAACTGACTATCGCCCACTCTCTGGACTGAAGTTGGACCATACATGGTCTGAGTGGATGGCTGACTGTGACCAAATCCCTGGTACTGTGTGCTGTTTGCCTGTGACTGATGGAAATGAGACACTCTGACAATAAGCAGCTGCTCCTTGACCAGCCTGAGGATGAACCTCTGTCGAAAAGTGTGGAGCTGGAAAAGCACAGCAGGTCAGGCAGCATCCGAGAATCAATTTTTCGGGTTTCAGCCCTTCACCAGAAATGTGACCTCCACCTACTTTCTGACATAATCATTCAATTGAATGAATATGCAGTGTCTATGTTGCACAGGCAGCTGCCACATGCCGTGGGTCTTAGATTGGTGTGTCCATGTGCCATATATCAAGATATTCCACCTCCCTCACCATACCCAACCAACTTCAGACAGATCGCTCTTAACAAGAATGACAAGCAGCCTGTTTGTCCTCTAAAGCACACATCAATATGACAGCATTGACTGCTTTTGGCTGGGGCTGAAATGCCAATACACTAAGAGACACGGCATGGCAAGGCAGGGATGCTGCGAGCATGTTGGCAGGCATTAAGTGAATGAGGGCTAAGAGAGCTTGCGGGGAGTCCTGACAATCAGCCTGATCGAATCCATACGTTGGGTGCCTGTCCACTTGCACAAAGTGTCCTTATTGTTTGATTGTTGCTGTTGAGCCCTGCAATATACGTCTGTCAGTCCTAAACATCCTGTAAGTGGGTCAGAGCGGTGTCATGAGAAACTGCTCCTTGTTTATTTTACCACATTGTGTCATTTCACAATCCTCTGTACATTTAACAACTTGGGAGAACTTTAAGGAAGCAAACATAGTATACTTTACAAGAATAACTTAATTGGATGAAGGCTACCTGAGGTACTAAAAACAGCAATGCCTTAAATATTGTATCGCTTCAATAACTATATGGAAAGCGTTGTTGACTCAATTATAGGAATTTCTGATGCTAAACCTACTCTAGCTAATAAAGACCGCAAGATTAAACTGCATGTAAGATCATCGATTATGATTTTTATCTTTTAAACAGTGAAGTTTAGTCACTGGAAAATAATTATAAATTTATAAATAATAGAAAAGAAACTCCAGGCATTATTGCATGCAACATTATCAGATACAAGTTTAGTGGCAGCTAAGTAAATATACACAAAAAAAATCGAGATTCAAATTCTCCATTCATGCATCCACAGTGACAAGTCAAGACGCATAAAACATAATAATATAGTGACCATGCCCAGCAGCAAGTGTTAGTATGGGGACTGAAAGCAATCATACCATCTCACATATATGAATGAAATGATTAAGATGTCAGAAAATCAAATAAACTTTCACACCATTTTAGCATCAACAATGTAAAAATTCAACTTTAATTGCATTGCTTGAATTCTGCCACTCTGCTGTGAGCAGAACTTAACATCACAGAGAGTCCAAATTGCAAATGCCAATAAAAAATTAAAGGTTTCTGCAACTCTACATTCCTTGTTCAAGATGTCATCATGATCACTTTGCAGTTCACGTATGGGCTTCCAATCATTCCGCTCAATTTGTTTGGTTTTGCTTCTTGAAAATTTCTAGTTATTCAGGAATGTAAATGTGAAATCCATGCTTGACTCTATTGCTCCCCATGAAACACTTTGGGGTATTTTCTACATTAAAGGTACAATACAAAAGTAAGGTTGGCATTAATATCATGTCTTCCACAACATCAGGATATCACAAAAGTCCTTACAGCAATAAAGTACATTTTTTTCAAAATGTAGTCAGTGTTGTAATGTAGGAGTGTTACAGTTGTGGAAATTACTCTAATATAAACAGCAAGGAAAACCATATCAGGTCAAACAGCACTTGTAGAGAGAGTAACAGTGTTAATGTTTCCAGTTTGATGTGACTCTTCTTTGGAATTCTGCAGAAATAGAAACTGTTTTTCATACCACACTACAGATAAAACAGATGAATCACAATCTTGCAATCTGAACGACTCTTCATTGAAGTGATTCATCACTTTAGAAACCTTAAGCCACTTGTTTGAGATAAGAATGGAAAATGAATTGGGGGCGGTCTCATTCAACTACTTCTTCTGAGGATTGGCCAAGGATAGTGGCTCAGTGGATAGCATTGCTATCTCACAGCACCAGGTACCCAGGTTCAATTCCAGCCTTGGGTGACTGTCTGTGTGGAGTCTGGACGTTCTCCTCGTGTCTGTGTGGGTTTCCTCCCACAATCCAAAGATTAGGTCAATTGCCCTTGGTGTTCAGGGATATGTTAGTGAGGGATAAATGTAGAGCAATGGGTTTGTGTGAAATACTCTTCAGAGGGTTCTTCTGGACTTGTTGGGCCAAAGGGCCTGTTTCCACATTGAAGGGATTCTATGATACTGGTGCCAGTCAGGAAGGGCTGGCAGAGATATTTTTGTGAAAGAATAATCCGAACCTTCAATCCGTCAGCAAGATCACACACTTCTGGATCACAGAATTTGGGAAAGGATCAGAAACGTAGCAAAATAAAACTAAGTAATTTAACTATTTGAGGAAGAAACTGCAAGCACAAGCAAAAAATGCCACTCTACCACATTACATTGTCTCAACAGTACGGGTAAGAACAAAACGAGAAGGTTTTGGCAGATGCCTTCAAAGTCAACTTTTTCTGATCATTGTTTTCATGGCTTGAGATAAAATCAAGTCGTAGGGAAACATTTGGAGAATGCACAACTGCAACAGATGTTAGGAGCATCTAAGCATAGCCGGTAAGAGACATGTCTCCATTGTTTAACCTTTAATTCCCTACTCTGCATAAAATAAAGTGTTGTGATTATGTTTTCAGAGAGGGAGGAATACAACCCCAATAGCTGGGAAACTCCATTCCTTAACACTGAGCATTTCCACTGAAACAGCTTCTGGGATTCACACACACTAGATTGTAGATTGAAATGCCAATCAGTGGGCAATGCTGATTTGTCACCAGTGGTGCTATTTTGAAACATAATGCTCAAGCTAACAACTTCTCTTAACCTTGCACAGCTGAACAAGCAGTTAGCAACAGGAATAATCCCCCTTTACACCCTATCCCCACCACCCAGTGTAAATCGAAGGAATCACCCAACGTTGGGTTATAGTCCAACAGATTTATTTTAAACCGCAAGCTTTCGGAAAGCTTCAAATAAATTTTAGCTGAGATGCTTGGTGACTCTTATGGGTTGATAACTGCAATTATCTGTTGGTTGCTAATGTTGTTTGAAATTGCTATAGTCTGAAGGCAGTGATGTGAGTGCAGTTACTGCAGGGTTTTTTCTGAAAAAAACACTTGGTCCCAAACATTGCTGTCATCTGCCCTTGGTATCCAGCATGGCCGGGTGAATGAACAGGAAAATCTTCTGGAAACAGGAGGAAAAAGAGAATGAATAGGATTCATCTCCACCAAAACGTTCAGGAATCAACTCCCCAGAAAGAACCTCAGTGAGAAACAGTATATCAGATATCTCCATTTTACTAAGGACTTCAGCATTAAATTTGCTACTGACTGCAACTACAACTTTGGTTCAGAGCAAGAACAATGTTGCCAAAGGCTGTGAATGTTGCTGTGGCAATGACCATATTTGCATCTGATTGCTTCTCATTGAGCAGGAAATATTTCCAGTGACTTGCAGTTAGCTGTCTCCTGTTGCATAGCGGAGGACGCTAGATGCTTTATTTCAAGAAAGCTCAAGATGTTTCATACTTTCTCACCAGAGGGAAGCAGATGGACAAAGTGGATGGCTTTGTGAGGAATCCCCATGGCACAGAGCAATGTATTCCACTTTTTGGGCAATGCAAGTCAATTCAGAGATATCCTCTAACTAAAAGGGATTTCATTCTCTGAACCTGAGGCTCATATGTGACCACATACAACAAATTGTGCAATCCACTACTCAGTATCCTGATGTGGAGGTGCCAATGTTGGACTGGGTGGGCAAAGTCAAAAATCACCCAACGTTGGGTTATAGTCCAACAGGTTTATTTTAAACCGCAAGCTTTCGGAAAGCTTCAAATAAATTTGTTGGACTATAACCTGGTGTAGTGTGATCTTTGCCAGTAGCCTGATGATTGCTATGATGTTTGCTGCACCGTCGGTATTTGAGTCACAACATCTAACCAGAATTAGGTTACTGGGCAACAAAGGCTACTTACTGATGGCTCCAAATTCTGAGGCATAGATCACACGTGGGCAAGATATAAAGAGGTGCTCAGTGTGGTGATGTGTGGATCACACTGCAGGAATCTACAGTACTCAGCAGAGAGGTGTAACATTCTTGACAACTGTAACATGCTGTACAGCTTTGGCACCATGAGGACAATGGAAGAGGAAGAGGCAAAGGAGAGAAAAGGAAGGAGACAACCAACAAACCCCTTTCTGAACTGACAGCCTGCTGTTGACTCATTAGTAAACACAGTCCCACTTTATGGTTCAGCACGCTTCTCTTTTCCATTATTACAGACCATCATTGGCCAAATGCAAAAATAAAAGTCACGTGTTACAGATATTTTCTAACCAACCTGTTTCAGAAATATTATTACACATCCCCTGGAGCAGGTGAGACTTGAACCTCGGTCTCTTTTATCATTTTATTATTCACTGTGGGACATACCTCTCTAGCCAGCAATTTTATTGTCTTGGTTCAGAAATAGGGATAATACTTACTGCAGCACACGATCCCTTAAACTACATACTGTAACCATTCTATCCAAACTAATCAATGAAATCATGTCAAATTGTAGACATGCATCAACAAATTATATTTGTGCATTTTATTTTGTAAAATTTGCCTGTCTTACATGTGCCTTTGCATTTTCCAATGATACCCCAGCTGCTGTATATAATGGCTGTAGGTGGCTGTCAGCTATCCCTGGAGAAACTGCTGATGGTCTTATAGATAACCTTGAGCAGCTCTGTCTCTGGAAGGCTAAGCTTCAGACTGCAGGATCTAGGCACGAGCAGCAGCAGTCTGAACTACAAGGGGGGTGGGAACCCAGGTGATTGAAACCCTGAGAGAGGACAACAAATCCATTCTTCATGGAGCCACTGGCACTCTCGGGGGAAATGTCTCAGCAGTCCAAGTAATGTTTTAGAGGATAAATTGCTAGATCACTCAGACACCCTGCAGATCCCTCCAAACATGATGGCACAGTCTGTGCTTGCATGGTAACAAAATAACTTTGCATGATTTCCATCTGAGTTTCCAGCATAGGACCCGGCTATCAGTGGTTTCTGCTTGTCCTCCAATTGAAGCTAAGCCATTGGTCATGACATGCTGCATTATGCTGGCCAAAATCTTTTGATGTGTGTTTTATCAAGTTGATTCCAAAACATTTGTTGTGAAATCTTCCCATTGTCAGCTATGCCTGGTTACTCCAAATCACTATTGATGTTGTGTGCATTCTCCAGATATTTGCCCAAAACTTGATTTTATCCCCAGCCAGGGAAACAATTATCAAGTAAAAATAAGCCCCCAAATGATTTAATTAATACTTTTTTCTTTCCTCATCAGTGGCATTACATAATCATAGAACTTCTGCCTGTAGTCGACATAAAGCAATTAATAAGTGCCAGTACATCATTGGCAGCCATTTTTATGTGTTGGCACTTACTGATAGAGAGAACATCAAAACAGAAAAATGCCTATTTTCTCCAAGTACATAGAATCCTGTGATTCTTTTTTTTAATTTGGAATGAATGTAGAGGATTTATTTAGTGAGTGTAAGATTTTAAAGTAAAATGGCAAGGAGTCCATCTTATATGCAGAAGACCCTTGCATTTTGCATGGGGTCTGCCATTCTGCTAGAAGATCCATGATTCCACATTAAAAATACAGCCAAAGTTAGCAATGGACAACATTTCTTTGGTGGTTTTGTTGCCCTTGATCCTGCTGAATAGAATTTAAGGCTATATCGTTTCCAATTATTCAGTGTTCAGCTCACTTTATATGCCAAAATAAAACAAGATCTTGTTTCTCAGAGTTGTCATGAATAATACTTTGTAAACTTGTGAAAGTAGACAAGGTGTTGTTTGAACTTCTGCAGTTCTGAAAAAGCGCCCCTGGACTCAAAACGTTTTCTCTCCACACATCCTGCCAGATTTGCTGAGTCTCTCTGGCACTGTTTGTTGCTGTTTGAACTGCTAATTACTGAAAACAATCATTGAATTTTACAGCTCAGTGACAACCATTGAACCCATCACAAGCTGCTCAGTCTCTGGAAGGGATGTCTGTTTGACTCCAATGCTCTCGCTTTTCCTGTACCTGTTTAGTTTTGGTTTTCATACATTTATCCAATTCTCTTTTAAACCTCAAATGTATTCTGTCCCCAAACTGTTACTGATAGGTTACTTTGCTTCTTTAGAAGGTAGGCATGGCATAAAGCTGTTGGTTCTCTTCCATTGATGATGATTTTAAATTTATGCCCTCGATTGACTGAGTCATGATCAGAACATCAACTTATGCCACAGAAGCATGACATGCTGATGGGAGTGTGTGACTTTTGTATGTAATTGAATAGCTTTTATTTTCAGCCAGATGTGAATGTATTGTTAGTATAAATTAATATTGATTAGTGCACTATAATAAATACGTGTTAGATCTATCAATACCATGTACCTTATGTCCTGGTTTTATGAGAGGAATTGGACAAAATGTATTATGTATTGGGCAAAAATATCTTGCTGGCATCAAAACCACAGCATTCATAACATATGAAGATATTCATTCTTATAATTGTTGTAATGGATCTCTTGATATTCTTGACACTCTTTCCAAAGTAGCCATAAAATGTTGATCAGTATATGTCTAACTCCTCCATATTAGTAATTGTAGCTCTCAACACTAGTGAGGTGAGGGAGATGGATGAATCATTGCTGTAACCTAAACTTGTTTTTTCTCACAATGGTGTTACAATCATCTCATGGAAGTTTCTTGATTGAAGTTATTGAACCATTTCCAGCCTGCAATGCTGCTTAACTAGAGGGAGCTCCAACATAGCATTTCTCAAAGTAGGAACAGTATATTAATTTTTATTGCTGTGTGGTGTGTCTGGATGCTTTAAAGATCACATTAATTGCACCAAGTTACCATTTTGACCTGAGATTCTTTTATGGAAAGTGTTTGCATTAACAATCTCAAGGATTGATTTCAAAGGTAATGAGGGAAAACAAGTGCCCTTTTCTCCAGGTTCTGGAAAGATGCTGCAGCTTGAAAATGCACAAATATTTCTCAGTTTCATTCTTTTCTTATTCTAACCTTGAAATGATCAGCACACAATGTACACCCGTATATATTGCATCTTTATTGTAATTTGAATATTTACTTTTTACTGCACTTGACACCACAAGATAATTTGGCCCCGTTTTTGAAATTTGCCTTCCAATTTGATTGAAAGCCTCTACCCCTGGAGCATTAAGACTTTGTGTTCTCTCGGATACCTGCCTGCGAGGGGAAACTGTAGCCCAGAACCTTCACACAGAGCTGCTGACTGCCCTGTGCCTGCTGATATTGTTGATTTGTATTTTGATTTTGTTACCAATGTTTCCCACTAACTATTCACCATACTTCTCTCCCCCATCATCACCAGTCTCCCACACCTCCTGCTCAAAGTTTATGTGTTTTTTTTTCAAGCTATGTAAATTGTTGAAGCAGTTTCAATCATTGGATAGCTCTTCTTAAGAATGAACCAGGGTTCAAGTCCTGCATGTTCCAATAAGATCTCTGAATAGATTGATCAGAAAATGTTCCAAGAACCAGTATGGGCAGAATGGGCTCCTTTTGTGCAGTATAATTCTATGAAGATATCAGGTTTGATTGACTGTTGATCTCAGCACAGTGTTCTGCTTTGCAGTTTTCATAGTCCAGAAACAGGGAATCAATATAGGGTTTTCATTCCAAATCACTTTTCAAGTAACTCATTGTTAGATGTTACCTGATGGCAACAGTAGTCTGATTATGATATGATGTGGACAGGGGTTGTCAAGGTCAGAAGTCACACAACACCAGGTTATAGTCCAACAGGTTTACTTGAAATCACAAGCTTTCAGAGCCCTGCTCCTTCATCAGGTGAGGTGTCTATAACTTATGACAATCCATGTGACTTCTGACTTTGATTATTATATCACATGGATTGCCCTTACATGGTCAGATGTTAAATCCCGATCACCAAGTTGTCCGGTGGAAATTTAAATCAGTGTACTATTATTATTTATTTCACATAAGCACATCAGGTATATATATAGTCTAAAGTTAGTTTTAGTCATTTATAACGCCACCTAAATCAGGCATTAGGCTTCACCATATGGGCAAATCAACAATGTTTGTGAAATTTAGGTATGTGAAGCCAGAATCTGTGCTACGCATGTTCACCTATTTGTGCCGAACCAGTGATACTTAAATATCTGAAAGGAATTGTTAGAAGCAATCAAAGCAGATGAGGATTTTTTTTTTGTGTGGGTCCAGCCGAGAAGCTGACCTGCTGCTGATTCAACGCCCCTCGTGGGATTATCGCCACCCAAGACCTGAACTGCTGCTGGCTTAAGAGTTTAAGCATATGAGTTCCTGCCATGCCACTGGCAAGCTGTGGTGGTGGTGCCCAACTGCTGTCTCTTTGGCAGTGTTTCCACCCTTCTTCATGGCAACTATCTGCACATCAACCAGACTACTCACTGCCTTGGCTTTGCAATTGACCCTAAGGTGGACTTCAATCACATATGCTTAAACTGCTTCCCTAAAGCTTTTATTTTCACCTTCATAAAGTTGTCCAATTTATACCTTTTGCTGTTCGTCTGCTGCAGACACCGTCAAGCATCATCTCTTGATTTGGTCATTTCGATACTCTCCTGGCTAGTCTCTTATCTTCCACCAGATGTAAGCTTGAAATCTGCTGCCTGGAACCTAGTTTGCACCTATTCCTATGCATCTACCAACAAGAATGCTGGAGAAGCTCAGCAGGTCTGGCAGCAGCTATGGAGAGAGAGAAACAGAGTTAACATTTTGAGTCTGCTGTGATTTCTTCAGAGCTGAAAATTGTTGAGAAATGAATTTTCTTTTTGAATTGGGCCTCTGCCTCTGTCAAAGGAATAACAAATACTTGTTCCAACATCTTTCAATTCTTAAGAAGAGTCAGGCTGGACTCAAAGAGTAAACTCTCCACAGATGTTGCCAGACCTATCAAGTTTCTCCAACATTAGGTTTCTTTAAGATTTCAGCATCCATAGTATTTTGCCTTTATCCTGAACTATACTGACTTCTGTGCAGACAAAGCCTTGATTTTAAAATTCTCAGCTTTATTTTCAAATCTTTCCATGATATTGTGTCTTCTTACCTCTACGATTTACTCCAATCTCGCAGCCTTCAGAGATTACTGTTTCTCTAATCCTAGTCTATGGTACATTCCCAATTTGAATTATTTCATCATTGCCTTGCCTGCAGTTGCCTCGGCTCTAATCTTTGGCATTCCCTCTATAACCTGTCAATGGATGATTTTTGAACTGATAACTCTTTTACCAAGTTTTTGGTCAGTTACCTTGCTTCATCCCTTTTTGGTTCTGTCAATCTTCTTTCAAACTGCTGTTCTGAAACACTTGCAACTCTTTTAAATTAAAGACAAGTTAGATGTAATAGTTGTAGTTGATGGTGTTGTAGCCAGCAGCAGTGAAATGAGATGTGAAAGTGAATTTAGCTGAGACCGTATGGGCTGGTGTATGGAGTCATTACAATTATCACTTGGTGTCAATTAGGACACAAATCGAATTTCTCAACAACTGGCTCAGCTTGCCCAGGAGGAATGTTCATTCAAACAAGTTTGTGAAAGATTATATTAGAAGATGCATGCAACAATATCAGCTAATGTCTCAAGGAGGAAATAAAGGAAAGAGCTATCTTCATAAAGTGCCCTTCACAACTGCAGGACCTCCTGCAGCTCTTTTGAAGTATAGTCAATATTGCAATATTAAAAAATGTGTCGACAATATACAGCAGCCAATTGGTACACAGCAGGTTCCCACAAACAGTCAGGTGAAATGACCAGATGATCTGCTTTTATGATGTTGGCAAAAAACAGTACCAGGCATAATTCACAAATAAAAACAGAAATTGCTGGAAAAGCTCAGCAGGCCTGACAGCATCTGTGGAGAATAATCAGAGTTAATGCTTCAGGTTTAGTAACCCTGCTTTAGGCAAAATTCCCCAACCTTTCTTCAAAGTAGTGGTATGGAATCTTTCACATCCACCTTAGAGGGAGTCAGGGCAGTTTAATGTCTCTTTTGAAAGATAGCCCCTCCCATGGTGCAACACTACCTTGTACACCAACAAAGTGTCAGCATGGATACGTACGTTTAAATCCTAGAGTGGGATTTAAACTTACATCCTCCTGAATTAAAGGCAAGAAAGCTATCAGATGAGTGACTGCTTGTACAGAGTGTAATATTGGGCAAATCACACAGGAAGAGACAGAAGTCATTCAGATCTGGCAACAACACTGCAAAGAAAACCTCTTGTAATAATATCATGGACTGACATTTTAATGTGGGGAATTCTTTCTAGAAGGTGTTTAGATTGGGTTTTCCAAGTGCAACGTGTATTAAGTATATTAATGTTACGACATAGAAATGAGGTGAGATCACAGTATTGCACCGAGTCACTTTTAAATTCCAATGAAGAAAATTAGGGCAAGGCACTTGCTTTGATACACTTTTTGTCTTTGTCCATATTTCAAAGTTCAGGAATAAACCAGGAGTTTGTTTTACGCACCAAACATCTTAGATCCATTTACAAAACTGTTTGTAGGACACACAGCAAAGTCGCCTTGAAGTAATTTGACATCAATTTACACAAAGTCCCAAAGGAATGCAGTGTAGGTATTAGCGTGAGGAGCTCAGTACAGACTGAGGTCCTTCCCTTCCTCATTCCTGTATGGCGACAGTAGTTTCATAATAACAAACATCCTGGGTAGCCTCACCTTAACTCAGCCCTTTGTTCACTAAATCTTCCAAATTATCAGAAAATCTGACTTGTGCTTGGCAATAAAGGCACCTCAAAGAAATAAATTCTACATTTCCTGTGCAACTTGAGATATGTTTTGCTGGAGAGGAGCAGTTATAACTTTTCAAGTTCACAGATTCCAGGGTTGAAAATTCTTGCGCCTTTAAATTGTAAGTTAGGCAATAATACAATGTATATGGATATATAAAAGGTAAATCTTGACTTTGTTCAATAACATAAAACAGGTCATAACAAATCGATCATTCCTTTTGCATTTTTCCTGAGTATTATTTCCAATAACACTAATATGTTGTATTTATATACGTCCACAATTACCACTCTTCACCTTCTGTCTGACCTTATTGTTTAACATATTTTATTCTTTCCTTCTAGTATATTCTTGTCATTCCTAGGATAATACTTGTTAAACTTTGCTGCAACCTTAGCAACATTCAATTTGTTCTTTTGGCAACAAAATGGATACATTTTTCAACATTCAGGTTATTGATATATGCTGTGAACAGCTGGAGGACAAGCACTGATCCCTATTCGTCACTGTCTCCACCCCAAAAATAAAACATTTATTCTTAATACCTGTTTCCTGTCTCCTAACCAATTCTCAATCTAAGCCAGCATTTTATCACCAATTTCATGTCCTTTGACTTTCAGAATAATCTCTTAAGTGTCACTTTATCTGAAACTTTCTGAAAATCAAAATACACCATATTCACTGATTCTGCCCCAACTATTCACGGTTATATCCTCAAATAACTCCAGTAAGATTATCAAACGTGATTTCCCTTTCATCGATCTATGTTGGCTTTGTGTAATCTCACTGGTATATTCAAAAGGTCCTATTATAACATCCTTTATCATAGATTCCAGTGTTTTGCCTACTGTTGATGTTTGACCATCAGCCTTTATTTCCCAGTTTCTTCCACTCTCCTTTTTTAAAATAGTGGGATAACATTTGCCACCTGCCAATCTTCTGGGACTGTTTCAGAACCTGTAGAATTTTGGAAGGTGACAATCAATGCTTCCTTTATTTCCAAGGTCATCTCCTTTATTTCCCTGGTATCTGAATGATTAGACTCTAAGGACGTATCAGTGTTCACTCCCATTAATTTCTCCAGCACTTTGTTTAGTGGTACCAATTTCTTTGAATTCCTCTTTCCAATAGACCCTTGCTTCCCTAACATTTCCAGGGAATTATTTGC
This sequence comes from Chiloscyllium plagiosum, assembly GCF_004010195.1. Taxonomy (NCBI): domain Eukaryota; kingdom Metazoa; phylum Chordata; class Chondrichthyes; order Orectolobiformes; family Hemiscylliidae; genus Chiloscyllium; species Chiloscyllium plagiosum. Next base: position 84,706,947 of record NC_057710.1, read on the forward strand.
ATCTACGCCTGTGAAGACAGAACTAAAATAATTGTGTAATTGCTCTATCAGTTCCTTATTCGCCTGTTTCACACTGTAAGGGGCCTACACTGGTTTGCATTAATATTTTGCTTTTTAGATACTTATAGCAACACTGAGCATCTGCTGTGATGTTTCTTGCACATTTAAATTTATATTCTATTTTCCTTGTTTAATAACCTCTTGGTCCTCCTTTGCTGAAACTTAAACTTCTCCCAGTCCTTAGGTTTACTACATTTTCGAGTAACTTCATATGCCTCCTGTTTGGATCTAACACTAACCTTACTTTTGTTTTTGTTAGCTATGATTGGGCCACTTTTTCTGATGTGGTACTGACATGGGCCATGACCTCTGGCAATTCTCCCTCCCTCTGCAGAATCTCATGAAGCTAGTCAGTGAAATCCTTGACCCAGACGTTAGGTTTCAACATGCAAAAAAGGTTATCTCTCCCCTTTATAACAGAATCCCCTATTACTATTGCTCTTCCACTATTTTTCATCCACTCTTATGCAGCTGAGCTGGTACTGACATGGGCCATGACCTCTGGCTATTCTCCCTCCCTCTGCAGAATCTCATGAAGCTAGTCAGTGAAATCCTTGACCCAGACGCTAGGTTTCAACATGCAAAAAAGGTTATCTCTCCCCTTTATAACAGAATCCCCTATTACTATTGCTCTTCCACTATTTTTCATCCACTCTTATGCAGCTGAGCTACTCCTAATCCCATGGAAGTGGCTCTTGCTGCATTTCCCTGAGAAACCAACTCTACCAGCAATATCCGTTAGAGAGTGTGAAGGCCCCCAAGGGATTCCTGCACTATTTGTCTTGAAATGTTATTCTATCTGGCAGCATTTATTCAATTTGTTCCTGTGCACTTTTACCTGCTATGTGACCACCTCACTGTATGTTTAATCTGTGAAGATATTATTCTTGTAGATACTCTACACAGACACCAGTCACTGCTCCAGATCTAAAACATGGATTTCTAGTAGCTGCATCTGGAGTGACTTTCTGCACACGTTGTCACCCTGGACATTGGAAGTGTCTCTAATTCCCCATATCACACAGGAAGTGCCTTCCATTGGGCCAAGCTGCCCTGTCATGACCACCCTTAAACAACCCTCTTTCTGTTGACTTCCTCTAGTTCAATGATTATTAAATGTATACCAGTGATTTTAATTTATTCCTTCTGCTTTAACTTCTTTCGATCTAAACCATTCTCTTCCAAAAACTGGACAGTAGATATAATTACATGGTCTCACTTATCGAGGCAAACTCCTGCCTCATGCTAGCTCCTAGATCTCATTTGATGAGTTTATAGTTTTCCCTGCAATCCCAATCGTCACCCCTCATGTGAACTCCTGGTCTCCTTCAAGATGTAAAAAGAAAAGAAAAATTTGTCACCTTATCCTTCTTTCTGAGCTGCGCTCTCACCAATCACAGACTGACCATTCTGCACCTAAAGCACCAGCAAATGCAACTGGCAAATTTGTTGTTCTTTCATGTATTAGTGCCTCTAACAGTGCCCTGCCAATCATGTTATGGTAAAGCATGTCATGAAAATCATCACAAGGAACTTATTTATGACCTTCAGATTTTTCTTCTCCGTTTTAATTATACACCAATAATGTTAGCATATTATTGCCACTTAAGTAATGTTTGCCCATATTTACATCAGCCTACATTCCACTTTCCATGATGGTAATCAGGAATAAAGGTTCAAGCGTCAGCAACTGCACAGCAGCAATTATATCTAATCAGATATTTGAGCCTTAAATGTATCTTCACAAATACATGCATTTTGTTATCTCAGTCAATTTTGCAACTGATGGCACTGACAGCTCAGTTGTTTTCAGAGTCGAGTAATTGACTAAAGATCATTTTCAATCTCATTCTGTCATTTTATGTCAATCCTCCAGCTGGCACTCAAGTGAATTCTCAAGCCTGACCTTTACTAAAATGCAGCCTACTTGTGTGAGAAGATTTATTTATTTTCTTATGAAATGTTGCTGCCCTTAATCCATCTGAATTTGTACTGAGATTGTATTCAAATTCTCTGGTCCATTTTTTTACCTGAGTTTTAACTGGAACAAAATCATTCTATACTGTTGCCTCTTACCATTAGGAAGTTATTATTCATCAACACAGTTCATTTCATGAGACTGGGTCTCTTTTACATTTGCCTCCAGCTACATCTTGTTGTTATGCCACTTGTAAGAACTCCAAACAAAATAGCATGATGTTTCTCAGATCAACTTTTGAATGGGTCATGCTTAGTCCTGGAAATGTTAAAGTAGCACACGACAATACCATGTGATGGAATGACTGCTACTTTCTACGTGGCAGCCCAATTAAATTGTCAACAAGCCCACTAGTATTTTGCAATAAATGAAATAGATTGTGTCCATTTTCACTCTCAGTTAATGCTGACTGCCACCATAGAACTTGTTCAACATCCAGGACTAATGCCAATACAAAGAATAATTCATACTGCTGCATAGCTGACCCACGATATAAACTGATTCAACCCACAACACAACCTAAAAACAGTAGAACCAAGCAACCATTTTATCACATGCTCCACAGCAATAGAAGCAAACAACATATGAAGTAAGTGTTTCCGCAAAAGTTTCTCACCCTTTCACATTTAGCTGCATATGGTCTCAGCAGCTTAGGTTATCCGGCTAAAGTGGGACAATCTGAGTAAAAAAATCACCTCTGATAGGTTTTGATTCAGAATTGTGGAGATTTGTTAAATTCTTCCCTCATTGCTGACAACATTTATGGATGCTTAATTTGTGAAAAATGGCCAGTCAATTTTGGAGTTCTTTTAATTACTGAAGAAATATTTTTAAGAAAATCCCATTGTCGACATGATTTGATGCCACACCAAGATGTAATTTCTCTCCAGGAAGAAAGAACATTACAGATGTTTACAGTGTATAACACTGAAAATTATACTGCTTTCTATAATTTAAAGGACTTCATTGGCTGTGAAGCATTTTGGAACACTCTAAGACTGCAAGAATTAACATGAAGATGTGAGAATACAGCATTATGAATCCTGAGTCTGAGGTTTATGAGGACTGGTGCCAACCAACCCTTTCCTGAGAGTACCAGGCAGCAGCCATTCCAGTTAAACAAATCACAACTACAACATGCTGCAGGCATCTGGAAGTAGAAGAGAGTGGCACCTCTAAGCCTCAGCAGAAGGAAGTCCTCTCCTTGAAAGCTGGTGGCCATGTTGAACCATGACCTTTTAAAAACCTGACCTGACTCCATGGAAAATGCTGAGAATTCAGTCCTGCCTATTGCCATAAAGGAGCTTGCCATGTCAGGAATGCAGGGTGTGATCTTCCCCATCCAAAACAAGCCTGCACCCTTAAGAAGCACTCTTGAAAATTGAAAAGTGCAGACGTGGGGTCAGAAATCCAGAAATCCAGAAATCAAACTACCCATCATTTTATAGAGCTCATCAAAAAATCTCATGCAAAATCTGGCCCTCTGCTTCATTGGATCACATTTAAGCTCTGCAGTCCTGCCACTTTCAGTCAAGGCTGGAGGTAGACATTAAACAACGAATATAAGCTGGAGGTTCCACGCATATCCCATTCTCAATGATGGGAGAGCCCAGGACATCAGAGCAGAAGTCAAAGATGTCAGTTCTGACCAGATCCCAGGCAAGGTTTTCCACATTATTACAACTCCAGACAAGGTACACGATTGTCAAGTGCCCAGGAAGCCATGATGGATCATCTACTAAAGCTGGATTGATATGCGCATATCATGATCATGGATCACCTACAGACATGTTGTACTTTAAATTCAACTTGTGTATGCTAATAGATGATGGCAGCAGCCAAACAAATGACCATGGACATAAATTTAGTGGCAGTTTGGTCTGAAACTCTGGAATGTGCAGAGTAATGAACTGGCCTCGCTTTTTTTATGCATTTCCCCTGGGCTGCACGGTGGCTCAGTGGTTAGCACTACTGCCTCCCAGTGCCAGGGATCCAGGTTTGATTTCAGCCTCAAGCAACTGTCTATGTGGAGTTTGAACATTCTCCTTGTGTCTGTGTGGATTTCCTCCCACAGTGCAAAGATGTGCAGGTCAGGTGAATTGGCCATGCTAAATTGTCCATAGTATTAGGTGCATAATGCAGGGGAATGGGTCTTTGGAGGGTCAGTGTAGACTTGTTGGGCCAAAGGGCCTGTTTCCATACTGTCAGGAATCTAATCTAATCACAAGGAGTTTACAATTGATCCATTCCCAGTGGATAGCTTTCTTTCAGACCAAATTATATCTCAAAAGGAGCCAATTTAAACATAATATAAAACAAAGAAGTACAGATGTTGAAAATCTGAAACAAAAACAAAAATTACTGGAGAAACTCATCAGGCCTTGCAGCATCTGTGGAGAGGAAAGCAAAGTTAATGTTTTGAGTCCAGGGACCCTTCTTCAGAGATGCTTCAGATTCAATGACTTCCTTAAATTCATAGAAGAGTATTTGTTACTAAATGCAAGAATAATAAAACCACAACACGCACAAACAAATTAGAAATGACACTTGAGTCCAAAAAGGATAAAAGTTTACATGATGTACAAATCAACCTCAATGAGTTGTTGATGAAGAGCAGATAGAAGCTGCTGTTATATTATGTTATTGGTAATGTTGGTGTTGATAGTCGAACAGAGTCAAGAGTGTGATGCTGGAAAAGCACAGCAGGTCAAGCAGTATCCGGGCATATGCCCAAAACATCGATTCTCCTGCCCTCGGCTGCTACCTGACCTGCTGTGCTTTTCCAGTACCACACTCGCGAGTCTGATCTCCAGTACCTGCAGTCCTCACTTTCTCCGAGTTGATAGTTGAACAGTCAATTTTGACATTACTGGCTTCACAATTGATTGGAAATCTTTTACTTTGATTCCTTTTGACAGTGGTTTGGAGCTGGGAGAGTGAGAGAGAGTACAGGGATGTTTTAATGGTTGTTCTCAAAGCTGTCACACTCACACCACACTAGTCCCCAAACCAGGACATTAAGTCACCAAAACATGCAGCTGATGGTTGAAGTTCGTTTTTCATTGCTGTCCTGTGTGTTTCGTAGTGCAGAACCTTTGTCTAGACTGCTGTCCATTTTTAGGATAGCTTTGACATTACAGGAGATTGCAGTTCAGTTTGTAGTGCATCAGGACATTAACCCTGAAAACCTTCCAACAATAGTGCTGAAGACTTGTGCTCCAGATGTAGCTCTGCCTTTATCCAAGCTTTTTCTGCACAGATACAATACAGGAATCTACCCAAGGTGGAAAATTGTGCAAGTATGCCCTGTACGCAAAAACAACAAGGCAAATCTAACACAGCCAGTTGTCATCCTGTCAGTCTATTCTTGATGATAATGAAGTGTTGGAAAAGTTTAGTGAAAGTGCTATCAAGCAGCACTTGCATAGGACTACTGATCACTGACACTCAGTTTAGGTTCTGCCAGGGCCTCTCAGCTCCTGACCTCATTACAGCCTTGGTTCAAACAGAAGTGCTGAATTCTAGAGGTGAGGTAGGAGCAATTGCCCTTAACATTCAAGGCAACATTTGACCCAATTTGGCACCAAGGAGCCCTAGCAAAACTGGAGTCGATGGCTATCGGGGCCAAACTATCTGCTAGTTGTTGGAGGTCAGTCACCACAGCTCCAGGACATCTCTGCAGACGTTCCTCAGGTTAGTGTCCTTTGCTTTGTCAATAGCTTTTCTTCCATCATTTAGTCAGAAGGATGTATGTTTACTGATGATTGCACAATGTTCCGCATATACTGATGGAGTCCATGTACATATGCAGGAAGGGCTGGACAACATCTAGGTTTGGGCTGATGTAGTAAGTAACATTTATGCCATACAAGTGTTAGACAATGATCATCTCAAAGTAGGGAAAATTTAACTATCACCCTTTGACATTCAATGTCACTTCTAGCACTGAATCATTGGGGTTACCATTTACCCAAAAGTGAACTAGAACAACCATATCAACGTATGGTTACAATAGCAGGTCAAAGGCTAGGACTTTGTGGCAAGTAACTTAACTCTAACCTCCTGAATGCCAGTCCACCATCACAAAACAAAGTCAGCATGTGATGAGCTAATCTACACTTCCCTGGATGAGTGAAACAGCCAAAACGCTCTCGAAGCTCGATGTCAACAACAACAAAGCAGTCTATATGTCTGGCATCCCACCACCTTCAACATGCATTCCCTTCACTACTGACACACCATGCTCGCAGTGTGTCCCAACACAAGATGCACTTTAAGCCAACAAGGTTCCTCCAACAGAACCTTCCAAACCCACAACCTTACCAGCTGAAGAAGACAAGTGCAGCAGATACTTGGTGACACCACCAACATGCAAGTTCTCCTCCAAACTATTCATCATCCTGACTTGGATGTTACTGGATAAAAATCCTGGAATTCCTTTCCTAATGGAATAGGTGGTGCTCGTACACCTCAGAACTGCAAATATGAAGAAGGCAGTTCATTACCACCTTCTTCAGGGCGATTTGAGATGGGCCTTGCCAGTAATACCCACATTCTATATACAAGTAAAAAAAACTCAGTCTGAAGTCAAAATCAAATGTTTTCTAATACTATGTAGGGTCACTGTTCACAGTAACTGAATACATGAAATTCCATTGTTATTACAGAGAATTATCACATTTTACACATATTTTTCACTAGTGTTTTGGAATTATATTTCATTGGCATTCACTTTGTGATTCATATGGAGTTTGGCCAATTTACAGGTCATTTGGCCTCAGCAATCATTTATAACAGTGTTCTGGCTCATTTAGAGGTGGTTTCTTATAAATGCAAGTCTCTGATACTAAACCAGTCAATGGAATTAAATAGTCATTGTCTGTAAATTAAACTTCATTACAAACCAGATGCCTTCCTCTCAGTAACCTTACTGATTTATCCATGACTGGGAACTAAAAAGAATTGCTGACCCAGAGTCTCTCTCACATTCATCACTCACTATAGATGTGTTAGAAAGATTTGCAATTTTACAATCAACCTGTTTACATTCCTTGGTCATCAAGTCTTAAAGTGGGACTTGAACATAGAGCCTCTGGCCTAGACATAGTAAAGCTACCCATTGTGCTACAGAATTTTCCACATAGCTAAAAAGTTAACTTCATATATAAAGCAACAAGTGTAAACTGTCAGGTAATCATTGTACTTTTTACACTTCAGCTATTTCAAATTCTAATATTTGTGCTTCAAGTCTTCATACCATTATTTAACGAGGAGCACTGTGAGCATAGTTGAGGTTAAGTCTTCAGCTCCTTTATTGTATTATCTTGTTATTAGTATATTTCACATTTTGAATGCCAGAAACCATAAGGGTGAATTTTGCCGGTACTTCACTCGACAGGATTACTTACTTGGAAAATCATTATGAAGTTCGATCTGTCTGAATGTCAAGAAGATCAGCACACAATATGATCGGAGAATGTAATAAGGAACCATGTGATTAGAAATGGTCTGTATGGAACCCTGAAGTGTAAAATCACAATCTACCATCTATCTTATAAAAACACCAGACTTTATAAAAGTTATTAAAATGGAAATCAGAGAACTGAAATGGTAATATTATTTTTAAATATAACTTATCAGAAACATATTTTGGACTGGTTTTCTTGATATAATCCGTGAAAAAGTTTATCTCCTATTACAAATTATTCTCAACATTGATCTTCTTTCCACCAAATATGAAAAGCGTTTTACAAAAAATAATAACATTCTGCACAGTGTAGCTGTATTTGTTTAATTAATTTAAAATATTGGTGCATAAATAAGGCAGGATAAATTAGAAACTACTGATACATCTTTTTTGTCATTTGTCCATTCCCTTTTGTTTGGCTTCTGCAACAAATTTCCCTCACTTCTGGCTTAGACCATTCGATACAAATCAGGCTGGAATCTGGGTCAAGTATATGATGTCAACATTGTTTCACACAGCTGTTAGCATTTTGTATTCAATGTGTGAAGATACTTCATCTAAATCTGCCTGGAATCGGTTCATGGGCAGAAATACAATTAGAAACACATGGAGAAACAATCTACACAAATTTTTCTCAGAGGTTTGCAGAGCCAAAGGTCTTTAGAATCTGTGGGCAGAATGTTATAGAGGTCTGAGCAAGACTCCTCGACACTTCAAAGTTGCATCTCAGACTGCACCAACAACAATCATTGTAATGCTGCAACAAGGACACTGCCCACTCAGGAACACGTACCTGCCTCATTCACTAGACCAGGTTGCATCACGAGTCTCTTCGCTCATAGTCATAACACTCAACTTGGCCCTACGTGGATACTCGTAGCTTTGCTGCCTTGCAATGCCTTGCCTCTTTATGCCTTGTCCGTTCTGCCAGATATACCATGCTTATGATATGAATTGCTATTTAGTGCAGACACAAAGCCAGGAGGTTTTTTACGGTTGTCAGTAGGCCTCAGTCAAAGTGGATAGCCTTCTCTCATGGGTTCTGGCACAGCAAGTCAAAGGCACCTTCCAAAACCAGTCCAAGGACTTGGATACAGTCAGTCAGCTGTTTGGAACAATTACAGTCAGAATACTGACACATCTGGATGTATCACTACCTTGTATGGCAACTGGACCATTCAAGATCGGAGATGGTTACAGAGAGTGGTGAACTTGGCCCGGACAATCACAAAGCCCAAGCTCCCATCTATAGAATCCATCTACCAGGCCTGCTGTCAAGGAAAGGCCATCAGCATTCTCAAAGAGCCATCCCACCCTGGCAATGCTTTTCTACAACCTCTACATCGGGGAGTAGGTACAGAAGACTGAACACATGCACCAGTCGGTTTCGAAACAGTTTCTACCCTCCTATTGTTAGAATACTGAATGGACTCAGAAACTCTTAGCATTCGCCTGTACCTGTGTTTTAGTTTTTGCCGCTGTTTACCTTATTATTTGCTTATCTCTGATACTTAACTCTGTGATCTGCCTGTATTGCTCGCAAGACAAAACTTTTCACTGTGCCTCAGTACACGTGACAATAAATTCAATTCAATTCATCTGAGGGATGAGGGGTTAGCCCATCGCCTGTCTTTAGTCTTTCTCCCTTTCTAAGGACTGTTTATCTCCCGGAATGAGGGGTTATTTTGGAAAGATGAGTATGGGTCAACAGCTGTTATTTTTGGTACCTGAGCAAATGAGTAGGTAGCACAGAGGGCGTGAAGAGTTAGTGGTGGCAAATGCAAGAAAATGGTGCAGGCAATAACGAGAGTGTTGGAGCAAAGGCCTTGGTGGATGGAGGGATAGAGTGAATAAGAGATATTGGAGAGAAGACTCAGGCTGGAAATGTGGAAAAGATCATTGGCCTTCTTCCTGTATTGGTGCTCATTCCTCCAGATGGCTGAGACTGCACGGGCTAGGCTGGCATGGTCTGGTGGCATGGCCTCTAACTGCTGGAACTGGGGGAGAATTAAGTCCTCCATTTACACCACTTTGTCCAGCTGGACCTCCAGGTTCCTGCTCTCAAAGGGATATGTCAGGTTTCCCTTCTCTGCCATGTCTATGGCAAATATGGGAGCAGTGCAGTTCAGCTCTGGAATGATACTACTTGTCTAATGAAGGGCCTATGCCCAAAATTCAATTCTCCTGTTCCTCAGATGTTGCCTGACCTGCTGTGCTTTTCCAGCACTACACTCTCGACTACTTGTCTGAGTACACAACAGGTTAATAAAGCTGGCAAGGGCGCCTGGGATGCTGATGAACTCCAGGATATCCATCGAGTTGCTTCAGGAATGGTGCATGGTAAGGTGGGTCCGGGACTGGTCATGACAGATGCCATGGGATGGTCCAGATAGCTAACAAGGCAAGTTTGGAAATATAACTTGCTGGGCCTTGTGACAAAAAAGTCCCTCCAAAACATTTGAGACAACTTGGACTTAGCCAAAATGGTGTAAGATATGTTATTGTCCACATTGAATCTGTTTGCCTACAAGGTCTTCCACACTTATTTTCTCACTATAGAGAACTCATTGGGAATTAGTTCCTCCATGTTTGTTTAGTTTTCACCCTTGGTTTTCTACATCTTTCTTTTGCTTCTAAAACCAATGATTAATTCCGTAACCAAGAGTACTTGGCTTCCTGGCTTCCACTCTCAGTGGTTTTGGAGCCCATCAGGTTGTAGAAATATAGAGGCTTGGCGCAGGATTAAGCCATTTGGCCCTTCAAATGACCAGTACAGAGAAATGAGACTAATTGGATACCTCTTTCAAAGAGCCAGCACAGGGTATGGACTGAGTGACCTTCCTTCAATGATTCTAACATATATGAGCAGATCCAAATTTACTCCCTGATGCAAGGATTTAGAACTTGCCATATTGGCAAATATACATCAATATCGGAGGAGGCTCTTGTGACACTGTGTTGGAAGTTTTGTCTCTGAGCTAGGAAGCTTGTTCAAGTCCCATCTGCCCCACCTATGCTTCATAACATAATCAAACAAGTGGATTAAAATAGTAATAGTAGTAACCAGTCACAGAACACGTCTTTTGAGGATCAATCTGCAATGCCACCAATAATGGAAAATTCATTCTATGAGGGCGTATGTAAAACTTAATATATACCCAACATATATTGTAATGAGATTGCCAGCAAATCGCATCAGAATTCATTCTAATATTTACATCATTTTGCTCTGAACTTTCCTGGGGATAGGATGAGCATATGCCGGAACACCCAAAAAAAGGCTAAAATTACTATCCACAGTTGGGACCCAAGACAAGTGTGAAACTTAGAGAAGCAATAACAAAAGGACAGTGAACAAATATCCATGAAAATTAATTTACTGCAAGCATAAACATCAGTGTTATGACAGCATATTAGCCTACAGAAATAAACTGACGAGGCTTTCATTACAAGCCAAGATAAAATTGCATGTTCAAATCATGTCACGCTCACTGTACTTGATGGAAGGTCACCTTCATAGGTTTTACATCACGACAGAGCTAGTTCTCTGCAGATGTTTATTGGCTAAAGTCTTGGTGGCATGGTGGCTCAGTGGTTAACACTGCTGCCTCACAGCACCAGTGACCCGAGTTCAATTCTAGCCTCAGGCAATTGTCTGCGTGGAGTTCACACATTCTCCTCGTGTCTGGGTGGGTTTCCTCTGGGTGCTCCAGTTTCCTCCCACAGTCCAAAGATGTGCAGGTTAGGTGAACTGGCCAAGCTAAATTGCCCATAATGTGGGTTAGATGCATTAGTTGGGGTAAATGTAGAGCAATAGGGTAGGGGGATATATCTGTGGGAGGGGGGGTTACTCTTCAGACAGTTGGTGTGGACTTGTTGGGCCTAATGGCCTGTTTCCATAATGTAGAGATTCTATAAATTGGACAGAGTGTACAACAGACCATGGTGGATTGACTACCTACTGAGGAGAAAGTGAGGTCTGCAGATGCTGGAGATCAAAGTTGAAACTTTATTGCTGGAACAGCACAGCAGGTCAGGCAGCATCCAGGGAACAGGAGATTCGACGTTTCGGGCACAGGCCCTTCTTCAGGAATGAGCAGAGAGTGTTCAGCAGGAGAAGATAAAAGGTAGGGAGGAGGGACTTGGAGGAGGGGAGTTGGAAATGTGATAGGTGGAAAGAGGTCAAGGTGAGGGTGATAGGTCGGAGTAGGACGGAGGCGGAGAGGTCAAGAAGAAGACTACAGGTCAGGAAGGCGGCCCAGAGGTGCTCTCTGAATCGCTCCGCAAGTAGGCGGCCTGTCTCGCCAATATAGAGGAGGCCACACCGGCTGCATCGGATGCAGTAGATGATGTGGGTGGAGGTGCAGGTGAATGTGTGGCGGATATGGAAGTTTCCTTTGGGGCCTTGGAGGGAAGTGAGGGGGGAGGTGTGGGCGCAAGTGTTGCACCTCCTGCGGTTGCAAGGGAAGGTGCCCACCTTGTCTCAGCCGGATCCTTCCCGCCCGGCACCGCCTTCCTGTCCTGCAGTCTTCTTCTTGTCCTCTCCGCCTCCACCCTACTCCGACCTATCACCCTCACCTTGACCTCTTTCCACCTATCACATTTCCAACTCCCCTCCTCCAAGTCCCTCCTCCCTACCTTTTATCTTCTCCTGCTGAACACTCTCTGCTCATTCCTGAAGAAGGGCCTGTGCCCGAAACGTCGAATCTCCTGTTCCCTGGATGCTGCCTGACCTGCTGTGCTGTTCCAGCAATAAAGTTTCAACAACTGACTACCTACTGAACCTCACCTGATATTCCTGAACATTATTTATTTGGACCTTTAGGGAGGAATCTGACCAGACCTATATAGGCAGCTTTCAGAATAGAAGTAGAATGGAAATCTGGCCTGCCTCACAGCAAAGCTCCATGATGTGTTACAACCTCCAGGAATTTTTTCAGAGGCTGGTACCAGATGGCCCAAACCCTTTCCCTCAACAGCCTGATATTGGTTTTCCAATCAAGCATTTAGCAGGTCAATTAGCAATTGGAATTTTACAAGCACTGAACAAGACCCTGCCTTATTGCATCTCCCATTTCCCAGGTGAGAGGGGGAAGCCTCATAATAGGAGTTTGAGACTGCAAAAAAGTTTACCGGCAGAAAATGAGGGAAGGAATTATAAATATAATTGTTCTAGTGGCCAAACGCAGTGAATCCTGCACTCCCTACCCCCTCCCCCCCACCTCCAGTGGTAGCTACAATGGCTCCCTATCATGCCATCATCATAGAGAGTCAGTCCCTTTAGGGTGAGCCTTGATGTGCTGCCATGCACCTTGGGACCACACCCACTATCCACCCAGCAACAAATGTGATGGCAGCCTCTTAACTGGCTGGTTCCTGGAAGATTCCTGCTGTCCACATACCTCTGACTGTTGTGAAGTCAGATTATGAAAATGGTCTCAATGTCTCACAATTATTAATGAGAGTTTCCACCCCCTGTGCTTCACTGGAACTTTTGGATTCTGGAATTGGCAGTAATTATTTGTCAAAGTCATTTGATGGGCCAGCAGCAGGGCATTTTGACAAATCCAAGGAGGAAAGACGCGTTTACTTGAACTAGTAAAACTAGCACAAATGAAGCATTAATGGCCCGACTTGTCTTACAGAGCTGAAATTGGAGATCCAATATGACTACAGCATTCATATTCATGTATTACTGGTTGTTGACAGGGAGCTTGATAATTAGATGATTACTGTGGCTGGGAAAGGAGGAGGAGGTGGAACAGCTTGAGTCCAGGGGGGTTTGCGGTTGCTGAGAGATGAAACAGAAGGAGGTCAAGTTGCAGAGAGCTCCACTCCAGACCAGTCTGCAGGGCCTGAACATAATGATAGAACTTCTTCCTGTCATCTCAAACCTTGCCTTTGTGGCATCTTCTGCATAATAAGGTGCTCTTCCTAATCTCCTATCGCACACTACTAAAGGCTCTGTGATATTGTCCTAAAAGGCTGGGCACACTGCCACATTGCAAGTCTGCCTCCCTTCCCACAGAAATCTACTTCAGCTTCAGCTTCAGTTCAGTAATGAGAACAAACCACTCCAACCCCTGTCCCCTACAACCCCCAACCCCTCCCTTTATGAGGAGCAGGCCAGCGGGAATTGGGATTGCCCAAAATCGATTGAAATGTCCATTCCTGCACAATTCCTGCTGACAGCTTCCTCACCAAAACTGGCACAAGGTACAAACCTTGAAAGAGTTTGGAGCTCACACTGACAACATTGGACAGAAAGTGAGTTTGCCCTGAAGGTATACAATTTAACTGAAATGCACAGGTGACTAAACAAGGTGTGACAGAAAGCATTAACAGACTGTTTTAACTGTTCTTCTGTTAATATGTCTGGAATATAAAACTAGTCGCAGTAATAGTAGCCACGTCAGCTATCATTAAATATTATCAAAACATCTGGCTCAATAACATCGTTTAACAATAATGTCCAGCCCTACCTGGTTTGGCCTACATGTGATTCCAGACCCATAGCAACATGGTCAACCTTTAATTGCACTTTGAAAAGGACTGGGAAACCACTGAGTCCACTGACAATCCGGGATGGACAGCAAACGCTGGTCTTTCCTGTGACCCACAGATACCAAGAAAAAATGTTTAAGTTTCTAGAATTAGGCTATTCTGAAAAGGCAAATGCTTCCCAAGTGTTTCTTTAAAACAGTTCAATCAGGAGAAACCTAAAGAAAGAGTTAATTATTCTATCAGATCTGGATGAATCAAGAGCAACATTACAGAACACAGCAAGAAGTCAATATTGTTTACAGAGTTTTCATCCCCATAGCAACAATGCAATAATCATTGCCAGTTGTTTCACAGAATAACAAGAGCTCAGGGAAAGACTACCTAGACATACAGAGTTACATTTGTACACAAAAAACAGGCGATTTGCACAATACATTATTCCCAGGAGTGAACCTACCACAACAAAATGCAGCTACCTGGACATTAAGAAGTGTCATTGCCAAGGACACGAAGATAATTTTAACCATGAGAGATAAAGATCATTGCTATCATGATAGTTACATTACATAATAGTGCACACGATCTTTTCATTTTGAAGCAATCAAACATGTCAAATTCTTTAGCAGAGAAGAAAAGGTAGAGGATTGTGGAAGGTGGGGTTAGTTCCCTAAAATAAAGTGCACAGTTACTTCATGTTTGTTAGGACTATGTGAAGCCAAAACGATTTACCTCTCCACATTATAAATATGAATCTGGAAACACTTTCCCACACTGCAAAGTTGGAAAGTTGGGCAACTTCAGCTGGTCAACAGGATTTCCTCAAACATGCCTTGTGATGGTAATAGTAACAATGAATATTTTAAGAGGATTTTTTTTGGAAACTGTACATTTGATACATCCATCTGGTTAGGTACAGATGTTGAACGTACAGCTGCAGAGCTGGAATGAGCCACATATGAGCTTTGCACTGATGGTAGAAACTATATATGTCAAAACATTTTTCATTCCAATATTTTGCATGTCAGCATTTTGTTTCATAAGGTTCCCACCACTAACATTTCTGCCTGACAGTAACTCACAAGTATTGTAATGATTTTCTTCTGCAATGATTTGTAATTGCGACTACAAGGCAAAATTAAGACAGGGACGCAGGGAATGCACACATCAAAATCATCATGAAGGGGCTGACTATGTTGCCCTCTCTTTGTTTTCATCCTCATATCCCTTTGTCTATTGCCTATGCAGCTGATGGCAGGAGTTGACACTCATAATGCTAAGTTTATACATATCTGGTAGGACACTACAAATCATGTTGCCATAGGTTCTTCCAAAGTGGGCCAGCAATGGAAACAATTGTTTCAGAACACCCATTGTCTGCTGTTTCATATTTTGGGTGGTTAGATAGATTTTATTATATGCATGTTTGTGTCATGCACTGAATCAGCTATCACTTCAATAGCAGTTAGCCCCTTGCTGCCCAATTGCCGCCCTTTGGTTGCTTTGTTGGCCCAAATACAGCTGACACAAGGGTCTGCACAGAATGAGGGCACCATGTCTGCTGGCAGTTTATCTGCGCATTGCCCTGCATTTCTGCCTATGGTTGCATGCCAGTTAGTGCTTGAGAGAGTGGAATCATTTCCAGTTCTGATACAACAGCAAGCTGACACGTGGTGTCCACAATTGATGTCCATGCAATCAATGGCACCCTACACCGTGATCTACAATCCTAGCAATGTGCTGACTCCACTTGCTTCTTTCTGGCTCTGAAGTGAGAATACAGACCTCACACAACATGTGATAGCAAACTGCAAAACCTTGCAAATATCTTCAGCTCCAGTCTGGAAGGAGTCACATGTAAAATTCACAGCCATTGGCAGTGCCATTTTTGCCTTGCTCTGAGACTACAGTTGGGACTGTGGCAAATTTCAGTGAAATGGTCCTGCTTAAGTGTATATAATGTCATGTATACAGCAGTCCTTACTGAGGAGATAGGAGAATTGGGTTGAAAATCCTGGATTTATTTGAGCTCCTCCTGAGAGCCTACCTCAAACTGTTGGAGGCTGCACACATGAAATAAATTCTGTTAATGGTAACCATTTGTTATCACAGTTATTATACATAAACCCCTTGAAGATACTTTCATACTTAAAAAAAGTAACACCGAATGTGTTAATGAGTATTGTGCAAATTTATGCAGCATTTATCCCAGCTTATTTTTATTAAAACTGTACAAGTTATTACACAACCACAGCTGTTCAATTTTGTAAATCAAAAGTTAATATTAAACATTTGTAAACTTTCAGAAGTCACTCTTTTAACAATTAATTGTAAGAAATTTCAGGTTAACAGTCAAACATCTACCATAAAATATTTTAACAGAAAATCATAAAAGTTTGTTGCCAGATCAATGAAAATATTTGGTAGGTGCAGTAACTCATAAGTTGCTTTCATATCCAATTTTCATTGGCAGTTTAGAACTATTGAGTTAAATCTGTCCCAGTTGAATAGGAATCTGGACAATGAGAGGATTCTTCACATTTTAAATCTTTATTCTGCTTTTAGTGTTCCTCTGCCTTCTCACCTAGTATCTGCAGCTCCAAATCACACCTAGTATCTGCACTTCATTTCCAACTCACATTGAAACAGTCTGTAACTGCCTCTCATTGCCTTACCTTGAACCACTGTTTCTGAATAATGACCCTGATAAAAATAGATAAAAAAAGATCATTCCATAGAAGTCTCTAATTTCTGAGAAAGTACTTTAAACTTTCACTTTAAACATTGTGATAACACAATGCAGCTCAAGGGCTGGATGGAAAGCTCCCATGAGCCAGCTGTAAGCAGTTGCCGATCCCTTTAAAAAGGGGCTCCCTCCTGCTGCTGTGGAGTAAAGATTTAACCAATGGTTCGTTCTAAGAACAACTATTCTGTGTTTACATAAGAGGCTATGCCTTGGTGATATCAGGTCAGGTTGGATCTGTAGGTCTATTGGATGGCAGATATATCCTGTCTTTTTCCTGTATGGCATGGTGGCTCAATGGTAGCACTGCTGTCTTTGCACCAATCACTTGGATGCGATTCCAGCCTTGGGTGACTGTCTGGATGGAGTTGGCAGATTCGCCCCGGTTGTACATGAGCTTCCACCAGGTGCTCTGGTTTCCTCCAAAGTTGTGCAGTTTGCATGAATTGGCCATGCTAAATTACTCATTATGTCAAGAAATGTACAGTCTAAGTGGATTAGCAATGGGTAATGCAGGGTTACAGGAATTGGGTTTCTCAGTCAAGATTAATTTTTCATCAACTTTTATTTTGAAGAAGTTACAGGAAGTTCAAGACGACACTGGTTAGGCCACTTTTGGAATATTGTGTGCAATTCCGGTCTCCCTCCTATAGGAAGGATGTTATAAAACTTGAAAGGGTTCAGAAAAGATTTACAAGGACGTTGCCAAGGTTGGAGGGTTTGAGCCATACGGAGAGGCTGAATACGCCGGGGTTATTTTCCCTAGAGCATCAGAAGCTGAGGGGTGACCTTATAGAGGGGGTGGGTTTGGGTAGGATGCTCTTCGGACTCGTTGAACAGGATGACCTTGTTGTGGACTCATTGAACAGAATGACCTCTTTCCGCACTGTAGATATTTTAATCTATGATTGTGTGTTTAGTTATGTTCAATAAAGCCTGTTAATGTTCACTCAACTAAGTGGACTTCCTCTTAACCAGAGAATTCAACTCCAAAAGAGACAACTGCTCTGAAATCAGCATTGTATTTGGTTGACATCATGACCTATCTGCTTTGCATACTTCCAACAACCATTCCCTGCAAGTGCGCTAATGCCCTCACAAATATAGCAGCTTATACAGTTGGCATGCACTAACACAAAGCAATGCTCATCCATCACAGATGCCCACTTGAAACCAAAACAGCACCCGTAACACAACTGTGCAGAACCTTTGCACTGAAGCTCTTTGAACAGCACTGAAACTATCCCATGCGAGAGGGAAATCCCATCTCATTGCTTCAGCATCAAAAAATGTTAAATTGCTTCCTGAGAACACCATTCATACACAACATATGGAAAGTATTAAGCAGGGTTAGTAATTAATTCACAACTGGAGTTTTGTGGCAATGTTTTGCTGACTTATAAATATCATAGGGTAGGGTTCAGTGATGTATCATTCAACTTTATGAAACCAATTGCAAACTGATTTTAGAAAAAGAAATACATCTTTGCTTCCAAGAACCTTAAATATTTTGCGACTGTAAAGGTGTTATATGAACGCAAACTGTTATTGTAGTTCTTTGCTTCAGTGGCTCTGTGGTGTGGCACAGGGACGCATTGCCTGCCTCGATGAAGCCTGACCTCTCACGCCTGCTGGAAAATGGATGATTGAAGAGGGGATTGCCATGAGATACCATGTGATACTTTCTAGAGTAAACAGCCTGCCAATGTGCAATGGCAAATTTTACATGGGACAAACAGAAGTAATATTTGAGGGCTGTGGCACAGGAAAAGCACAGCAGGTCAGGCAGCATCCCAGGAGCAGGAGAATCGATGTTTCAGACATAAGCCCTTCATCAGGAGTTTCCGGTATATCTATTCTCCTGTTCCTCAGATGCTGCCTGACCTGCTGTGCTTTTCCAGCGCCACACTCTCAACTCTGACCTCCAGCATCTGCAGTCCTCACTTTCTCCTAATATTTGAGGGCTCCTTGGCACAAATGGATACCCAACTGGTCTGAGCCAGTGGCTGCAGGAGAAAAAGGAAGAAAACTGTGGATATTGCTGAGAAGACGGTCATGCTGCCAAAGATTCTCTAGCACCTCATCAGGACAACAGAAGAATGCCAAATTTTAAATGGCTACAACTATTTATACTTCAGGAGAAAAGAGTGCTGGTTGGTTGGCAAATCAACTCTGATTGCCCAAGGTATTATCATTACCAAAGCAACTGGCAACTAGAACCTCCTCCTGGATAATCAAAAAAGGCCCAAAATTTGAACACGTTCCTTTTGTTCACAAAGCACTGGTCAATGTGTATTGACAGATGTCACTTTTAACAAGCATAAGTGAGCCACATTATGATCTTGACCAACTACCTTCAAATTGGGATTCTGATACAGGAATTAAGTGGCACAATGTACACAATAAATTAGATGCTAAATACATTTGTTTCAAAATAAATTGAATTTTATGTTGCTACTTATTTGAAATTCTAACATAGTTCAAAATGGAATAACTTCAACATGGGTAATAGGAGTGAGAGTAGACCATTCAGCCCCTCTAGTGTGCTTCTACATTCAACTAGATCATGGCTGATCTTCCATCTCCACATCATTTTCTCACATGGTTACTATATTCTTTGCTAACTTTAACGTCTAGAAATCTCTCAATCTCTGCTTTATCTATACTTAAAGACTGAATTTCACTGCTGTAAAATAGAAAATTCCAAAGTTTCACCACCCTCTGAGTGTAGAAGTGGCCTACCCTTCATGATATTGTGTCCCCAGGCTCAAGCCAGCCACCCAGGGGGAATATGTTCCTTGCATTGACTCCATCAAGTCACCAAGTCATGGAGATGTACAACGCGGAAACAGACCTTTCAATCCAACATATCCATACCGACTATTTATCCTAAACTGATCTAGTCCTATTTGTCAGTATTTGACCCACATCCCTCTAAACCCTTCTTATTCATTTACCCATCCAAATGCCTTTGAAATGTTATAGTTGGAACAACCTCCTCTGGCAGTTCATTTTATACACGCTCTACCCTCCGCAAGAATAAATTCCTCCTTAAGATCCTTTTAAATCTTTCCCCTCTCACCTTAAACCCATGTCCTCCAGTTTTAGACTCACTTACTTTGGAGAAAATACCTTGGCTATTCACCCTATCCATGTCCTTGTATGATGATGCTTGTATATTTCAAACAGGTCACCTCTTATTCTTCCAAACTCTCGAATCCAGGCTCAGTCTCCTCAATCTTTCAGCCAGTGTCACCATCCCTGGAGTCATTCTGGTCAACCTCTGCTGCATTCCATATATGGCAATTATATCCTTCCAGAACTGTATTGTAGACACTCTCTCTAAGGCACTATACATTGGCAGCAATTTCCTTTTACTTCTGTTCACAAATATTCTTGCAATTAAGGCCAACATAGCATTTGATTTCTTAGTTGCTTGGTGCACCTACATGTTAGTTTTTATGAACATGGACACCCAGGTCCCTTTGGACATCAACACTTCCCATTCTCTCACTGTTTGAAAAAATGCTCTCCTTTTCTGTTTGCTTTACCAAAATGCATAACATCACATTTTTACAAATAAAATCCCACATCTCATGTCCTTGCCCATTCACTTGGCCTGACTCAAGCCCATGAAGCCTGTTTATATCTCCTCACAACTCACAAACCAATCAAGTCGTTTTCTCATCAATTTGGCCCCCAACTCCTTGATATATCTTTTGAATATCAGGGGCCCAAGTACTGATCTTTGTGGTGCCCCAGTCCTCACAGCCCCCCTAAACTGAGAATGGCCCATTTATTCCCATTCACTTGAGAATGAAAAGCATGTCACTTCAGAGAAATGATCCATCATTTCAAGCTGCAATATCATTGTCAACTTCTGTCTCTGCCATATAGATTTTGATTTCACTTTTTGATAGTTGTTTTAATGTTTTCACTTTCAGCATTATTGCTATATTCAAATCGTTTCCAAATGTAATGTCCCTGGCTCAGATGCTAGAAACAAGAAGACCACCAAAAGGGTACCAGGCAGAGTAGACTGTACTGGAGTTGTTCTGTTCCTGTGAAGTTCTCAGAAGGAACAAGTGAACTTTGTTCAGTAAGAAGCAGAACTGCATGTTTTTCCAGAAAAATGGATTTCTTTATTCTCTTTCTAGATCCCTCTACAGGTATTAACTGTGTGAGAACCTTAAGTGGACAAAGTTCAAAATACAATTCTCAATATACCACAATAACAGATAAAGTCATCACAGTCCTGTTTTCTCATTACCATTGGTGAGTTTAACCAAGGAGAAAGTGAGGCCTGCAGATGCTGGAGATCAGAGTCGAGAAGTGTGGCGCTGGAAAAACACAACAGGTCAGGCAGCATCCGAGGAGACAGAGAGTTGATTTATATCTGCGTAGATCTGTGCCCTCCATCTCTTCACCAACCTCCAGCTCCCCGGCCCCCAACGCTTTATCTTCACTATGGATGTGTAGTCCTTATACATGTCTATACCCCACAATGATGGTCTCCAGACCCTCAGGTTCTTTCTCTCCAACATACCTATCCAGTTCCCCTCCACCAATACCCTCCTCTGCCTCGCCAAACTAGTCCTGACCCTTAATAACTTTTCCCTGAGCTCCTCCCATTTCCTCTAAATTCAGGGGGTGGCCACAGGCACTCGGATGGGCCCCAGGTAGGCCTGCCTCTTTGTCAGCCAAGTCAAACAGTCCTTCTTCAGTACCTAGGAGAAAGTGAAGACTGCAGATGCTGGAGATCAGAGCTTAAAAATGTGTTGCTGGAAAAGCGCAGCAGGTCAGACAGCATCAAAGGAACAGGAGGATCGACGTTTTGGGCATAAGCCTGAAGAAGGGCTTATGTCCAAAACATCGATTCTCCTGTTTCTTTGAAGCTGCCTGACCTGCTGTGCTTTTCCAGCAACACATTTTAAAGCTTCTTCAGTGCCTATACAGGCACTGTGCCCCAACTCTTCAGCTGTTACCTCGATTACTGCATCGGTGCAGCATCCTGCACTTGGGCTGAACTGGAGCAGTTCACCAACTTCGCCCACAACTTCCATCCCGCCCTCAAATTCACTGGATCCATTTCGGACACCTCCCTCCCCTTTCTTGACCTCACCATTTCCATCTCCGGCAACAGTCTCCAAATGGACATTTACTACAAACCCACAGACTCTCATAAATACTTGTCTACACCTTCTCTCACCCAGTATCTGCAAGAACTCCATCCCGTTCTCCCAATTCCTCCGCCTCCACCACATCTGCTCAGATGAGGAAATATTCCACTCGTGAGCATCCCAGATATCCACCTATTTCGAACAATGTGCTTTTTCTCTCTCTATCATCCAGACAGCCCTGTGCTGCACCACCTCCATTCCCTGTTCTACTGCTCTAAACGCCCTCCAAAGCAATAAAGAAAGAATCCCCCTTGTCCTCACCTACCACCCCATCAGTCTCCGCATCCAATGACCCTTCCGCCAACTCCAACTAGACCCCACCACCAAGAATATCTTCTCCTCCCCACCCGTCTCTGCCTTCTGCAAGGACTGTTCCCTTTGACAGTGCTTGGTTTGTGCCACTCTCACCACCGACCACCCTCCCCGCCCACCCTGCATCCCCAAGTACCTTCCCCTGCAACCGGAAAAGATGCAAAACCTGCTAGCACACCACCCCTCTCACCTCCATCCAGGGCCCCAAACAGTCCTTCCAGGTGAGATAGAGGTTCACCTGCCTTTCTTTTAACCCAGTTTACTGCATTAGGTGCTCCCGATGCAGTCTTTTCTACATCAGGAAGACTGAACGTAAACTTAGGGAATGGTTCGCTGAGCATCATAGTCGGGTCCACAGGAGCCAACCAGACCTCCCGGTCACCACCCTTTTCAATTCCCCTTCCCCCTACCTTTCCGACATGACCATCCTTAGCCTCCTCCATTGCCACAATGAACCACACTGCAAGTTGGAGGAACAACACCTCATCTTCCACCTGGGTAGCCTATAGCCTGGCGGATTCAACATTAAGTTCTCCAATTTCAAATAACCTCCCTTTCCATCCCTCAACTCCCTTCCCAGCCCCTTCCCTCCCTTCCATTCCTTCCAGCCACCAACCGGATTCATTCCTCCCACTGACCAACCAGGTCGTACCCTCTGCCTGTCTTCACCTATCCCCACTTCACCACTTTCCCCGCCACCCACTTTGTCTGCAGTTCCCCCTACAACCACCCCCAGTCCTGGAGAAGGATTATACCTGAAACGTCGACTTCTCCATCTCTTATGTTGCCTAGCTTGTTGTGTTCTTCCAGCCTCCACAAAACAGGAACTCCTTCAGCCCTGTGACACCTTCCAGACACTTTGCAGAAGCCCTGGAGTTTGAAGACCCCTTTTACAGAAGATGAAGTCTATTTATATCATTCCTTTTTATTCTTTTTGTGACTCAAAATGGTGCCAGGTTGTTGCAACAAAGCACTTTTCACTGTTCTTTCTAGGTATATGTAACAATAAATAACTCATACTTACTTTTTTAAAACATATTCCGTTACTTCTATTCCACAAGTTTCTATAGCAGAGAATTCCACAGGTTCACGCCCCTCTGCGTGAAGCAATTTCTCCTCATCTCGTTCAGTAATGGTAGCCTGGGTTTTTTTGTAATCATGGTTTTCCCAATCACAATGCATTTTATAGGCAATTACGTAGTTCGGAAGTTTAATTATTGTTCTACAGTGGGAAATTTGGCAACTAATTTGTGCAGACTGCCACAGACAACAAATAAATAATATACCCAATCATCTGTTGGTTGAGGTCTTAAAGTTATCCAGGGCACTGGAAGAACTGTCTGCTCCTGTTCAAACAGTGCTTCCAAGTTTATTACATCTATTTGAGGGGCAGCTAGGGTTTCAGACTAATATCTCATTGAAAAAGTTGACCCCTCCATCAACAATGGCATACTTCCATATTATTGCACTGAAACCACAACAATGCAATCACATCTTGTGAGCACTGCACACTTTGAACCCACAATGTTTTGCCTCAGAAGGAAACAGGCTGCCACTGAGCCAATGCTGTCACTTCTGTACCAGCACTATATGTTCAGGGTCTTGCCTTAGATCTTCTCTCAAACGCAGCAGTCACTCCCACGTCATGGGAGTATTTTGCATATATGGGTGTGCTGACACCACCAGTAAAAATGAGCAAGTAACTAAATATTAGCAGCATGATAAATCTAAGTGAAAGATCTGAAAGATAAACATAAGTAGCATTGGGAGGAACCTTACTGAGTTGTAAGGGGTGTCACCTGCTAGGTCCATCAAAGTATATGCCAATTAGGCAAAGGTGAGGCCACCAGAGGATCTTCCCTCTGTCTAAACCCCGGGCCAGAAATGAGAGCTGCCAGTCAATCAAAGGCAGGTATCTCACGCACATCGCAACAACACTGATAGGGTCACAGTTGTTTCCAGAAGGACACCCCTAGAAACTAACATTGCAGAGGATTCAGGCCATGGGTAAATGATGTTAACCGTGTTATGTTTTGTGGGGTGGGAGTCACAGAGAGAGGTGGCAGAGGGTCTCCCCTCTTCTCAAACATACAATGCCCCAAGCAGGCACTGATTAACTTTGATCAAGTGCACCTCCACCCCAGCCAAGGTGAGAAGCAGCACTGCACACCATGACCAGTCAGGTACATCACAATGCAACAGGCCCACTGGCAGCTGGCTTCATCCCCGCGGTGGTGGAATGAGGCTCCAAAGTAGCGCATGACTGGCCACTTACAGGT
The DNA here is from genome assembly GCF_004010195.1 of Chiloscyllium plagiosum. Taxonomy (NCBI): domain Eukaryota; kingdom Metazoa; phylum Chordata; class Chondrichthyes; order Orectolobiformes; family Hemiscylliidae; genus Chiloscyllium; species Chiloscyllium plagiosum. Next base: position 84,731,467 of record NC_057710.1, read on the forward strand.
GTCCTTCAGCAGTGCTGTTGGATGGTCAGCCATCGGCCTTCCCTCCCCAAACCGAATTCTGGTGGAGACAGGAAGGCAACAGGGCTAGATATGTTACCAGCCTCTCCAACTCCAAGCTTGCTACCGGCCAAAGAAGTCAACCCTGGCCAACATGACCAGAAACAAATGGGTTGTGCCAAAAACGAGAGGTGCAGATATGATTTTCACATGAACACATATCACAATTTTCTTATTACACTAAGTTAAGGACATGCTAAATTATGGGGAAGAATGTAGGAGGCCATCACCAAAATCAGGAATGGTAAATGGAATTGAGGTACAAGTATATAAATTGTACATTTTGATGTTAAAAAAAATGAAAGTCCAGCCTAAATACTGAAACTAGTCCAATGCGAGTGAGGAGTGGAGCAATCCAGCACCATGGTTGTGCAAATTTGAATAAGTAGGGTTGCGGGTGAATACTGTTATTAAAATACACACATAAAATTCTGGGTGCAGGGCATTTGATGGTTGGATGAAAGACAGTGGTGAACTTGAATGCACTGTTTCCACTGATCCGTGGCTTGGAATTTGGTTTAAAAAAGGGGGCCTAAAATAAGTATCAGAACTAGGTGTTTGAAGAAATGTTTTTATTCAAGGGATTGTCAAAGTATGTCATTAGTTGTTGTAAATAGATACTGAGGCTAAGACAGTCCCATCATTTTGGGTAGAATTAGCCAAACATTTGAAGAGGAAACAGTTGAACTGTATAGATAAGGAGCATGCAGTAAACGGGGGATCACTGACCAAATTACTGGGTTTCCCTGTCATTCACATTTTGTAGCACAGCAGTCAATTTTAAAAGATGCCCTCTGCAGGATTCTGCTCTGACCACATGATGACATCAGTGAAAATATTTTTTTATTCATTCATGGGTTGTGAGTCAGCATTTGATGCCCATCTCTAAATGCCCTTGAGAAGGAGGTGGTGAGCTATGTTCACAGTGGCCTTAGGGAGGATTTTGACCCAGTGACACCAAAGGAACAGGGATGAATTTCCAAGTCTGCATGGTGAGAGACAACTTGCTAATGGTGGTGTTCTCATGATTTTGCTGTGTTTGCCCTTCCGGGTGGTCATGGTTATGGTATAGAAGGTGCTGTTTAAGGTGCATCTTGTAGATGGTAGACTCTGCTACCACCGAGCTTCAATGGTGGAGGGAGTAAATGCTTGTGGATATGGTGTCAATCAAATGGTTGCTTTTTCCTCAATGCTGTTAAGCTTCTTGAGTGTTGTTAGAGCTGCACTCATCCTGGCAAGTGGGGAATATTCCATCCCATTTCTTATTTGAACACTGCAAATGATGGTCAGGCTTTCCGGAATCAGGAAGTGAGTTAAGATTAGATTAGGTTAGATTAGATTATTTACAGTGTGGAAACAGGCCCTTCGGCCCAACAAGTCCACACCGACCCGCCGCAGCGCACCCACCAGACCCATTCCCCTACATTTACCCCTGCACCTAACACTACGGGCAATTTTAGTGTCGCCAATTCACCTAACCTGCACATTTTTGGTCTGTGGGAGGAAACCAAAGCACCCGGAGGAAACCCATGCAGACATGGGGAGAATGTGCAAACTCCACACAGTCAGTCGCCTGAGACGGGAATTGAACCCTCGTCTCTGGTGCTGTGAGGCAACAGTGCTAACCACTGTGCCACCGTGCCGCCCACTATGAGTTAAATGCTCAGGATTCCTAGCCTTCTATAACTATTTATCTGACCTGTCCAGTCCAGTTTCTGGTCAATGCTACCCCAACAATAGTTGATAATGGGAAAATCAGTGACGATAGTACCCTTCAATGTCAAGCAGTGTTAGATAGATTCACTCAAAAATAAATACACTACCCGCTCTCATATACTTGCTTGAGCTGCTCAATCCAATTCACTGAACTCCAACAATAGAGCACTCAGGGTCTACATAGTACTAAAGTGGGTCTCACACAGAATCTTCGCCAACTGAGTCTTCACTGAGGGATTGGCAGTCAGGTGACCCTTCCTATCCCCCTTTTCTGTGCTATTCTGGAATGTTCTCTGACTTCAGCCTATGGGGTCACAAGGCATGGGTCACAGCTCCCGATGAGGTCAAAGTTAAAAATCACACAACACCAGGTTATAGTCCAACAGGTTTAATTGGAAGCACACTAGCTTTCGGAGCAATGCTCCTTCATCACCTGATGAAGGAGCATCGCTCCAAAAGCTAGTGTGCTTCCAATTAAACCTGTTGGACTATAACCTGGTGTTGTGTGATTTTTAACTTTGTACATCCCAATCCAACACCGGCATCTCCAAATCCCGATGAGGTCAGGCTGTGTGATCTGAGCTTCACCCATCCTCATTCCTAGACATGATTACTCCATGGTGCCAAGGGGTCTGGCCGAAATTGGGGAACACATAAACATAACGTTTCTCCCTATTGTTCTAGCTGAAGACATCTTAATGAGTTTTGGGTCATAAAGACTTTACAATTGTTAAGGTCAAGCACTCCTGTTCAATATGTGGGCTGGTCCTTATTTGCTTTTGACCTGCTTTTAACCTTGGCCTCTTTGCATTCCATCAGGCCTGGCTTGTAGAAACCATTCAGCCAATTTTATGCTGGGGCTCAGTACTTAGGCTGTTGGCCATTTGTCAGAATATAAACACATATAGTTTATCAATTTGCTAATTAATTATACATAGTACAGATATACCAACCACAGAAAAACATTATCTGTCCTTTGTTTTACAATAATGTACTTTCTCTCAATCTCCCCGGCTCATAGAAGACTACCTTATAATCCGAGGCAAAGCTGAAGAATTCTTAATATTTTCTCTTAATCTATGCATTGTTTCAAAGCTACATATTTCACTTAATCTAAAAATGTTGGCTAATGCAGTAAAATGAAGGTATGAAAAGAATCAACACACCTTTGGAAATTACAAACTACACATTTTTCATTTCTTTGATAACTCTGTGTAATCTGAATTCAGATAAGGTAGCTGTCTCTTGCAGTAGAGTAAAAGTATTTGGAACCTTCTGGTTCAATTGGAAGAACAGATTAAATTCCAGATATTGTTTCCAAGTCAGCTATCCAGCAAAATAAGATACAAAGAATTACATTTTTTATAAATGCAAACATTAAATGCTTTTAATAGCTTCTCAAATAACAATTGGTCTTTTAAGAGGCTGCTTGAACAGATCACATCCCAGGACTTCACTGGGCCCATTTATTACAGACAAACTGAATACTGTTGTTGTGTAAGATCTTCAAGACCCTGGAACAACCTTGCAAACTGTCACAAATCTGTACCTCACTGAGTATAAACATCACACTATGGGTGGAATTAGACCAGAGTTGAAAGATGGAGAAATCATATGGACATGAACACATATAGAAGATAGATTAGTCCTTTTCTAATGTAAGATCAGAGCCTGGTGTATCTATCATTAACAGATACAGCAGTAATTAATATTAATATATCATAAATGGTGTTACTTGTCTAAGCCTGAAGAAGGCTTATGATTTTGCTTTCTTCTTCCTCAGTTTGGTTTGTATCCAAACACATTGCTGTCAGACACACAATAACAAAATTGTCAGGAGCATCTTGCCCAAAGATCCAAAAAACGTTCTAAATGAGACTGAATTCTGACACCTAAATATCAAAATGAATGGCATACACTAAGGTTCAGTACTAACTGTAGAACCTGTGACAGTGGGACTCTCTATTTCTTAATTTTTAATTCTTTTATTCATTTATGATATCATTGGCAGGGCCAGCATTTATTGCCCACCCCATTCTGTTCAAGTTTCAATGATGTTTAGAATCAGGCAAATGTAATAATGTGACTTTTGTTTTGATCACTAATTGAAAAAGAATTTTTCATTCAGGGTACACAGGGAAACTTTCTGAAACAGTCAGCTTAGGACATCATCCTTTCAGAATGCCATGAGTCATCAGCAACACCTTGAATGTGGGAGGTACAACTGTTGGAGATAAGAAGATGCCAGTGATATTGAATCATAGCACAGCTGCCACCTTTGAACATACCAGCTCAAGGTGCTGCTAGACTTTATATATATAGTCACTAAAGTAGTTCGGTTCTCTACAGTAGAAACAGTCCAAAGATGTGCAGGTAAGGTGAATTGGCCATTCTAAATTGTCCGTAGTGTGAGGTAAGGGGTAAATGTAGGGGTATGGGTGGTTTGCGCTTCGGCGGGTCGGTGTGGACTTGTTGGGCCGAAGGGCCTGTTTCCACACTGTAATCTAATCTAATCTAATCTAAACTCCAGAGTTTGACTATATCCAACAAACAAACCAAAGACAGTTTTTACTGTAAATATACGCAATTATATTTACATACATTTGAGGCATCAGGGGTGTCAGATAACTGACTAGACTCCCATTTAACTTCAGCAGAAAGACCTTAGATGGTTATCTTTCCCCATTGTGCCTTGGTAGTAGCTACCCACCATCCTCTTCAAGTGTAAGACATTCCAGAGCCTGCTTGATCCAGTGTGATAGAGGGTAAAAACCTCTTGGTCTAACTAGGTGGATCTCTCGGAGTTAAAAATCACACAACACCAGGTTATAGTCTGACAGGTTTATTTGAAAGTTGCACTGCTGGATTATAACCTAGTGTTGTGTGACTTGTAACTTTGTCCACCTCAGTTCAACACCAACAACTCCACATCATTGTATGACATTGTTGCAGAAATATAGAGAAGAAGCAGAGATTAAGTGTTCCTCCTTTGAGATCCGAAGCTGTTCTGCCCACAAGTCAATATGACATCAGCATTTTGAGTAGAGCTTATGGCCCTCTCAACATTAAGCCTTTCAAACCCAGATACACCAGTTACAAGACAGAAGGAGCACATTTGGCTTGTCATGTTTGCACTGAAAAGCAGATCATGTTTTTCCCTGTCTCAATGTGAGGTAATGAATGCAAATGGAGGGGAGAAACTTCACAGATTTGTCTCTGAATAATCTTGAGCCATCAATCTAACAGTCAACAAGTAAATGCAGTAGCAAATTGCACCAGCAAGAGTAAAATTGTAACCACATCCTGTAACTGTGAATCAGTAGTTTTCAATGTTATAAAAGTTAAAATTCCACAAATGACTTCCACAGAAATATCTTTGACAGCTCCATTCAGCTTTCCCTGGCATTCTGTTAAGGCATCTTTTGAATGAAATCACTGTAAATGTTTCACCATGACTTCGTGACACAGTGAGTAGCTGGTGGAGAAAATGACAGCAGTGTCGAGGGTGTGGTGCTGGAAAAGCACAGCTGGTCAGGCAGCATCCGAGGAGCAGGAGAATCGACGTTGCTTGCATCAGCTCTTCATCGGAAATGAAGCTTGTGGGTCGGGGCTGAGAGATAAATGGGAAGAGTGTGGGGTTGGGGAGAAGGTAGCCAGGAAAGCAATAGGTGGATAAAGGTGAGGGAGAAGGTGATATATCAGAGGAGGGAGTGATGGACGGGTCCGAGGGTGGGGCCGAGTTGGAGGCTTGGGACTGGGATAATGTGGTGGGAGGGGAAATGAGGAAGCTGTTGAAATCCATATTTATTCCATGTGGTTGCAGGGTCCCAAGGCAGAATATGAGGCGTTCCTCCTGCCGGCGTCGGTTTGGTGGTGGAGGAGGCCCAGGACCTGCATGTCCTTGATGGAGTGGGAGGGGGAGTTGAAGTGTTCAGCCACAGGCAGTGGGGTTGGTGGGTGTGGGTGTCCCAGAGATGTTCTCTGAAACGATCCGCAAGAAGGTGTCTTGTCTCCCTGATGTAGAAGAGACCACATCAGGTACAACGGATGCATAGCTGACATTGATAGAGGTGCAGATGAATTTCTGATGGATGTGGAAGGATCCCTCGGGGTCTTAGACAGAGGTGAGGGGAGTGGTGTGGGCGCAGGTTTTGCACTTCCTGTAGTGGCAGGGAAAGATGTCAGGATGGAGTGTGGGCTGGTGGGGGGTGTGGACCTGACAAGGGAGTCACGGAGGGAATGGTCTTTTCGGACACCGATCCACAAGCCTTGTTCCTGGTGGAGGGCTTATACCCAAAACATCGATTCTCCTGCTCCTCGAATGCTGTCTGACCGGCTGTGCTTTTCCAGCACCACATGCTCAACTCAAATCTCCAGCATCTACAGTCCTTACTTTTTCCTAGAAAATGATAGCAGTCAGATTGACAGAGGCAGAGATGACATCAGAGTCTTAGCTGCACCATTTTGTCTAAATTTGCCTGTGTTCAAGAATCCTGGGTGTTTCAAATGATAGCTTCTTCTGCCAGAAAAATAGGCTGCCAGTAAAGTGGAATTGATATCAGTGCCACCATCTCCAACCACAGATGGGTTATGTCACAAACACAGGGCAATGGTGACATGGGAAACATACATTACTGTTCAAAACATCACACTGTGTCACTTGTGATTCATGGTATGGTACACAGTTTTTTTTAAAAATGGCAGATACCAAAGATCACGGGTTATGAAAAAGGCAAGAGAATGGGGTTGAAAAACATAACAGCCATGACTGAATGGAGGAGCAGACTTGATGGGCCAAATGGCCTAATTCTGCTCCTATAACTTGTAGTCTTGATGTCAACTCAATTGTGACACTACTGCTGCATCTCTTTTGAAGAGAATCATAGAATGTTTTCTCCATGTGATTACTACAGATTTATGATGATCACAAGCATAGTTTAAGGAAATGTCAGTCGGAATGTTTATATATTTGAGAATCAGCATATTTCCGCCTATTGTAATGCTGAGGGAGTTTCCACAATTATAGTGGTGTTTTTTAGTCTTCTTGTTTCTTAATGGTGGGGGCTGTTGAAACAGAATCATTCAACCTCCTATCCTACCATTTAAGCTGCACAATATAAAATGATCACATTAAGGAAGAATTTTCCCTGCTATATGTTTATATAACATTTAAATGTTTTGGCTTAGCACAGCCTTCACTCAACACATATGGTAAAACAAGGTTCTCGTTTCCTAATGTGGATAATACATATATCTTCACGAATTTTGACAGTGAAAATAATTTTGATGTATATGGACCCGCTGACTTCAGCATGTGATTAATAAAATATATGGATTTTTACAGCTAAGTCAGATGTTCTATCTGCTGGAGCACAGAACTGTAATTTCCTCTGTTCGGTCTGGTGGGATTTAATACACAATTCAAAATTAAATCTGCTTGTGACACACCTTCCTGTCCTCAGATACAATTTCCAAATGTAAGAGCATGGATGGAATCTGTGCATTGTCAGTCAAGTGAGTAGGAATGATTTTTTATTTTAAAGTATTCTTCTTTTTCAGTTTGCCACGAACAGCTTTGTTTGCTTTTAGTTAATAACTGCTTCTCAAAATTTAAGTAAAAGTCAGCTGAAAAGGAGGTGACTTAAGTTTAACTTCTGTCTCATGTCACTTTTGGGAGGATTCACGTTAATAAAAATCATTTTCAGGCCCTATGTCCAGAGCACACCAGAAGTGTGAAGCCTGATTTGCTTAAAAAGTGATTCTCGGGCCTGACATGAACACTCACAACAAGCTGCACTCACTGCTCATACCCACTATAAGCTGCACTCACTCCTCATACTCATTACAAGCTCCTCACTGCTCATACTCTCCACGAACTGCATGCATTGTTCATTGTTCCACACGCTAAGGAAGTTAACACGGATTTGTTGGAGGCAAATTGTGTTTGCCAAACTTTGCTTGGAGATAACAGAGGAGTGTAAGTTAATGCAATTGCTGAAATGACACAAAAGCCAGTCAGGCGAAAGTGAGGACTGCAGATGCTGGAGATTAGAGTTGCACAGCAGGTCAGACAGCATCCGAGGAGCTGGAGAATCGACGTTTTGGACAAAAGCCCTTCATCAGGGAAAGGCAGTCAGTACAATGGCAATTAGGAATGGACAACAAATTCTGGTTTTGGAATTGATGTCCACATTTATGGAGGAAAAAAAATAAAATATGCAAAAGCTATGAAGTTATGAAGAATGTAAAAAATAGGAGCAGGGGTAGACCATTTGGCCCTTTGAAATTAATCCTGTTAGATCATCGCTGATCTGATCATGGCCTGAACTCTACTGTACTACTAGCTGCCCACTACACAAATCCTTCTAACCAATGACTGCCTTGTGAGTCAGCCTCCACTGCTATCTCGTATAGAGTACTCCAAACAAGAAATTTCTCCTTTCCCCATCTTTAATGGGACACTGATTATTCTGAATTTATGCCCCTAATTTCAGCATCCCCCATGTTGAGAAACATCCTCTTCATATCCACCCTAACACACCATCCTTTAGAATCTTATAAGTTTCAATAAAATCATTCCTCATTCTTTAAAACACCAGGTAGGCCTGTCCTGGTCAACCTTTCCTCAAGATAATACCTTCGTACAAAGGTGAGCGGCGATAATAGACTCATGGTATTATCAATAAACTATCAATCCAGAGCTCCAGGTAATATCCTGGATTCAAATCCCACCATGGTAGAATTTGAATTCATTAAAAATAATTGGATTTAAGAATCTAATGATGATTGTTGGCTAAAGCCCATCTGGTTTGCTTATGTCCTTTCGGGTAGGAGGTCTGCCATCAATATCCGGACTGGTCTACATGAGTCCAGATCCACAGCAATGTACTTGACTCTCAACTGCCATCTGGGTAACTGGAGACAGGCAATAAATGCCCTAATGAACAGCTTATACTCAAGACGTTGACTCTCCTGCTCCTCAGATGCTGCCTGTGCTTTTCCAGCACCACACTTTTTGCTTATGGTCTTATTGTCCAAAATATTAGCCTTTAATAATCCGATTCAATAGCTGAATACCTCAGGTGATTGTCAAAGATTCTTTTGTTAATGAGTTGAAAGATGTTGGGTCTTTCACATCCCCTGTGAGGCTGTTCTAAGTGGGTTTGAAGATTTGCTATCTTCATTCCAATGAGGATGTACATGAGTCATAGAGTCACAGAGATGTACAGCATGGAAACAGACCCTTCAGTCCAACCCATCCATGTCGACCAGGTATCCCAACCAAATCTAGTCCCACCTGCCACCACCCGGCCCATATCCCTCCAAATCCTTCCCATTCATATACCCATCCGAATGCCTCTTAAATGTTGCAATTGTACCAGCCTCCACCACTTCCTCTGGCAGCTCATTCCATACACGTACCACCCTCTGTGTGAAAACGTTGCCCCTTAGGTCTCTTTTATATCTTTCCCCTCTCACCCTAAACCTATGCCCTCTAGTTCTGGACTCCTCAACCCCAGGAAAAAGACTTTGTCTATTTATCCTATCCATGCCCCTCATAATTTTGTAAACCTCTATAAGGTCACCTCTCAGCCTCCAACGGTCCAGGGAAAACAGTCCCAGCCTGTTCAGCCTCTACCTGTAGCTCAAATCCTCCAACCCTGGCAACATCCTTGTAAATCTTTTCTGAACCATTTCAAGCTTCACAACATCTTTCCAATAGGAAGGAGACCAGAATTGCACGCAATATTCCAACAGTGACCTAACCAATATCCTGTACAGCCGCAACATGACCTCCCAACTCCTGCATTCAATACTCTGACCAATAAAGGAAAGCATACCAAATGCCTTTTTCATTATCCTATCTACCTGCGACTCCACTTTCAAGGAGCTATGAACCTGCATTCCAAGGTGTCTTTGTTCAGCAACACTCCCGAGGAACTTACCATTAAGTGTATAAGTCCTGCTAAGATTTGCTTTCCCAAAATGCAGGACCTCGCATTTATCTGAATTAAACTCCATCTAGGAGAAAGTGAGGACTGCAGATGCTGGAGATCAGAGCTGAAAAATATGTTGCTGGAAAAGGGCTTAAGCCCGAAATGTCGATTCTCCTGGTCCTTGGATGCTGCCTGACCTGCTGCGCTTTTCCAGCAACACATTTTTCAGCTTAAACGCCATCTATCACTTCTCAGTCCATTGGCCCATCTGGTCAAGATCCTGTTGTAATCTGAGGTTACCCTCTTCGCTATCCACTACACCTCCAATGTTGGTGTCATCTGCAAACTTACTATCTGTACCTCTTAGGCTCGCATCCAAATCATTATGTAAATGACAAAAAGTACAGGACCCAGCACCGATCCTTGTGGCACTCCACTATTCACAGGCCTCCAGTCTGAAAAACAACCCTCCACCACCACTCTGTCTTCTACATTTGAGCCAGTTCTGTATCCAAATGGCTAGTTCTCTCTGTATTCCGTGAGATCTAACCTTGCTAATCAGTCTCCCATGAGGAATTTTGTCGAATGCCTTACTGAAATCCATATAGATCACATCTACTGCTCTGCCCTCATCAATCCTCTTTGGTACTTCCTCAAATAACTCAATCAAGTTTGTGAGACATGACTTCCCATGCACAAAGCCATGGTGACTATCCCTAATCAGTCCTTGCCTTTCCAAATACATGTACATCCTGTCCCTCAGGAATCCCTGGGCGGCACGGTGGCACAGTGGTTAGAACTGTTGCCTCACAGCGCCAGAGACCCGGGTTCAATTCCCGCCTCAGGCGACTGACTGTGTGGAGTTTGCACGTTCTCCCCGTGTCTGGTGGGTTTCCTCCGGGTGCTCCAGTTTCCTCCCACAATCCAAAAAATGTGTGCAGGTTAGGCAAATTGGCCATGCTAAATTGCCCGTAGTGTTAGATGAAGGGGTAAATATAGGGGAATGGGTCTGGGTGGGTTACGCTTCGGCGGGTCGGTGTGGACTTGTTGGGCCGAAGGGCCTGTTTCCACACTGTAAGTAATCTAATCTAATCTAATCTAATTGTATGAGCCGCGATATTCTGGAATGACGGATAGACCAGTTCGAAGGGCTGAATGGCCTACTGATCCTCATTGAATGTCTGTCTCCATGTGTGCAAATCCGTCAGTCAATCAGGGATAGCAGTGAGTACCTGAGCATGGTGAATGGTGACCCATCTTGCTTCGCCCCCCGCCATTCACTGCAGGGTGTTCAACTCAATCCATGTGATTGTGTTGATGAAATTCTGTCTGCACATATGCAATTCCTGCATTGGGAACACTGCAGATGCCTGGGGAGCTCGCCCAGTTCTTTTGCTGAGTCATTAAGCAAAGAATTTATGTAACCAATTTTTGCACCGCAGTCTTGAACTTTGTTCTGAACTTGGACAGAGTCACTGCACAAAATAATGTGTTCGTGCTGCAGCTGCGCAGCAGGTCAGGCAGCATCCAAGGAGCAGGAGAATCAACATTTCGGGCATGAGCCCTTCTTCAGGAATGAGGCTGATCTTTGAGGGGCCCTATTCTCTCCCTAGTTACCCTTTTGTCATTAATGTATTTGTAAAAACTCTTTGGATTCTCCTTAATTTTATTTGCCAAAGCTATCTCATGTCCCCTTTTTGCCCTCCTGATTTCCCTCTTAAGTATACTCGTACTTCTTTATACACAAATTAGATGACTATCTTGATTGTGAACCAAGTCACTTTTAATCAGAGATTTTAAAAAGTTCAGAAGGGTGACAAGACATAAAACATCAACTCTGTTTTTCTCTCTGCAGATCTGCTAAGTTTCTACATCAATTTCTGTTTTTGATTGTTTCAGAGCTCCAGCATCCACAGTTCTTTGTTTTATTTCAAAGTGTCCACTTTTCCAAAGTGTGTAATTTCATCCTTCTTGTAAGTGTATTCCAAATCATTATTTGACATAAGCTCATCTTTAATAATAAGTAAACCAAAACTTTATGCAAAACAAACCTTCTGCAATACTTTGGTTTACCCAAGCAGTTGTAACAAAGTTTCTGCATTTTATGACCATTATTTTGCAGAAAAGGCCAATACTATGTTTGCCTTAATTACATACTTACTTTCATTGTTAAAAATGACACAACACCAGGTTATAGTCCAACAGGTTTATTTGAAAGCACTAGCTTTCAGTGCCCTACTCCTTGATCAGATAGCGAGTGGGACAGGATCATAGGACATAGAAGTTATAGCACAAGATCATAGTGCCATGCAACTATTGAACAAACCTAGATTGCTATTAAGTCTTTCAGCTTTTAGAATGGGTTGTAGGTTTCGATTCATTAATATGTAAATCCCAAAACTTCTTTCAAGTCACATTTCCGAGATAACTTAAGGTTTTATAAAAGAAAGTGACATCTCAGCTCAAACAATGTATTAAAGGTGTGAGGTTAGAGTCTGTCTGAATTTCAGTCTTGAGTCAGACTTGTTCTATTTCCAAAGTATGAATTTATAAAATGTCACATGTATTGACTGCCTGTGTTGACTGCCTGCAGATTGTGTGTTTTTTGAACAAAATAGAATATATCTGCAAAATACAATTCTGCAAATGCAAATTCACCCCATAGACTGATATATGTGTGCACGTATGTAAGTGAGAGGGAGAGAGTATGTGTGTGTGGGAGTATGAGTGTCTGCATGTGTGTTCATTGCAGACTTGAAAGATTGGTCAGTATTTAGTTTGAGCACTGTTGAGCTTGATTTTGTTCTTGACTGTGCATTGTCCATGAAGTCCCTCTACACTGGAGGATGGCTTATCTTTTGAATGTTCTTGCAAAGGATGCCATTCCTGCTAAAGGTGGTCATTGGTGCATTAACTTATCTGCAGGAGCTTTAATCACCTGAATTACTTTCAATGTAGAACTCTTGCCTGCTAAATCAAGTAGTTACCGCATAGCATCATCTGGGGGACTTTTATTCTCACAAATGTCTTTCATGGAAGGTGGCTGCTGTGTTGAAATGGTTATTTTCTCTTTTAGCCTAGATTTCTGAACCAGGCAACTTCTTCTTAACAGTATCCTGGAACTCTGGATCAGGGAGTTTCATTTTGACTGTGTCCTGGATCTGGGGATGTTGATCATCCCACCTCACTGTTGGCTTCCATTAAGTTGCAATTCACCCATTGAAACGATCTAATAAGACACTGCACTTGTCTTTGTATAAAGCTTAAAATTAATGAAATATCCGTTGACATAAGTAAGTTCTGTCAAACCTGAGCTGGTTAGATCATTGATTTCTCCTGGGAATGCATTGGATATCTTTTCTCATGCTGATGGCTGTACCACATTAACATATTTGAAGGAATAGATATTTTAGTTCCCTCAGGTCTGTAGAAAGATAGGAATTAGAATAGGCCATTCAGCCCATCAAGTCTGCCCAGCAATCCAACATGACCATAGCTGATGGAACATTTCAATGCCTTTTACTCACTCTATCTCCCTAACCCTACATGCCATTGGTTATCAGGAATCTATCAATCTCCACCGCAAACACTGAGTTTCCACAGCCTGCTGTGCTGGAAGATTTCAAAGGTTCAAAAACCTTCTGAATAAAATAATTTTGACCCATTTCAGAACTAAATGGTATTCCCCTTATTTTTAGACTCCCCAGCCAAGGGAAACGGTTTAGTTGTATCGACACGGTTTATTCCTTTAATACCTTTAATCACTGCTCATTCTTTTAAACCCCCAAAAATAGAGGCCTTTATGCTCAATTTATCATCAGATGACATTCCCCCATCTCAGGAACAGATCTATGAACATTTGTTGCACACTCTCTATGGTAATAATTTATTTCCTGAGATAAGGAGACCATAGCCACACACAGTACTTCAGATGCAGTCTAAGCCAGCTCTTAGACAATTGAAGCAAGGCTTCACAAGTCCTATACTCAAATTCGCTGGCAAAAAAGGCAAACAATCCATTTACCTTCCAAATAGCTTGCTGGACCAGCACGTTAGCCTTAGTGACAATTCAATGAAGACTCCAAGATCCCTTTGTACATCTGCACTATCCAACCTCTTAACATTTTAGAAATACTCTCCATATCTGTTTCTCAAACTAAAGTGGACAACCTCACATTTCTCGACATTATATTTCATCTGCTATGCTCTTGTCCATTCATTAAGCTTGTCAAAATCCTCCTTAAAACTCTTTACAAGTTCCACACAACACATATTCCCACTTAGCTCTGTAACATTTGCAAATTCGGAAATATCACATTTGTTACTAAGTTCTATTTCTGCACAGCATCTGTAGATGATCTATTATATAAATTATTTTGTTGCCTGGAATTGCTTGTGTCTGTGACCCTTCCCTGTTCTTCGAAAGATGGAGAGGTAGATATTTGATCAAGACACCTCTGAAAGTTTATGCATGTTGAGTGCCTCTGAATCTGAATTTACCATAAAATTCTCAACTGGTCTCAGTTACAGAGTCATAGAGATGTATAGCATGAAAACAGATGCTTTGGTCCAACTCATTCATGCTGACCAGATATCCCAACCCAATCTAGTCCCACCTGCCAGCACCTGACCTATATCCCTCCAAACCCTTCCTATTCATATACGCATCCAGGTGCCTTTTAAATGTTGCAATTGTACTAGCCTCCACCACTTCCTCTGGCAGCCCATTCCATACATGTACCACCCTCTCTGTGAAAAAGTTGCCCTTTAGGTCGCTTTTTTATATCTTTCCCCTCTCACCCTAAACCTATGCCCTCTAGTTCTGGACTCCCCCACCCTACAGAAAAGACTTTGTCTATTTGTCCTATCCATGCCCCTCATACTTTTGTAAACCTTGATAAGGTCACCCCTCAGCCTCCGATGCTCCAGGGAAAACACCCCTAGTCTATTCAACCCCTTCCTATAGCTCAAATCCTCCAACCTTGGCAACGTCCTTGTGAATCTTTTCTGAACCATTTCAAGTTTCACAACAATTTTCCGATAGGAAGGAGACCAGAATTGCATGCAATATTCCAACAGTGGCCTAACCAATGTCCTGCAGCCACAACATGACCTCCCAACTCCAGTACTCAATACTCTGACCAGTAAAGGAAAGCATACCAAATGCCTTCTCAACTATCCTATTTACCTGCGACTCCACTTTCAAGAAGTTATGAACCTGCTCTCTAAGGTGTCTTTGTTCAGCAACACCCCCGAGGACCTTACCATTAAGTGTATAAGTCCTGCTAAGATTTGCTTTCCCAAAATATAGCACCTCACATTTATCTGTGTTAAACTCCATCTGACACTCCTCAGCCCATTGACCCATCTGATCAAATCCCATTGTAATCTGAGATAACCTTCTTAGCTGTCCACTACACCTCCAATTTTAGTGTCGTCAGCAATCTTACTAACTATACCTCTTATGCTCACATCCAAATCATTCATATAAATGATGAAAATTAGTGGACCCAGCACCGATCCTTGTGGCACTCCATTGGTCACAGGCCTCCAGTCTGAAAAACAACCATCCGCCACCACCCTCTGTCTTCTACCTTTGAGCCAATTCTGTATCCAAATGGCTAGTACTCCCTGTATTCCATGAGATCTAACCTTGCTCATCAGTCTCCCATGGGGTACCTTGTCGAACACCTTGCTGAAGTCCATATAGATCACATCTACCGCTCCCCCATCATCAATCCTCTTTGTTACTTCTTCAAAAACACTCAATCAAGTTTGTGAGACATGATTTCTCCCACACAAAGCCATGTTGACTATCCCTATGAGTCCTTGCCTTTCCAAATACATGTACATCCTGTCCCTCAGGATTTCCTCCAACAACTTGCCCACCACCAACGTCAGGTTCACTGGTCTATAGTTCCCTGGCTTCTCCTTACTATTTCTTAAACAGTGGCACCACGTTAGCCAACTTCAGTCTCCCGGTAACAAATGTTGGGATACACATTTTGCTGGTAGCCATCCTCAGATCTAATTCAGGCCGAGGGAATTACAATTGCCTGCTGAGTCTGAATGTTGGTAATTGGTAGTTAATTTCTACATGATTGTTGGTCATAGTCATAAGAGGTGCCGAAGAATCCTCAGTGGGGCAGGTTGATATCTTTGGAGATTAAAATGTTCTCATCACTTAGGTCTATATATTTTCATTTGGCTTAAGATCTGCTTTAAGTGCCTGGGGTACATTAGTGGGACCAAAGCCTGTTAGTTTGGTTCTAAATTGTTACCCTGAAATACTAATTACTGACTCAGTGTGTAACGGTTACACTGCAGGTTTCAGATCCAAGCATTGGAATCCATGACCGCATTATCCTAAACAAACCTCAGCAGGAATGCTGAGAACTATGAACTTACTGAAAATACTTTTTAAACGGCTCAGAGAGTATAAAGAAAACTAGAAAATTTATCAACATCTATAAAGAAGAAAAGGCAGGTTACTATAAATATTATTAGCTGTGAAAGTGGTTTCTAATGAATTGAAGCAATAATTAAAGAAACAATTATTAGTTGCCACACCTCACGACATTCTCAACTTTTATGACATTATGGATTTAGATTCCACCAACATATAGTTTACCGACCAGTCTAGAACTATTGGAACCTTTGTTTGGCTGTTGATAAACATCAATTTATATTCAATGCAATTCAGAGGTAGGCTGTAGCCAGACTGATATAGAGTGAGACGCTGCTGTTATCAGTGATGTGATTGCACAAGGCAGAGAGAGATTAATTCTTTCTCTCCCTTTTACTTAGAATGTAACTTCTGTTACTTATTCCTTTTGTGCCATTTGTCTTGGAGCACAAAAGCTATTCCTAATTTTGAAGGAGCCTAATTAAGGTACCTTGACTGATGATTAACAGTTGTTAAGTAGCATTTCTTTTCTTTCACCTTTTTTAAATTCCTGCTCTTCTTTTATCTGGTAAACAGCTGAGGTTGTGTTCGTCACAGATTGCTAAAAGATAAGTGAGTCTGTTCATGCATCTTGGAGCCACCGAGTGTAAGCATCAAATCAGATAGACAACTTTGTTAATACTTAAAAACAGGCCTTTGTCTCAGCTACAGTCACCTCTTTATTTTGACTTTACAAAAATGCTTTGTGACAGAAAGTCTCTACAGCAAATCACTTTTGTATAATGCAGTTGATATGTTCCATGCTGTGTTAATCTCACTTAATTGATTCTGTTCTGAATGCATCCTATTTGTTTTCATTTGGGCAATTTGAGCAGTCTGTTAGACATAGTACACTGTGCGTCAAATCTCAGCAAGAACAAATTATTGGTTTTGGAACTGAACGCTTGGCTCCGAGCTTACATTTTCAATCAGGACACCCGCCTACCTTCCAAGGATCCCTTCACCTGCCTCCAACACACTCCATCCACCTGGACACCCCGTGCTGGCCTGTTACCTGCCCTCGACTTCTTCATTTCCAACTGCTGCCGGGACATCAACTGCCTCAACCTGTTTACCCCCCTCCCCCAGTCCAACCTCTCACCCTCACAACGCGCAGCCCTCCAATCCTGCTGCTCCAATCCCAATCTCACCATCAAACCAACGGATAAAGAGGGTGCAGTGGTAGTTTGGCGCACTGACCTCTACACCGCTGAAGCCAGACGCCAATTCGAAGACACCTCTTCCTACCGTCCTCTTGACCATAACCCCACCCACAATCACCAAACCATCATCTCCCAGACCATACAGAACCTCATCACCTCGGGAGATCTCCCACCCACAGCTTCCAACCTCATAGTCCAGGAAGCCACTTCTACCCAATGGGTAAGAGAAATCTCAAAATCACTCCCCCAAAGGCTGTTGATGCCATATCAATTGAAATTGTTATGAATTAAGACTGACAGATTTTTGAGCAATGGAAATATAAGTTATTAAGGCACAGGACAGCTATGATTTGATGAAATTGTGGAGGGTCTTGAGGGACTGAATGACTGATTCATACTGGTTTGTAACAATGCTGGTTTTTATGACTGGCCAACAAGGATTTTCCCAACCATTACAAAAGGCTGCTTTAGAAATCCAAATATTAAAATAACTTTACAGTGAGGAAATGCATATTATATTGTATTTCAATCAACTTTTGAAACAGTAAAGAAGGAATTCAGTATGAGAAATCTAATCCAATAAAATATCCGCCACTGCATGAGAAATGGTGCCTATTGCAATAGTTATCTTTTTAAACAGAAGTAATGGAACCACCTTTACTCTGCTAACAGTCTGGACCAGTATCACTTGCAAATCTTGGAGCTATGAGATCCAAATTAAACACCAGATGGGTCTTTTTGCCTTCATGCTCGATCTATGTAGCCTGGAGAAATGCAGAGACATCAAAAGACCATTGCAGCATGCGCCCAAGCATTTCCTTTGATACCAGAGAGTTTGTGTTTTTAACTGATATTAGACTATCATGCTGGGGACCTTAGGGGAATGTTAAAGTATTGATCATCTCACTGATCCACCGCAGCTCAACTGAAAAAATTAATGATTATAAGATCACAAGATGCCCACTGGCTGCTGTCCCCGCTCCGCTTCGGGGCCCACTGGCTGCTGTCCCTGCTCCACTCCAGGACCACTGGCTGCTGTCTCCGCTCCGCTTCGGGGCACACTGGCTGCTGTCCCCGCTCCGCTTCGGGGCCCACTGGCTGCTGTCCCCGCTCCGCTCAGAGCCAACTGGCTGCTGTCCCCGCTCCGCTTCGGGGCCCACTGGCTGCTGTCCCCGCACCGCTTCGGGGCCCACTGGCTGCTGTCCCCGCTCCGCTTCGGGGCCCACTGGCTGCTGTCCCTGCTCCACTCAGGGCGCACTGGCTGCTGTCCCTGCTCCACTCAGGGCCCACTGGCTGCTGTCCCTGCTCCACTCCAGGCCCACTGGCTGCTGTCTCCGCTCCGCTTCGGGGCCCACTGGCTGCTGTCCCCGCTCCACTCCAGGCCCACTGGCTGCTGTCTCCGCTCCGCTTCGGGGCCCCTGGCTGCTGTCCCCGCTCCACTCCAGGCCCAACTGGCTGCTGTCCCCGCTCCACTCAGGCCCCACTGGCTGCTGTCCCCGCTCCGCTTCGGGGACCACTGGCTGCTGTCCCTGCTCCACTCAGGGCCCATTGGCTGCTGTCCCCGCTCCGCTTCGGGGCCCACTGGCTGCTGTCCCCGCTCCACTCCAGGCCCACTCCGCTTCGGGGCCCACTGGCTGCTGTCCCCGCTCCACTCCAGGCCCACTGGCTGCTGTCCCTGCTCCGCTCGGGGCCCACTGGCTGCTGTCCCTGCTCCACTCAGGCCCCACTGGCTGCTGTCCCCGCTCCGCTTCGGGGCCCACTGGCTGCTGTCTCCGCTCCGCTCGGGGCCACTGGCTGCTGTCTCCGCTCCGCTTCGGGGCCCACTGGCTGCTGTCCCCGCTCCGCTTCGGGGCCCACTGGCTGCTGTCCCCGCTCCACTCCAGGCCCACTGGCTGCTGTCCCTGCTCCGCTCGGGGCCCACTGGCTGCTGTCCCTGCTCCACTCAGGCCCCACTGGCTGCTGTCCCCGCTCCGCT
>NC_057710.1:84753830-84787632 GCF_004010195.1 Chiloscyllium plagiosum
GGGTCCACTGGCTGCTGTCCCCGCTCCGCTCGGGGTCCACTGGCTGCTGTCCCTGCTCCGCTCCGGGCCCACTGGCTGCTGTTCCCGCTCCACTCCAGGCCCACTGGCTGCTGTCCCCGCTCCACTCGGGGCCCTCTGGCTGCAGTCCCCGCTCCGCTTCGGGTCCCACTGGCTGCTGTCCCCGCTCCGCTTCGGGGCCCTCTGATTGCTGTCCCCGCTCCGCTTCGGGTCCCACTGGCTGCTGTCCCCGCTCCGCTCGGGGCCCACTGGCTGCTGTCCCCGCTCCGCTTCGGGGCCCTCTGATTGCTGTCCCCGCTCCGCTCAGGGTCCACTGGCTGCTGTCCCCGCTCCGCTCGGGGTCCACTGGCTGCTGTCCCTGCTCCGCTCCGGGCCCACTGGCTGCTGTTCCCGCTCCACTCCAGGCCCTCTGATTGCTGTCCCCGCTCCGCTCCGGGCCCACTGGCTGCTGTCCCCGCTCTGCTCGGGGTCCACTGGCTGCTGTCCCTGCTCCGCTCCGGGCCCACTGGCTGCTGTCCCCGCTCCGCTCCGGGCCCACTGGCTGCTGTCCCCGCTCCGGGCCCACTGGCTGCTGTCCCCGCTCCGCTCGGGGCCACTGGCTGCTGTCCCCACTCCCTTCGGGCCCACTGGCTGCTGCCCCACTCTGCTCCAGAACAACTGGCTGCTGTACCGGCTCCGCTCTGGGTCCACTGGCCCCCATTCTGCTCTGGGCTGACTCAAAAACGTTAATATCCAGTTCCTGGTGGTTCCTCTCAGATTTTGATGGGATGTTGGGTTTGAGGTTCTTACCTGCAAATCCTCTTCTAATAATCCAACATGTTTACAAAGGCCCTGCATCCACCCACCTGTTCCTTGAGCCCCTTGGTCCTGTGTTATCGGTGGTAGAACAAACATCGAACACACACACACACACACACTCAGATTCGTTACACACATGACTAATCTGCATTATCACTACGAAAACGCCTATAACATCTCATCTTCATCCATCATTTATGCATTATTGACCTCTAAACTTGACTTAATCCACCCTTTCCTGACTGGCACTTCACATTCTCTGCTCCACAAACTCAAGGTCTCCAAATCACAACTAACCATGTCTTAATTGGTTCCAATGACCATTCCCCCAGTACCCCTTTCCATACTGGCTCCTGGTTTAACAATGTATCAATGTTAAAATTCCCAATCTTGCTTTCAAACCCTTTTGCAACCTGGACCCTCCCTATCTCTGTAAATCCCTCCAGTCCGATTAGCCCCAATAATTCCAGCTTCTTGAGCATTTCAGATTGAATCACTTCACTACTTCGACAGTGATGAAGATGATCTATGATATGGACTTCAGTAAAGCCTTTGTCAAGATTCGGCAAGGTAGACTGATGAGATCACACGGGATTCAGGGAGAACTTGCCAATTTGATACAAAAATTGGGTTGACGGTGGGAGACAGAGGGTGATGATGGAGGGTTGTTCTTTGGATTGGAGGCCTGTGAGCAAGGATCAGTACTGGATCCACTGTTGTTTGACATTTATGGAAACAATTTGGATGAGAATTTAGGAGGCATGGTTAGTAAGTTTGCGGATGATGCAAAATTGTTGGTGCAGTCAACAGTGAAGCAAGTTATTTAAGACTCCAAACTGATCTTGATCAATTAGGCCAATTGGCTGAGGAGTTGCAGATAGAGATTAATTTGGATAAAGGTGAGGTATTCCATTGTGGTAAGATGGCAAGGGCAGAACTTATCATGTTAGGGTCCTGGGTAGTGTTGTCAAACAGAGAGATCTAGGGTTTCAGATACATTGTTCTCTGACATTTGTGACATAGGTAGGCAGGATGGTGAAGAATGTGATTGGCATGCTTGCCTTCATCAGTCAGGGCACTGAGTACAGGAGATGGGATGTTATGTTACACTGTCCAAGACATTGGTAAGGCTACTTTTGGAGTACTGCATACAATTCTGCTTTATGTAAGATATCATTAAATTGGAGAGGGTTCAGAAAAGATTTTCTGGGATGTTGCCAGGACTAGAAGGTTTGAATTATAAGAGAGGCTGGATAGGCTGGGATATTCCTCACTGCAGCTTGGGAGGTTAAAGTGTGACCATATAAAGGTTTATAAAATCTTGAGGGGTTTAGATAAGGTGATTAGCAAAGCTCTTTTCCCTAGGGTGGGGGAGTTCAAAAGAGGGAGTATATTTTTAAGATAAGAGGAGAAAGATTTAAAAGGGACTTGAGGGACAACTTTTTGGCACAGAAGGTGGTACGTGTGTAGAATGAGCTGTAAGGGGTGGTAGATGCAGGTACAGTTACAACACTTATAAGACATTTGGACAGGTACATAAATAGGAAAGGTTTAGGGGGATATGTGCCAAATGCAGGCCGTGGGACTAGTTTAGTTTGGGAAATTTGCTCAGCATGAATGAGTTTGTTTCCATGCTGCATGACCGTATGACTCTATGACCATTGATGCCTGCCTTCAGCTAGCTCAGCCTTATGTTTTGGATGAGCCTCTTTATTCCTCTTCACCCTTTCAACTTGCCTTCTCCCTTAAAACACTCTTTAAAATGTCCCTTTTTGACCCAATCTCTGATCATCCATCCTACGATCTTCTTATGTGGCTCAATGTCGAATTTTGTTTTATAATGTCTCTGTGAAGTGCTTTGGGACTTTTTGAGGTGCTAAAGGTGCTATAAGAATATAAGTCGTTGCTATTGCTATACTATAGCTTCCTTTGTAGAAAGTGAAATGACTTTTAAATTGTTTCACACTTTTCCCAATAGTAATGTCAAGCGTCATTCTGTGTACTTAATGAATACGAACCTCATAATTAAAACCTGTGACTGAATTTAAATGGGTGCAAACTGTACATTGTTCATTCTCTGGCCTCCATAATATTTGCATAACAATGTTGTGTATTCCATAGCTTGCCATATTATTTTTTAACTATAGTGGCACACAATGTTATTTATTTTCTATTTTAATATATTTTTGTAGGCAATGTCGATGATATCAGAAAAAGAGAAGGCTGGTGAGTAGACACATATCTTACTTTTGAACTGGTGACAATTCCTCAAACCCTTCCCTGTTCAGTCGGTGCCTATCAAGCAGTTTGTAAACAGCAAATTGAAACCTGGTGTTTTTATATATGCAGTGTATGACATATGACTGGATTATAGACAAGTACGTTACTTTATTTCATAGGCTATAAGAGTGCATATTATCCCAGCACATCGGAAGGTGCATGAAGTTTATATCTCTCAGTTATAAAGAGGTTCTATTCTCTGTGAATAGAGTTGGCTCACTTCCCTGTGTAGGCCCATTTCTCATCAATTCTGTAGAAGTGGCTAACCTTGAAAATTAACATATGTGGAGTGTTTTTGCTTGGTCAAGGATTCCAAGCTTGGACTTCAAAGAATGTATTTTGCATCCTTTATTCATTGCATGCAAATCTTTGATGCTCAAAGACATATACTTGGGCACAGAGCTTATTGAAGATTTACATTCTGACAGAGCTTTCTTAATTCATCAGTCACCGTGCCAGATAACTGTGTGGGAAAGGATGTTGTTTTGTTTTGGTGGAACAAATGCTGCATTGCTAGGATGCTCGTGTATAAATAGCAAAATCTGTATATGTTTGCATTTTTTATGTTGCCATTCTGCCATTCTTTTCATCAAAAACTTCCATGCGCTGTTCTGATCACAAACTGTCTCCTTGACTTTCTGTCCTAATGATTGGAATTTACATGCATGAAGTGTTTTTCTTGTAGCTGAGCTTCGGTAATTTGATGGGAAAAGCACTCACTCAAGTTTCATTGGTATATAAAAAGTCAGATTCTGAAGACTGTGGGTGCTGGAATTGGAAATATTTCACATTCTCTGTGCATTGGAATTTTCCTTTAAAAGCAAAAAACATGTTTCAAAGTCTTCAATTGTAATTCTCTTGATACCTTAGTGAGTTAAAACCTTGTCCATTTGGTACTAAGACATTCAAATCAGGCAGCTCAACTGAGGTACAGTTGAGAATTTGTTGAAAATATACCAGGGCTTCTTCAAACTTTAGGGTAAGAAAGAAAGATAAATGATTGGACCATGCGTGGAACGACAAAGGCCAAATCATGTGAAACTTTATTCCATCTATGCAGTATATCAATTTTAACTCACTTCTGGAATATTTATGAGGAGCACATTGAAGTATTATCAGTTAAAAAGTCCTTAATCCCAGTTATATCCCTAAAGTCTGCACAAGAAAAGGTAAAGTTGCTGTAATCCTACTGCACTATAGGGCTGCACCATCATCAGAGAGTGTTCTGAGATCTCTCTGAGATCTGAAATGAATTTGTAGTGGGGCTTCTACCTGTCATAATGTTTTAGTTATTTGTGAGATTTGTTTTTGAAAAAGTGCCACATTAGTTCAAAAATAATCGCTTGAAACTGCATTTCTTGGAACTGGAAGAAAGGATATTTGGAATATAAGATTGTTGACCGTTCTGCTTATAACTAAAACTGGTGCCAGTAATAGGAAATGTTCCATTTCCTAGAATTTCATCGCAACGTTTTAAATAAAATTTTTATGTTCTTTGTTTTTCAGCAGAATTATCAATTAGGTCAGAAATATTAACTATTATATTGATCAATAGCTTAAAGTTTAAAACAATGGAAAGCCTGGTTCAAATATTATAGGGAGATGTACATGGCAGATTCAGGTGGAGTTATAAAGTTTAAAAGACACTTGGATAAGTACATGAATAGGAACGGTTTGGAGGGATGGGACCAAATGCAGGCTATTTTGAGTTGGGAACATGACATGGACTGGTTGGACCAAAAGGTCTGTTTCTAGGCTGTAAGACTCTATGCCCTGCATATCTTCTTCACTTTTTTAAAGTTGGGCATTTGGTTTTATTGAGAACCAATTGATGGCTAAAACATTATAAACTGCTTGAAATATTAGGCATCCTCAAATTTACTGGTCAAAATGTTCTGGAGAGTTTGAAACAGAAATTTCAGAACACTTTGTAATAGCCTTGTTCTGTTTTCCCATGGGGAAAAAAAATGTCTTGCTGAGGAAAATAGCATTGTGCTGAAAAATTCAAAAGATATTCTGTGCAGACCAAATTGCATCAGTTAATGATCGGTTTAGAATCATCACCATCCCGTCTGTTGACATTTCTTTCCTTTTAATCACTTGGTGGGAATTTCAGGATGCAAAACAATGACAAAAATAACTTTATCCTTTTTCTTTCAGTTGAGTAAACAAAAATAACATAAGATGACCTCACTCTTGAGTTAACTCACAAGTAATATGGGTGGCTCGGTGGCTTAGTGCTGCCTCACAGAATCAGGGACCAGGTTTGATTCCATCCTTGGGTGACTATCTGTGTGGAGTTTGCACATTCTCCCCGTGTCTGCATGGATTTCCTCCAGGTGCTTTGGTTTCCTCCCACAGTCCGAAGATGTACAGGACTGTTGAATTGGTCATGCTAAATTGCCCATAGTATTCAGGGCTGTGTAAGTTAGGTGCATTTGCCATGGGAAATATAGGGTAGTGGGATGGTCAGTGTGGACGTTTGGGGCCAAATGGCCTGTTTACACACTGTAGGGATTCTATTCTATGATTAAGAATTTAAAGGCTCCCATTGATGTGACAAACGCGTGTCTATGCTAATAGTTTGGATTTTAATTTCTTGTTGAGTTCTATTCTCAGCATTCTACCTCATGTTTATTTGGAGAAAATCATTCTCCATTTCAGATAATGAAATAGCTCTTTACTGTACAGAAAAGATTCACTAGAGTGGGTTCAGGGAGAGAAATTTCAGTGACATGGTGGGAAAGCGGAGACATCTGTTTGGGATGCGGCAATTTGAGAGGGGTTTTTCAAAATCTTGAGGGATTTGGATAGTGTTGTCAGGAAGAACTCGACCCACAAAAAGCTACCAATTTAAGGCGATCGTGAAAAAAAGCAGTGGTGACATGTGGGAAAATCTTTCAATGCACTAAGTGGTGTCACTGTATAACCCCTAACCTGGTTTGCAATACCTCACATTTATCTCAAATAAACTCCATCTGCCACTCCTCGGCCCATTGGTCCATCGGATCTAGGTCCCATTGTACTGTGAGATAATCATCTTCATGTCTACTGGACCACCTATTTTGGTATCATCTACAAACTTACTAACCGTACCTCCTATCTTCATATCAAAAACATTTGTATAAATGATGAAAAGCAGTGGACCCAGCATTGATCCTTTTGACACACCACTGATCACATGCTTCCAGTTTGAAAAGCAACCCTTTACCACCACCCTCTGTCGACTACTTTCAAGCCAATTTTGAATCCAGTTGGCTACCTCTGCCTGGATTCAATGTGATTTAACCTACTAACCAGTCTACCATGCGGAACCTTGTCAAATGCTTTGCTAAAGTTCATAAAGACGAGACCCACTGCTTTGCCTTCATCAATCATTGTGAGACACGATTTCCCATGCACAAAGCCTTGTTGACCATCCCTAATCAATTCTTGCCTTTCCAAATGCATGTAAATCCTGTTTCTCTGAATCCCCTTCAACTATTTACCCACTGATGAAAAGCCACCTTTAGAAGATTGAGTGCAGTTCTGGTCCTTCCGTGAGAAATGTTGTTAATCTTGAAAGGGTGCAGAAAAAACTTACAAAGATGTTGCTGGGATTGGAGGGCTTGAGTTATAAGAAGAGGCTGAATAGACTGGGGCTTTTTTTCCCTCGAGCGTCGGATGCTGAGGGGTGACGTTATAGAGGTATATAAAATCATGAGGTGCATGAATAGGCTGAATATCCAAAGTCTTTTCCCTAGGATGGGAGAGTCCAGAACTAGAGGGTTCAAGGTGAGAGGAGAACATTTTTAAAAGGACCTGGGGGGTAGCTTTCTCCCTCAGAAGGTGGTGTATGCATAGAACGAGCTGCAATCATAATATTTGAAAGGCATCTGGATGAGTATATGAATAGGAAGGGTTTAGGGGTATATTAGGCCAAATGCTGGCAAATGGGACTAGGTCATATTGGGATGTTTGGTCGGCATGGACGAGTTGAACCACAGGATCTGTTTCCAAGCTGTCTAACTCTATGACTCTATAAGCGGTTAATTTCAGGAATGTTCCATATGATGACCTGATTGAAGTCGATTGAACTGATGCTTTCTAAAGAGAAATGGATAATTCTCTGAAACAAAAACATTCGCGTAAAGGAAAAACGCACAAGAATAGGACGAGGTGATCTCTTCACGCAGAGAACTAGCAACAGGCAAATTTAGCTGTGCCGTGATCATTCTACAATTCTGTGATCTCCTTTCCTGTTTGCTGCTTCTCTCTCTTGAATCCTTGCAAGAGGCAAAAGGGACACTTAAACTTGAAGCTTTGTGAATAAGTGGGAAATTGGGAAAATCTGCAAATGGAAGGTTCGGTTAGAAATATAAAAAGGTCAAATAAAAAATGAAAGAACTGATGCCGTACATCAGAAACAAAAACAGAAATTGCTAGAAAAGCTCAGCAGGTCTGGCAGCATCTGTGGAGAGAAATCAGGTGGAGTGACCTTTCCTCAGACCCTTCCTCAGTTCTGATGAAGGGTCACTGAGACCTGCTGAGCTTTTCCAGCAATCAGAGTTAATCTTTCAGGTCGAGGGACCCTTCATCAGAACTGAGGAAGAGTCTGAGAAAAGGTCACTCCACCTGAAACATTAACTCTGATTTCTCTCCACAGATGCTGCCAGACCTGCTGAGCTTTTCTAGCAATTTCTGTTTTGATGACTGTCAATGATAAATTGGGTTAGTGACAGAGATTGCATGTGGAAGAGTTTGCAGGAAGAGAGGCTGCTCCACAATAGTGCCAATTAGATCACATGGCCTTCTGTCAGGCTGGTGCAGAAAGATTTTAAAATGGAAGTGACACTAAATGAAAATATATGACTGATGTTAACATGGAACAGTTTAAATTAGCACAACATAAATTAGAAACTAACTACAGTTTAACATGTGCCATATCTAATTTGAGAGCGCTTGATGCTAAATGTCAGCCTCCCTTCAAGATTCCTGCCTCTGGCTTTCAGAAGATTGTCCCACTCCAGAAATGTGAACACAACATTTCTACTGACACTTCAGTCTACTGCTGGAGAAGCACTGTATTGCTGCAGATGCGGCTTTTCATTAAATTGCGACCCTGTTTGCCCTTTCAGCTGGGCCTTCAAGGTACCTTTCACAGGGGGTGTTTCCTATACACTGTGGTAACTATAATTTAAAAATGCTTCACTGGCAGGGACACCCTGGCATTGTGAAAGATATTACATAAACGTGAATCATTCTTTGTACTAACATTGAAGAAGTACAAAGGTATCTATTTCTCCAAAGCTGGAACTTCCTATATTGAGAATCAACAGATTTTTAAAAATATATTTAATTGAATTGCATTGTTTAAGCAAGTGCACTAAAAAAAATTAAAGACCCTACCTTCCACGACTGAGATGGGTTTAAATATTTGCCATTCGTCACTTTGAATGATTTCAAGCAAAATAATACCCTTCAGCCTCTTACTCTTAGCTACTTTAACAGTTACACTTTGGCGTAAAATTAAAATTAATACAAGCGAATCACATGCCTCATATAGATTGGACCTTCCTGCCCTTTCATGGTATGACCTAGATCCTGTTATGGAAATAGGATAAAAAGGTCAAAGGTTGCATTTATCCATTGGAGGTTATGATCTCTGAACTCCACTTTGGAGACATTTAACTTTAGTTACACCACTACACAGTCATGAAGCTATTTCTAATTGAGTTTAACACATGGAGTCTTAGAAAATGCCCCTTTCAGGACTGGAAGAGTCATTTTGGAATTGAAATGTTAATTTTGTTTCTCTCTCCTCCTGCTGAGTTCCTCCAATAATTTTTGTTCTTATTTCAGATTTCCAACATCTACATTATTTTGCTTTTTACACACGAGACAGACTGGATAAGAACAAAAGGTTTTCTTCCATAACAGACTATGGATTTTTTTCAGCAGTCAAACAACATTGTTTTGATTAACTTTAACCTATTTTCTATCCAAGTTTAAATGGAATTCTAATCCTGCAGGACATGCAGGAGTATGGGCTTCCCTTTTATTGTGAAAAATAGAATGCAGGGAGTCCCTAATTTACCAATGCATGTACTTATGAATATGACCTCTACAGGGGTATCATTTTAAAGACCTGATGTATGACCATTTCCTGCACTTACAAACAAATATTTCATGTTGCTCTGCATTTTATTTCTGACTTGTGTTGAAATCGACTTGTGAACAGACTCAAGATTGGGCCCATCTGTAATCCGGGATCTGCCTGTATATATCTGTATTTCTTTATGCAATTGTTTTAAATAACCAATGTATTTACTGAGATTACAATAAAAATATGGGTAAATCTGAATAAGTCAACATTAACATTTTAAGGGAATATTGTGAAGAAGGGCTTATGCCCGAAACGTCGATTCTCCTGTTCCCTGGATGCTGCCTGACCTGCTGCGCTTTTCCAGCAACACATTTTCAGCTCTGATCTCCAGTATCTGCAGACCTCACTTTCTCCCCTAAGGGAATATTGTGTCTAACTAACTTGCTGGAATGTTTTGAAGAAACACATGTTGATGACAACAATGCAGTTAATGTGTACAGATTTCCAAAAGTCATTCATTACTGAGTCATGGAGCATCTTTGTGAAGACAGTTATAGCTGGTGGAATAAAAGGGAAGTATTCAAATTTTGTTGGGGATAGAAATTGAAAAGTAATGATTAATGGATATTTATCAGACTGGATAAAGTTTGTAGAGGAATTACCCAGGGGCAGTACTGCCACCCTTGCTTTATTTGTTGTATATAAATGATGTAAGTATTGGTGTCCAGGGACAATTTCAAAGTTTACAATACAAAACGTGGGATCATTGTAACCTGGGAGGAGGACAGTGAGGAACTTGAAAGGACGTTTACAAGGTGGGGCAGGGCAGTATGTGACAGATGAGGTTCAATGGGGAGAAGTGTAAGGTGATATATTTCTGTTAAAAAGAACATGGAGAGGCATTGTCAAACCGAGTGTGTTATTATAACTGGTATGCAGGAGCACAGAGACCAGTATAGACGTGCAGAAGTCTTTAAAGGTGGCAGGGCAGATAGAAATAGCAGTTAATAAAGCATGCAGTATTCTAGGATTTAGTATGGGACATGGAGTGCAACAACAGGGAGTTTATGCCATATTTTTGTAATTAGACAGGGGCTGATTTGTGAATCCAGCAGTGTGGGTTCAATTCCTGCACCAGCTTAGGTTACTTTAAAGGAATCGCCTTCACAATCTCTCCCCATTTCTGAGGCATAATGACCCTCGGGTTAAATCACCACCAGTCATCTCTCTCCCTAATGATAGAGTAGCCCTGTGGTCTGGTCAAACTACCATCACTCCACCTTTACTAGTTAGATTTCAGCTGCAGTACTGTGTAGAGTTATGAGCACCGGAAGGATGTGAATGTATTGGAGAGAGTACAGAAGAGGTTTACAAGAATGGTTCTGGGGATGATTAACTTCAGTTATAAGGATAAATTGAAGAAGATAAGGTTCTTTTAAGTGAAGAGGAAAAGGCTAAGAGGAAATCTAATAGAAGCTTTCAATGTTATGAGATGTTTGGACAGAAGAGAAGCGGAATAATTTCCCATTCGTAAAATCATTGAGAACCAGAGGACAAAGATTAAAAGTGTCTTGTAAAAGAAGCAAATGTGAAATGAGGTAAAATATTTTCACATGGTGAGTGATTAATGTCGGGAATGCACTGCCTGAAACTGTAGTTTCAGCTGAGCGAGTCAAGAGAGCATTAGATGATTATTTAAATAGAAAAGATGTACAGGGTTACAGGAAAAAGGCAGGAAATTGGCACAAAGCCAAAATGCTCAGAAGGCCGGTGCTGACAGAATAAGCCGAATGGTCTCCTTGCATACAGTAGCAATTCTGTGATTAAATAGGACATAGACAATGAACCAAAGCAAAATTAGTATCAGAGAAAGAATTTGGAGTAATATACTGAAGGGAAAACTATCCCGTCATAGATTTTAATAAATACAGCATCAAATTGAAATGAGATCTGAATGACAGGACATTATCATTTCACAGCATAATCGACAATAAAGGATTTTGATTTCTTCATGGCACGGTGGACTGATCTAAGGGTCAGAGCACAGGATAAGGACGAAGCAATTCCATGTGCTCCTATAGGATGGAGATCACAACCCAATGACCTTTAACAACAGGTTGATGCATCAGTGACTGTGCAACATCAAAGCTCAACTGGTTGCTAGATTCAATGGAATGTTTTTAATCTGTATTGTAATACCAGCTCTAAATACACAGCAACAGAGATGGAAAAGAGTTTGAACTCCTATTTTTATAATATGCTATTACTTTATTGTGAAAAGGGTTATTTTACTTTGCACTGTTAATTCGTGATGGCTTAAGCCTGAAGCCTTCTAAAAACAAAATGTAATTGATAAAATGATGATCAGAGTTGAAAGGATTACATTGGAAGCAATGGGTTGAATTTTCAAACCTCCCACCAGCAAAACCAGAGCCTGAAAATGCTGAATCTGAACTTACCATGGCACTGGCTTCCACTATTTTACTGAGCTAATTGTGAACTTGAAATGTCAAAATTATGAAGTGGGCATCCAATATAGCTTTTGGAGTGAACTAAATTGAGCACTGCACCCACCTTGGCCATCATCAATAATATGACTGAGCCCATGATATTTGATAAATTGGGACAACTCCCTATGTATGGAGGATGGATGAAGAGCCTGATTATTGTGGTGACCAGAGCAGCCTGGGCAACTGGTTGGTTGTTATACTTGGTTTCTGTCTATAATGAAAGATTCTGTTGCAAAAGAGGTGAAGCCTTTAAAAGGGACCAGACCTCTTAACAGGACTACATTCTTCATGAATATCTACATTTTCAGTATCTGTAATCTTCAACTCTGGAGATATCATAGCCAATTTCACCCAATATTCCAGTGGAAATCAAGAGATAGCAATCAGAAACAGGAACTCTAGCTGATTTGCATGTTCTCTCACGTGATAAGTTTGGCATCCCTACTTTCAGCTTATCTGATTTTAACTAACTCAGTACTGTCCAAGAACATAAATGTGGAAAATGTCTGCTCTGCATTACTTAGTTAAATACTGACTAAGTTACTGGGGGACTTACATTCAACATGTTGGGGACAATGATTTTGTTACAATGTAAACGAAATGAAATTGAATCCTAATGGGATTCTATTTGGGAACAAAAGGGGCAAAAGCAGCAATAACATAGACTATGCCTTATTTTCAAACAGGGCTCCACGGATAAATCATTCAGTATTTAAGTGTTTCTGATGGTTATCCCAAGCAGGTATTAGGCTCTTTACATCTGCTGGTGAGAGGGCTAATAGTTGTTGACAATTCCATGTATGAATTCAGCAGCACTGTACATGCTTTGCTCAGTCTTTTAAGGTTACCCTGCAGACTATGCAACATTCCTTAAACAAGAGTCTGCTTCAGCCATCTTGTACATAGATTATCTTCACACCCAGCACACAGTGGTGTCAGTTTGTACAATCTACATGATTCACTGCAACAATTCACTAAGGCTCCTCTAACGGCGCCTTCGAATTCTCGAAGCTCCAGAAGGATGAAATCTGCAGATGCATAGGAACAGGACCTTGCAAGTTTCCCTCCAAGTCACACACCATCCTGACTGTGAACAATATCATTATTCCTTGTTTAAAACCCTGGGACATCATCCCCAACCAAACTGTGAATGTATCTATACCATCCAGCCCACAGCAGCTTCAGAAAGCTACTCCCCACCATTTTCTCAAGGACAATTGGGCCCTTGCCATATCCCAAGATGATTTTTTGTTGTTGTTTCTAACTTGCCTTCATGAAAAACCATGAAAAGTTAGAAGAACTGCTTCTGGTTCCACAATAGTAAACCATTGCCAAAGTGCATTTTGTACATCAAGCTAACATACAGATATACATAAGATCTATTATCAGTATATGAACTGGTCCAGATTGGTTTGAAGAATGAAAATGAACCACCTCTGAGAGAGCAATTAGCACTTATTTACTGGAATACGGGTGATTACGTCCAAAAGAAAGTGAGGACTCCAGATGCTGGAGATCAGAGCTGAAAATGTGTTGCTGGAAAAGCGCAGCAGGTCAGGCAGCATCCAAGGAGCAGGAGAATCGACATTTCGGGCATGAGCCCTTCTTCAGGAATCCTTAAGGATTATTATGGAATTCTGGGCTTTTTTTATTGACCAGTTACCTTGAATTGATTAATAATTTGTTTATAAGTGAATGAACTCTTATCGCCTTTGAGCTTATTCAATAGTTTGATTTAATGCTATGTTTGAGGGTAAGGCTATAAGTAATACAGATACACACAATACTTAGATAATTTTTAAAACTGTTTTTGTAAGTATATATGAAATAAAAAGTAGATAAGATTTAGAGTCATAATGATGTAAGTGTGTCTACTATAATAGATATAAATCATTGAATATTTCAGCTTGCTGGTTACAAGAGGAAGCAATTAAAGGGTAAATAAAAATGTTTTGCAAGCATAAATACAAGATAAATAGAATGCAAATCGGGAAACGCTATATGCAATAATTTGTCAGCATAAATGTTTATAAAGGGAGAAACAAACCTAAGGTAGTCAGGCAAAGTACTGCTCAGAAATTCCAGGAAACCCACTTCACTGATAGAATCATTGACACTCAGAAGTGGAGAGAAGACCTGGATGACAGCTACTCCATGCCAAATTTCAATAATGAGCTGAGATTCAAACTCATTCAAAACTTATCAACTTGCACAGAGTTGGAAGTTCAGGCCTCTGATCACTTGTCTGGTTTGGGTTAGCTGCAGAGCCTACACAAAGCTCTTCGGCAATGTCCACTTCATTGAGCCTGTGCATGACAGAACAGCTCACATCTGCCTCACCTGAGGTCCTACTTAGTTCAGCAATCCACTTTTTAATCTCCAAAAGGGAATGTTTGTCTTCAGGGCAACGATAATCTCAGCCATTCAGAATTGATTCCCTTAGTTTGAGCAATGTCTGGGATCTTTCAAAAGACTGTAACTGTATTTGTTGTTTGTGAGTCTGAAAGGGTTAATATTTGATTAACTGCAGTAAGCATCATCGACTGTGAAGATGTTAAAGCTGGTAGTTGACAGTCTGGAGCTAGTGAGCTCCTAACAGACTCAGTCGTAACATAAGTCATAGTCACGTAATCTGAAAACAGCTGCAATAAACTTGTTCATTTAATAGATCAGAAAGATACATGTACTCATGCACACTATCACTTTGGCTTTAAAGAGCGCACACACAGTAATTATGGCAACTTTCTGCAGATGATGAGGAGGTTGGGTAGAGGGACAATAGAATGGGAATCTAACAAAACTAAATTTTGCCTCAAATTATATTTGTGAGTAGGAATTTCATATATTCTCCATCCTTTATCCCTGGCTAGAGTGCTAGGTCCACTATCGCACTGAACTTTCAGAGCAGGTGGAATAGAAAGTGGAATCTTTTAGAAAACGGTTAAAGAAATTTGTGATGTTCTCATTTTTTTTTTAAAGAACCCTGGCATTATAGGAATTGTGTTTATTGACTGAGGAGTTGCAAACAAACCCTTACAGATGTAAACATATGGACATCAAAGAGGAAATTATAGATTAATTACTATTGGTAAGACGGCAAGTGTTTGACAACAGTTGGCAGAACCCTGGCAGTTTCTTGCTTTTTACAAGAACATTTTACATGAACTGATAACAACAGGGGATAAAATGTTACAGGCTGGGAGAGCAACATGGTGGTTCAGTGGTTAGCACTGCTGCTTCACAGTACCAGGGACCAGGGTTTTATGCCAGCCTCGAGCGCCTGTCTGTGTGGAGTTTATATATTCTCCTCATATTTCCGTGGGTTTCCTCTGGGTGCTCCGGTTTCTTCCCACAATCCAAAGATGTGCAGGTTATATAGATTGGCCGTGGTAAATTGCCCATAGTGTCTAGGGATGTGCAGACTAGGTGGATAAGCCATTGGAAATGCAGGATTGCAAGGATGGGGGGTGGGATGATCTCAGAGGGTCAGCATGGACTTGATGGGTCAAATGGCCTGTTTCCACACAGTAGGGATTCTATGCAGAACTTTGTAAAGGTCCCAGGTGCAATGTTGGGGAGGCAGTTCTGAAGCTTATTCAAAATTGGATTCTGGACGTAATCAGAGCTCCCCACCCCTTTCCGCCTTCTGCAAAGACCGTTCCCTCCGTGACTACCTGGTCAGGTCCACGTCCCCCTACAACCCACCCTCCCATCATGGCACCTTCCCCTGCCACCGCAGGAATTGCAAAACCTGCGCCCACACCTCCTCCCTCACCTCCATCTAAGGCCCTAAAGGAGCCTTCCACATCCATCAAAGTTTTACCTGCACATCCACCAATATCATTTATTGTATCCGTTGCTCCCGATGCGGTCTCCTCTACATTGGGGAGACTGGACGCCTCCTAGCAGAGCACTTTAGGGAACATCTCTGGGACAACTGCACCAATCACCACACCGCCCTGTGGCCCAACATTTCAACTCCCCCTCCCACTCTGCCAAGGACATGGAGGTCCTGGGCCTCCTTCACCACCGCTCCCTCACCACCAGCCGCCTGGAGGAAGAACGCCTCATCTTCCACCTCGGTGGGCAGCACGTTGGCACAGTGGTTAGCACTGCAGCCTCACAGCGCCAGAGACCCGGGTTCAATTCCCGACTCAGGCGACTGACTGTGTGGAGTTTGCACGTTCTCCCTGTGTCTGCATGGGTTTCCTCCGGGTGCTCCGGTTTCCTCCCACAGTCCAAAGATGTGCATGCCAGGTGAATTGGCCATGCTAAATTTCCCGTAGTGTTAGGTTAAAGGGGTAAATGTAGGGGAATGGGTGGGTTGCGCTTCGGCGGGTCGGTGTGGACTTGTTGGGCCGCAGGGCCTGTTTCCACACTGTAAGTAATCTAATCTAATCTAATCTAATCTAATCTAATCTAATCCTCCTCTAGCTTATCTCTCCACCCTTCAGGCTCACTGCCTTTATTCCTGATGAAGGGCTTTTGCCCGAAACGTCGATTTTACTGCTCCTCGGATGCTGCCTGAACTGCAGTGCTCTTCCAGCACCACCAATCCAGAATCTGGTTTCCAGCATCTGCAGTCATTGTTTTTTACCTATTTTCTACTTGTCCCTAATCTGTAAAGTTTACCTTTGGGATGTTGAAAATTCCCCAAATAATTAAATTGATTAGTTTCAGCATTCTTTATTTTAACTGAAGTAAATAGTTCACTATCCACAATAACTTGAGCTTCAAGATGAGATGGTGACCAATAGCATGTTCCAATTATTTGGAAGTTGGTGACCAGTAGCATTTTCCTACTATGTGGGGAATTCTTCAAGCCATTTTCATACTTAATTTTTATTTTTTTAAATTTGTTTTACCTTATCCTGGTATTTACACTCTAAGCTACTAGTAACTGTTCTATCTTTTCTCATCATAATACTACTCCTTCACTATCAACTATGTTTGCATCAACATTTATACTATTTGAGCCCAAATCTGTCTACTCTCAGTTCACAATCATCTTTGTTGACACAAATAATGTCAATATTGCCGCAAGTTTTACAGAACCCTAACTCCAATACTTTGTACCTAGGTATGCTTGCATTATTGCAAAAGTACTTAACTCTTCATGCTTTGTCTCATTAGAATCTTTAATTTATTTACATTCCTTTCTTTACTCAAAATATCATTACTTCTTTGTACATTGTAATAAGCACTGAGTACTTGTTCATCTATGTTTTTAAAGTCATCAGGTCTTTTTCTGTTGTGTTTTCTTTAAACAGGTTCCATTATTGTTTACACAATATATGCCAGCATTGTGATTTGGAGATGCCGGTGTTGGACTGGGGTGTACAAAGTTAAAAATCACACAACACCAGGTTATAGTCCAACAGGTTTAATTGGAAGCACATTCGTGTGCTAGTGTGCTTCCAATTAAACCTGGTGTTGTGTGATTTTTAACCTTATGCCAGCATCTTCCTTCCAAATCCTGGTTGATAAGCCAACCATGTATACGCTGGGAAAGCACTCCTGTGAAACTCCTAAAATAAACACAGAAACTCAGCAGGTCTGGCAGCATCTGTGCAGAGAGAAACAGAATTAACATTTTGAATCTGATATGACTTCTTCAAAACTGTTGAGTTTCTGTTTGTGTCAGATTTGCAGGATCATCAGTATTTTCCTACATTTATATTGAGTTTGCTACTCCACTGAGTTTACTGTTTGCTGGTTCCTGATAAGTGGTTCTCAATCAGTTGGCATTAGTTTTGCCTATTTATTCTTTACAGCATAGCTTCTGAAGTGGAGTGTAATTTTTAATTGGATAAATAGAATTTTAACTTCTTTTGTACTTTTGTACTAATGTACTTTATAACACTTCCGTACTCAGTCTTTCAGAGTTCCTGAACCAATGTGCTGAAAAAAATTGAAAGATCATGTAGCATTCTGCTGATTATTCACATTCACAACTGTTTTGTCAACTTTATCCACTTGAACTCAGTAGGAGTCATTGCCTAATTAGGCTAGTGCATTCCTCTAGGCAAAGGAAGTTAGTTTGAACAAAAGTGGATGGGGGTAGCAGGTGAACTGTGGAAAAAAGGCAACGAACCGTAGAGAGAGAAGGTTCTTGCCTGACCTATGGACAAATTTCAGGGATTCAGTTTTTTTAGTGATGAGTAATTGTATAAAAAGTAAACCGATTATGAAACTATGAGTAAAACAGTTTGAGCACTGAACCAGTTATTTTTGTCAGTTACAGGAAGCAAGGAGGAATATGTGAGTTCTGTTTAAAATTGATGCGCTTTATCGTTGTCTCGGAGACAAAAGAGCTGAACAATTCAGATCTTTTTTCAATCCATTTCAGAGCGATTAAAGAAACAATATGTGGAAAAGGTACAAACTACAGGCCAGATCACAAAGGGACATTCCTGTGAGATCTTTGGGTTACGTTACTGTAAAAGTGGATAGGACAATGTGAATAGTCCCCATATAAAATACAAAAATGTAAACTCAATATCCAATAAGGAACAACTGATAACATTGAACCAGTTAACGACAGCAGCCTGACTTTACAGCAGTTCAGTCTTATGAATTTACAAAGAATATGATTAATCTACAACAAAAATACATTTCCCTTGCTGAGAGATTTGCCATAGAGTCTATGTGTGAAGGCCCCGATCTTTCGTCCAGTGACTGAGAGGGATTGTCCGACCCTGAGTAATTTTCATTATCACATTTACTACTTCACACCAGACTCTATACATCTCCACATGTCGGCCATGGCGGGGTGGAGGGAGGATATTGCTGAGGTATTTTTAAAATTCAGGTTCAGCCAAAACTAGAGCATTGCATCCAGTCCAATTCTCCACACTTTAAGGAGGCTGTGTAACATCCTTGAGATATTGCAGACGAAATTTAACAGAGATTTTCCAGAACCAGTTAGCTCAGGAAATCTGGGATTGTTCTCCTTGATGCAGAATAGGTTGTGGAGAGATCTTAGAGGTGTACAAGATTATGACAGGTGGAGGTAACAAAGAAACGCCGTGCCCGTACTATATCTGTGAAGACAGCATGGGCAGGATGTTTGTTTTGGAGTCAAGACCTCAATATCAGGATCTTTTCCAGATCTGAAATAGCACACCCAATACGATTTTCATTGGATTAACCAGTTAATGGCCAGAGTGACAGATAGAGTTCAATTTAGATAAATGTGCAGTATTGTAGTTTGGGAAGGCAAACAGGACATCACTTATACAGTTAATGGTAGAACCCTGGGAGGTGTTGTCGTTCAAAGAGTCCTAGGGATGCAGGTGTATAGTCCCTTGAAAGTGGAGTGACAGGTTGAGCGTGGTGGACAAGGCATTTGGCACGCTCACCATCATTGCTCAGACCATTGAGTATAGGAGCTGGGAGGTCATGTACCGGACATTGGTGAGGCTACTTTTAGAATACTGCATTCATTTCTGGTCTCCCTGCTATAGGAAAGATGTTGTTAAACTTGAGAGGGTTCAGAAAAGATTTACAAGGACATTGCTGGGACTGGAATGTTTGAGTTTTCGGGAGAGGCTGAATAGGCTGAGCCTTTTTTCCCTGGAGTATCGGAGTCTGAGGAGTGACCATATAGAAGTTGATAAAATCATGAGGGGCATGGGTATGGTAAATAGTCAAATCTTTTTCTCATGGTAGGGAGTTCAAAACTAGGGGGTACAGGTTTAAGGTGAGAGGGGAAAGATTTAAAAGGCACCCAAGGGGTAATGTTTTCATGCAAAGGGTGTTGCATGTATGGAATGAGCCGTCATAGGGAGTTGTGGAGGCTGGTATAATTACAACATTTAAAAGGCATCTGGATGGATATATGAATAGGAAGGGGCTAGAAAAATATGGGTCAAATGCTGGCTCATGGGACTAGATCTGTTTGGGATACCTGGTTAGTGCAGACAAATTGGACAAAGAGTGTGTTTCCATGCTGTATAACTCTATGACTCTATAAGATCGTTGTGGTTCTGTTCGCCGAGCTGGAAGTTTTTGTTGCAAACGTTTCGTCCCCTGGCTAGGCGACATCATCAATGCTTGGGAGCCTCCTGCGAAGCGCTTCTTTGATGTTTCCTCCGGTGTTTATAGTGGCCTGTCCCTGCCGCTTCCGGTTGTCAGTTTCAGCTGTCCGCTGTAGTGGTTGGTATATTCCATCAACAACTCCATCAACTCCATCAACAAACACATCGACCTGGACCCAACATTCATCCACAAACTCCATCAACAAACACATCGACCTGGACCCAATATACCAACCACTACAGCGGACAGCTGAAACTGACAACCGGAAGCGGCAGGGACAGACCACTATAAACACCGGAGGAAACATCAAAGAAGCACTTCGCAGGAGGCTCCCAAGCACTGATGATATCGCAGCCAGGGGACGAAACGTTTGCAACAAAAACTTCCAGCTCGGCGAACAGAACCACAACAACGAGCACCCGAGCTACAAATCTTCGCACAAACTTTGAACTCTATAAGATTGCTTGTTGTTTAATCAGCAAAGGACAGAAACAAAACTCCTAATTCCTGAGAGTCAATAGGATCAGCACTTAAAGACTTGAAGCCTAAAGATGAAGATACACTCTCATTATTTAGAATATTTTTCGAAAAGCAGTCACAGCTGCCAGATTATGCTTTTTAAAGGACGAGGGTGATGTAGTGGGGAGAGGTGGGTATTGAGAGACTCAGAGGTTTATGGAACACTGGGCCCCTTCCAGGGCTGCCACCAGGGGATGGCTTTCCTCATCTGGTCACATCTTGGCCACTGCAAGGGACCCGCCTGCTGAGCAGAAAATTCCATTTGGCATGGGAATGGGGCCTTAAAAGATGCTTTAAATGGCTTTTCTGGCTACACGCTGCTTATGGATGCTTATCCATTTCATACTCAACCCGGCCTCCTTAAATGCAGCAGGGAGTCAGGATCATGTCAAGGGAACAGCCCAGTGGCCAGAGGTCAGGAAATTCCATGCCTGTCCACCTCTGCTCCCACCCCCACCTCACTACTGAAATCCTATCGCTCTTTGATGCACATTAAAATTGATTATTTTCTTGCATTCTCAGATCATTCTGGCAGATTCAATATGTTGAAAAAACTAAGATGGGTCATTTTTTTCCACTCGGAGTACAAGCTGCAATAACATTGTCAACATCAATGGAACCTGTTGACTCTGTTGATTTCTCAAAGGTTTTCACATCTGGAACATCTTTATTGCAGCTGTAACTTTTACTCGCCTTGATTAACTAAGCTTTAGTTCCCAGGCCTCATTCTTACCTCTGTCCTCACTTTCACATGACTGCAACAATTTTCAAGAAGATCAGGGTTAGGCTATTATTAGAATTATATCAAGGCTATAAAGAAATCTTAAGCTTCCCTGGCTCCAGCCAATTGTCTGTTGTCAGTTTGAGAGGGCGAGCCGTTCAGATAGTGATTTTTGTCTAAAGCAGAACTTGTAAAATTAAATTGTGTTACTTCCTTTCTATGACCTTCCTGCACATCATTAAAGTCATCTCATTAAAGAGAGGAGCTCATCTGGTATGTGCTTGTGGATTCAATGACGGTAACTTTACCAGTCATTATGATACATGTGTGAACATATTGTTGCCTAGTGCACAAAAATGACACTGTAATAACAGCATTTGCCTGTGATGTAGCTTTGACTCAATGCAATCTCCTAGGCATTTTCTTGCTCATCTCACTTCTGAAATGATTTGGAGGCACCCATGTTGGACTGGGTTGGACAAAGTTAAAAATCACACAACACTAGGTTATAGTCCAACAGGTTTATTTAGAAGCACTAGCTTTCAGAGCACTGTTCCTTCATCAGGTGGTTGTGCCAGTAGTTTTCAGAACTTTCTCACAACCACCTTTTACTTCTGCATTTATGTGACCAGGTTTCTCTGTTCATGCATGCCCTTTAGAGTAACAACCTTTATTTTATACTGTCTCTCCACATTCTTTATATCAAAATGTCACCTCACTCTCCTCCACATTGAGCTCCATGTGTCACATACCCATCCATTCCACCAACATATTAATGTCCTTTTCACAGATTGGACTCTGATTAGCGAACCCATTTTCAACAGAAAGCCACCCCCTTGGAGTATGTTGCAAACTGTGACACATTTTGTGTTTTCCATTCTGAAGAATATAAAGGGAGAGCAATTTTAAAAGCCAGTTTTAATGCTACTGGAGTGTGCTGCTGAGATTGAGGTACTGCTGTATAGCAGTGGGCTAAGTTACCCCTATCTAAATTGTGGGTTCAAGTGTTAGCATGCTGTAAAGGTCATATTTGAAGAAATATCCTAGTCACCCCTGTGTTGCAGGTAAGGGGGCTCTAAGTGCTTGAAGCCAGCTAGTTAGAAAGCCAGACAAAAGGAAACCTGACTACAAAAGGACTCTCTTTCACTTTGATTGCTACAATTTAATCACAGTCGAAAGCATCAGAACAACAGAATCTCACCAACCTGCAAAACTAGGAATCTTAAAACTGACTTTTCAACTACCAATATCAATGCCACCCATGACCTCCACTGTGATGGCCACAATGTTCAACTATCTGATCTTGATATACAAATCAGGGATAGATATACTTTTTGTCTATTATCATTTTGGACTCACCTCTTATTTCTAATCTGTGTGTTACTAATTCTTCTCACATTTAATAATCAGTAAACTCACTCTTCATTAACTCAAGAAAGCTGGCTAAATTGGTTCCTTTTAAAACATAACCTCATTTGGATTTGTGAGAAACGTATCCACAAGGGAAAGAATGCCTTTTAAAAGAAAACAATCTTGCTTTGGCCAACTGAGTGTTGGGGATTTGAGGATGAGGGGCATGAGGGGATGAATAAAGAAGGGGAGCCAGATTAATTTGGGATATCCCAGCTGGAACTGCAACAAATTGGAAAGCCACAGCTAGGGCCTGCTTGTCACAATATCATTTATATACATTTGATTAAAATTCCTGTTGAATAATGGGAACAATCACCAGCTCAGCCAGTTGGTAAAAATTGCATCTGCTAGTACTTGAACATATTGGCTCATAAGTCCAGAATCATCACAAAGTAGAGGCAATGGAAGGTTACCATGGAAACATTTCCCAGCTAAATAAATGTGAAAAAAGAATAGGCAAGACAATTTGCAAATAAAAACGAATTGTTATAAACCACACAGATTATCTGAAGTTGACAAAAAAATCCTGTCCTCTTTGTAATCTGTATCAGTATTTTTGAGGAGAGAAACATACTTGTTGACAGCAAAGTTGTGCATGATGGAGTCCTTAAATTTCTTTCTTTCAGCTCTTA
Organism: Chiloscyllium plagiosum; assembly: GCF_004010195.1. Classification (NCBI taxonomy): domain Eukaryota; kingdom Metazoa; phylum Chordata; class Chondrichthyes; order Orectolobiformes; family Hemiscylliidae; genus Chiloscyllium; species Chiloscyllium plagiosum. The sequence continues at coordinate 84,776,847 of NC_057710.1, forward strand.
TTTCCTCTCAAATGGAAAGCACTCATTATTTCTTGTCACCGATTTTCATTCTCTCTCCACCTACCAGCTTATTCCCTAAATACGTCTTATTGACTGCTGCAGCTGGCCTATTCATGGTTGCTTCAAGCCAATCAAAGCGGTAATTAGCAAACTAAAATAATTGCCTCCTTCCTCCCTGCTTTACACTTTCACCTTTCAGCACTTCCTCACTAATTTCATGTTAATGACCTGAAGCCCAACTTCCATTCACTATTAAACCCACTGCAGCCGGCAATGAATGGCACTTATGCAATCACCCAGAGCACAACCTGTGGATCGAGTTGGATCACGTTTGTCAACATGAATTCGCTGTTAATTATATTGTTATGGGTACTAGATCCTAGAGCCATTAGTAGGTTGTCTGGTCCAAGCTCTATTTTTCCAAATGTCTTTTCTGAATAGCCCAGATAATATCATCATTGTTTTTCATAGAATCCCTATAGTGTGGAAACAGGCCAAACAAGTCCACACCGACCCTCGGAAGAGTAACCCACCCAGACCCATTCCCTTACCCTATTATTCTGCATGTCCCCTGACCAATGCACCTAACCTACACACTATGGCCAATTTAGCATGGCCAATTCACCCAAACTGCACATCTTTGGATGGTGGGAGGAAACCCATGCAGACACAGGGAGAATGTGCAAGCTCCACACAGACAGTCACCCGAGGTTGGATTTGAACTTGGGTCCCTGGTGCTATGAAGCAAAGACCGTTCCCTCCATGACTACCTGGTCAGGTCCACGCCTCCCTACGACTCACCCTCCCATCCTGGCACTTTCCCCTGCCACCGCAGGAACTGGAAAACCTGCGCCCACACCTCCTCCCTCACCTCTATCCAAGGCCCTAAAGGAGCCTTCCACATCCATCAAAGTTTTACCTGCACATCCACCAATATCATTTATTGTATCCATTGCTCCCGATGCGGTCTCCTCTACATTGGGGAGACTGGACGCCTCCTAGCAGAGCGCTTTAGGGAACATCTCCGAGACACCCGCACCAATCAACCAAACCGCCCCGTGGCCCAACATTTCAACTCCCCCTCCCACTCCACCGTTCCTGAGCTGGAGACAGACAGGGAGAGAGGAACTTGTAACGTCATTGCTGTTATTTCTTTCCTTCTCTGCCTTTTTTACTTCAAACTAGTTCTTTGATATCGGTCCATTTATGTTTTCCTGAATCTGTTCCATTGTCCTTCTGAGTTAGCAGAGCACAGCAATTCAGGCAGCATCCGAGGACAGGCAAAATCGACGTCTCCACACTTCAGGCTCTCTGCCTTTATTCCTGATGAAGGGCTTTTGCCCGAAACGTCGATTTTGCCTGTCCTCGGATGCTGCCTGAATTGCTGTGCTCTTCCAGCACCACTGATCCAGAATCTGGTTTCCAGCATCTGCAGTCATTGTTTTTACCTCTATGAAGCAGCAGTGTTAACCACAGAGCCATACAAGAGTCTTCATAGCGATATAGAGAGAAATCCAGATAATTACAAGAACAAACAAAAACTTCCGATAAATTGTATCAATTTGCATTCTTTTTTTCTGGATATACATCTAGGTAAAACAACCAATTCCTGTGTGAAAATTGCCTGAAATATGTTTGCTATCTGATCAGCTCATGTGATATTTCAGCACACCCCTCACAGCTGCCTGAAACATGTGTTAGATTCCCATGTTTGTGCCATTAAAGAGCCCAGTAATCCTCTCTCGATCTGTAACTGATATCAGAATAGTATCCCAGGCACAACTACTTTCAAGGCGGAAGTGAATACTGCAGATGCTGGAGATTAGAGTCAAGATTAGAGTGGCGCTGAAAATGCTGCCTGACCTGCTGTGCTTTTCCAGCACCACTCTAATCTTGACAACTACCTTCAGCCAATTGATCACGGACTTTCCCTCCATCATAAGTAAAAAAGTCGGTATATTCACTAATATCTGTACAGAGTTTACTTACATTCATTACTCATCAGATAATGAAGTAATCCAACCCAACAAAACCCAGAAACCATTTAATTTTGTGCTGAGAGGTAGAAAATTATATTCACACAAAAGTGCAGCTAATGACCATCATCAGTGAGAGAAAGTATAACCTTGACCCTTAACATCCTTACCATTGTTGATTATAGACAGACTCGACAGATGGGCTAAACAGTGGCAAATGGAATTTAATCTTGAAAACTGTGAGGTAGTTCATTTTGAGAGGACTGAACAGGAAATGGAGCAAACACTGAACTGTAGGACCCTAGGAAATACAGATCAGAAGGATCTTGGTGTGCATGTCCATAGATCTTTGTAAGCAATAGGATAGATAGTTAAGAAGGCATATGAGATAGTTGTATTTATTAGTCAAGGCATGAATACAGAGCAGGGAGGTAAGGATGGAGCTTTATAAAGCAGTTAGGCCATAGATGGAGTACTGTGTGCAGTTCTGACCACCACAGTAAAGGAAAGATGCTATTGCACTAGAGAGGGTGCAGAAGAGATTCACCAGGATGTTGTCTGGGCTGGAGCATTTCAACTATGAAGAGAGACAAGATAGAGTGGGGTTTCTTTACTTACAGCATTGAAGGCTGAGGGTGGGGGGGATGTCCTAACTTAGGTGTACAAAGTTCTGATGGAGTAGTTATAAATATGATCTTGGGAAGGAAGAAATCAAGCATAAACATATTACATGGTGAAGCAGAGTTGAAGGGTTGCAGACTGGCACATTGCATAGTCCAGGACTAAGTGCTGAGGGATGCACTGAAGCTTGGGGCAGCTGCTGCCAAGGTGTGGTGGGGAAAGACCACTGGCTGAGGTCTTCTTCTTGAAGGTAAATGGGGGTCCATTCAATTTTCCCATCCTCCAAATATCCCAAACATACATAAATATTAGTGTTATATGTATAAGAGAAGTCTTTAGTTTCTTTGAATAGAGGAAAAAGTGAGGGCTGCAGATGCTGGAGATCAGAGCTGAAAATGTGTTGCTGGAAAAGCGCAGCAGGTCAGGCAGCATCCAAGGAACAGGAGAATCGACGTTTCGATAAGCCCTTCTTCAGGAATGAGGAAAGTGTGTCCAGCAGGCTAAGATAAAAGGTAGGGAGGAGGCTGGACACACTTGGGAGGGGAAATGAGGAAACTGGAGAAATCTGAATTCATCCCTTGTGGTTGGAGGGTTCCCAGGCATAAGATGAGGCGCTCTTCCTCCAATCGTCATGTTGCCATGGTCTGGCGATGGAAGAGTCCAAGGACCTGCATGTCCTTGGTGGAGTGACACCAAGGACATACCAGTGGAGAATTAGCTCCATGATTTCTGGTGACTCCAGTTTCTAGGGATTTTTGATGTCATTTTCAATCTTAATAAAAAGGGCATTCACTCTCACCTCACTTCTTGTGTTTAGCTCGTTTGTCTTGAACCAAAGTGTTAATGAAATCTGGAGCTGAATGGCCCTGGCAGAATACAAAATGAGCATCTGTGAAGAAATTATACTGAGTAAGTGCTGCTTGGTAACAGCCACACCTTACATCATTGATGATTGAGAGTAGACTATTGGGACACTTTGATTGGTGACAGCAAAGTCAAGTTGATTTATCCTTCTTGTTGCTTCCCTCAGTACCGCTGTGGGTCCAATCTGTCGATGTTGTCCTCCTGTATTTGGCTAGCTCAGTCAAGGGTGATGCTGCAAAACCACTTTTGTTATGGTCATTTAGCTTCTCTACTCAGATTACATTATCTGTACTTGCTACTCCGAGTGCTTGTTCTGAGGGGTTTTCAAGGAGGAATGCTGATTCATTGCTGAGGGGATGACAGTGGCTTCTAATCTCCTTATCCAAGTTTGGTCTGATGCTATGAAATTTCTTTGTGTCTGAAGTCAAACTTGAGGACTCGCAGTGCAACTCCCTCTGGACTGTACACCACTGTGCCAGACTTTTGGTGGGTCTGTGCTGTCAGTGGGGGAGGATATATCCAGTGATGGTGATGGAGATGTCTGGGACATTGGATGCAAGGTATAATTCAATATGTATTATACTGTCTGACTGTTGCTTGAATAGTTCATTGGGCACTCTCTTTCTTTTGGCATAAGCTCCCTGATTTTAGTAAAGAGGAATTTGCAGGGCTAATTGGAAAGGATGGGCCATTCTCATGGTGCCAAGGTTGATACAGTCTATGCTGTACATACTTGTCTGAATCCCACTGCAATCCATGGCCTGGATATTCCAAATGACGTTACTTCATAGGCAATAGTACCTCATTTGAAATAATATCCAGTTAGAAAATATGTCAGCTCACAAATGGATTTTGATACTGGACCTTTGATACTGGGGAAGTGGGCTGAGAAATGGCAAATGGAGATTAATATGGATGAGTTGGAGGTCTTGCATTTTGGAAAGTCAAGTTAAGGCAGGAGTTTCTTGGTGAACGGTAGGGCCTTAAGGAGTGTAGTGGATCAGAGGGACCTTGGAGGTCAGGTGCACATCCTGTGAAAGTGGAGTCACAGATAAACAGGGCCGTGAAGAAGGCTTTTGGCACACTGGCCTTCGTCAGTCAGGGCATTGGCTATAGAAGTTGGGAAGTTATGTTGCAGTTATACAGGACGTTGGTGAGGCCACATTTGGAGTATTGTGTTCAGTTTTGGTCACCTTGCTATAGGAAGGATGCTATTAAACTGGAAAGAGTGCAAAAGAAATTTACAAGGATGTTGCCAGGACTCAAGGGTTTGAGTTATAGCGAGAGGTTGAACAAGCCAGGACATTTTTTCTTTAGAGCATAGGAGCCTAAGGGGGTATCTTATAAAAGTGTTTAAGACCATGAGCGGCATGGATAGGGTGAATGCAGTCAGTCTTTTTCCCAGGGTTGGGAAATCACGGACTAGAGGGCATCAGTTTAAGGTTAGAGGGGTAAGAACCTGAGGAGCAACTTTTTTACACAGTGGGTGATACATATGTTATTGAAGTGGGTACATTAACAACATTTAAAAAGCATTTGGACAAATACATGGATAGGAAAGGATTAGAAGGATATGGGTCAAGTGGGGTTAGCATTGGGAAATGGGGTTAGCATTGATGGATATTTTGATTGACATGGACCAGTTTGGGCCAAAGAGCCTGTTTCCATGCTGTAGGACTCTATAAGACCATTCGGCCCATCAAATCCATACTGACTCTCTGTGAAGCATCCTACCCAGACTCAGCTCTGCTGACCCCCCATAGCTAATCATATAATCCCTACAATATGGAAGCAGGCCGTTTGACTCACTGAGCCCACACAACCCACTGAAGAGCAACCCCCAAACCCCCAGCTAATCCCAGAGCACCCATAGGAAACCTATGCAGACATACAGAGAATGTGCAAACTCCACAGTCGCCTGAGGGCGGAATTGAACCCAGGTCACTAGCACTGTGAGGCAGCAGTGCTAACCACTGAGCCACCATGCCATCCATATTCTTTGACCCATTAGTTCAGGAGGTATAGTCACTTTCTTTATGTTGTATTGCACACGTGTTAGCAAATTTGAAGTTGTAGCTCAGTTCAATAACAAACTTAGTAAATGAATTATCATATGTCTCTAACAGAATGCAAAGAGCTGTGTGAAAAATTTACAACAATGTCCTTGGGAGTCAGCATGGTAGGTATTTGGCACACTCCAGGAAATATCATTCACAAAAGCAAATTTATGTCAGGAAATGTTGTTCCATTATCCTGTTTTAAGTACAATAAAGAAATCTAATTTGATCATTTAGTGCTTCCGTTACAATAAAAGTGAACTTATGAGTCTTCATTATACAATATCACACACTGGAAAATTTGGCCTTTCGTCATCAGTCTGTAAAACTTAACATCCAGGTCTGTGATTCTCTTATGTTTTAGTAGACCAAAGCTAACAAGTAATGTCAAATAGTCTCTTACAAACTCCTGTCATATGCCATTCAATAAGATCATGACTGAACTATTTTATGTTTCAAGTTTTCCCCACCTAGCAACAACCTATCCACCTCTGTCTCAAAAATATTCATTAACCACATCACTACCATCTTCTAAGAGAGAGTTTCAACATCACACAACCTCTGAAAGAAAAACATTTGGTTCATGTTTATCCTAAAATACCAGCCCCCAACTTTAGAACCATTCTGATTAGTTCTAGACTTGCCAACAACAGGAAGCATCCTTTTCACATCCATCTTGTTAACAACATTTGGCACAGAAACCCGACAGTGTGGACACAGGCCATTTGGCCCAACAAGTCTACACCAACCCTCCAAAGAGTATCCATCCAGACCCATTCCCCTACTACTTTATATTTCCCCTGACTAATGCACCTAACCTTCACATCTCAGAACACAATGAGCAATTTAGCATGGCCAATCACCTAAACCTGCACATCTTTGGACGGCAACCCACACAGACAGGCAGAGAATGTGCATACTCCTCACAGACAGTTGCCCGAGGCTGGAATTGAACAGGGTCCCTGGTGTTGTGAGCCACTGAGCTAACCACTAAGCCACTGTGCTACCACCTTGTACAGTTCATTCAAGTCACTCCTCACTATGCAAGCTTCTAATGAAAATGAGCCCAGTTTGTCCAGTCTATCCTCATGAGACAACCTGCTCATTCCAGTATCAATCAAGTAAACCTCCTCTGAACCACCTCCAAAGTATTTACATCTACTCTTAAATAAGAAGACTAAAAATGCACACTGTTTGAGATGTGTTCTTGTCAGTGCCCTGTATAACTGAATTATAACATCCTTAGTTTTATGTTCAATTCATCTCATAATAAAGGATAGTATTTCACTTCTTAATCCCAGAACTTTGTAGGGAGTTGGGAAGAGATATTTGGGTCTCTTGCTGAAGTATTTGTATCTTCATTAGCTAGGGGTGAGGTGCTGGAAGACTGGTGGTGTCATTATTTAAGAAAGGTGGTAAGGAAAAGTCAGGGAACTATAGACCAGTGAGCCTGACATCAGTGATGGGTATGTTGTTGGAGAGAATCCTGAGGGATATGACTTATGTGCAGTTGGACAGGCAAGGACTGATTAGGGATAGTCAGCATGGTTTTGTGAGACAGAAATCATGTCTCACTGACTTGATTGAGTTTTGACAGAGGAGATTGATGATGTAGAGATTGTCAGTGTGTAAGATGCTGATGAGCAAAGCTAAATTCCTGATATTCAAAGTGAATGCCAGTGCACATTGATGAATGGGATGCAGTTAACAGTTGAAGAGCTTAATCTATTATCAATTAATGTGTTGCTTTTGAAATGTTTTACATCAATCTATAACCTCATGTATTTATATATAAGAGACTCCATTTCTACTCTGGTATTTGAGAAACAGAAGATAATGTGTTATCTTATTGGAGTCTCTCTTGACTGATATAACCTGAATGCTTTAATACTCATAGCATTGAAACCAGAAGCTTGGATTCCCATACTTTTTAACAATGAGAATCATGTATGTTTAGGATGGTTAGGAGAAAAGGAAAGCAATTACAACAGAACATCACATAGCAACCATGAGTATCCATTTGAGGTTTGCAAAATGTATGTAATATATGGGTTATACAGATAATGGTTATGAGACAGAGAAGCCAAAAATCTAGACGGATTTGAATTACATCCTACACTTTCTAAATGCAAATGTTTGGATCTCATTAGAACACAATTGATATCAATTGTATGATATCTGCAATTCTGTTCTTTAAGAGTTTAAATTTAAACAAACGCATGATAACTCAACACTATACTGATTTAACATGACAGAAATGACAGTAGCAACAGTTGTGATTAAAACTAAACCCAATCGTAAAGTGAATTTAATAAATGTAAAAGTTGAAATATGATAGCAAAAGGGAAATTTACTGCTTAATAGAGGTCCCAAAACATACTGGGACTGCATATTTGGGAAATTGCATATACCAAGGCTGAGATATTTTGACCATTGAAATTAATAAGTGGAAAATCATGAGCTCAGGGTATGTAATTTCCTGATATGGACTCCTGGTGTTTGCGAAGAGCAATGACGTAAAACATCTACACTCCATTGTCCAATAACAGAAATGGAGAGAATTCTACTCATGCCCCAGATATATTCCAGGAAAGTGTCCACCAATTCTGCAAAATAATTGGTGCAGTTTCTTTTCTGAGTTTCACTCAGTTTATACTGAAAGATACACCAGTAAAACTGCATTAGCAGTTGCCCAGAGGTTACTGATGCATGTTTGCAAATCTGGGCAGGGAAACCTCCTAGATTTGAGAAGATTTGCTTCAGCCAAGAGAATTAGAAGTGGTCTGAGAGCTCAGACTGCCTGCAGCCAAAATAAAATGGTGGCTCCAATGTCATGCCACATCAAAGGTGGCCATTTATCTTTGTTGCCGTAGGTACTTAGTTCTGGAAGCAGCCATTGAAACCATTTTCAGTGGAATGTTCTCTATAGTGACATGTACTAGGAATAATTTATTTAGAAGGTTTGTCTCTAAAGAGAAGTTGCCTGTAGAGACAGTGATGCATATGACTGGATATAAAACGTGATACAATAAGTCAGCTAAAGGAACTCTGGTATAAGTCACCATATAAAGAAAGGGCAGGCTTCATTTATAGAGCATCTTTCATGACCTCAGGAGGTTCTAAAATACTTTACAGTCAATGGAGTACTTTGAAGTGTTGTCAGTGTTGTAGGAAGTGCAGCAGCCAATTTGTGCAAACTGAGCCCTACAGGCTAACTACAAAGTCTTTGTTGTATTAGCAGCTCTCGCCTGCAGTGGTTGTAGAAGTGTTACAATTGGCAGAAGTGTCTCTTGCAGGCTAAGGACATTTAAAAAATGACCAGGTTCCCACACCTAATAAAAACAGAACAAGTCAGAAGCAAATAATGAGTCAGTCAGCATTGATCTGGGAAGTGACCTGTTCTGTTTTATAAATGCTGACTGACCTATTGTATATCGCCAATCTTAATTTCAAAATTCTAGTTCTAAATTCATTTATTTTTAATTTTCCAGTTATAACTCTGTGATCTTAATGACATCAGGTCCAATAGATTTACTGCATTTGGAATCACAAGCTTTCAGAGCGCTGTTTCGTCGTCAGACAAAGTGAAGTGAAGTCTCTTCACTTATTGAAGGAGCAGCACTCCGAAAGCCTATGATTTCAAATAAACCTGCTGGACTATAACCTGGCATCATGTGACTTCTGACCTTGTCCACTCCTTCCCAACACCAGCACCTCCACATCAACATCTTAGTGAGGAAGAGAATATTTACAGACTTCAGATGTGAGCAGTATTGGGCAGGATGTGGACTGCTGGGCTGACATGTAAAAATGCCTACATGGTTGGTGTGTAGGTATGATTTGAAGGAGCCAGTGGTGGACTGGGTGGACAAAGTTAGAAATCACACAACAGAACACTTGAAATTACGACAGGGTGGATTTGATCAGGCCTTTTTTTCTTCTTTTAGCTCAAAAAGCAGGTGAGATGTTAATCTTATTCGGAAGAATTTCCCTTTCAAAATCCTAAATCAGATAAAAGATGAACCTGGACGATATATTCTGATTAAAGCCCTTATAAATGGAGACGAATATGGGATTTTAAATTTGTATTGTCCCCCGGCACATCCTTTTAAATTTATAACGGAAGCCTTCTCAAAATTGATGGCTCTCGGTGCCCGTCATACAATTATAGGGGGAGACTTTAATTATATTATGGATCTGGAAATATATAGGATTCCCGAGAGTACTGCAGGAGTATCTCCCAGATCTAGACAACTGGTGAATTTGAACAAAGAATTAGGATTAGTAGATGTATGGAGATGTCTTCATCCACAGAGTAGAGATTTTTCTTTTTACTCCAATCCACATAAATGTCATACCAAGATTGATATGTTTTTTGCCCCCTCGATTTTTTAAAATACCATATCATTCTTTAAAATAGGTAGTATAGTAATTTCCGATCACGCTGCTGTATATATGGAAATCAAGGCGAGGAACAATGGGACATCCCCTCGGCATTGGCATATGGACCCCTTCCTAATGAAAGGTAGTCAATTTGTAAAGTACTTCTCTCAAGAATTTAAAACTTTTTTAGAAATTAATTTAGGTACGGCTAGCAACCCATCAATGATGTGGGAGACCATCAAAGCTTACGCGCGAGGTTTGATCATCTCATATTCAGCGATCCAGAAAAAATTAAAGGGAGAACAACAGCATCTGCTCGAAGCTCGCTTAAAAGAAGCTGAAACAGCATACGCTGATAGACCTTTTATTATCAAATTGCAAAGGATTATGGCCCTTAGGACAGCTCTAAACACCACGCTTACCCAAATGACTAAGAGGGAAATATTATTTGCAAAACAAAGGTTATATGAATTTTGCGACAAACCGGGTAGATACTTAGCATTTCTTGCAAAGAAAAAAAAGGCCCCTCAAATGATCACGTCAATCAAGGAAAGTACAGGTATTTTGACTCATGATCATAAAAGGATTAACACAATCTTTAGAAAATTTTATTCTGATTTATATAAATCGCAGGATTGTGAAGACAGGACTAGGAGGATGCAATCATTTTTTAAAAATTTGACCTTTCCGGACCTAAGTCCGGAACACGTATCGATCTTAAATGCTCCCCTAACAGTCCAAGAAATATTTGACGCAATCAGGCAACTTCAGAGTGGTAAGGCACCTGGCCCAGATGGCTTTCAAGCTGAATTCTATGAAGAATTTACAGGAATATTGACTGGTCCACTTATGGACATGTATAACTACGCATACAGTCAGGGCTGT
>NC_057710.1:84789452-84891892 GCF_004010195.1 Chiloscyllium plagiosum
CATTTACTACATGATGAAGTATCGGGAGATATGGACAATCTGCTTAAAACATGGGATCAGGATTTGGGACTAGAAATCTCTATAGAAACGTGGAATGACATTTGGGAAAACGCCAGAAGAATCACCATCTGCAACAGAACTCAGGCTATTCAGCTGAAGATACTTCATAAGGCCCATATAGCACCGGATCGATTGGCAAAATTTAACGCAGGAGCATCTCCAATGTGTCCCAAATGTAAAATAGAGGTGGGCACTCTTGTACATTGCCTATGGACCTGTCATAAATCCGTAGATACTGGACTAAAGTAGCAAGTACCCTGACAGAGATTTTAGGAACAGAAATTAAAGTGGACCCAATATCTCTCCTTTTGGGCTTTTCGAACTTACCTTCCCTGGATATGCACGGGAAGAGATTATTTTCTATTCTCTCTTTCTGTGCAAGGAAAAATATTTTGGTAAACTGGGTGGCTACGGGCCCCCCTGGACTTTCAAATTGGCACAGATTAATTATGGAATGTATTCCCCTTGACTTCCTTACAAATATGGTGCACCGAAAGACCCAATTATTTCATAAAATATGGCAGCCCTTCTTGAATTATATAAATACAGATATTTCGGCTATCCTAACAAGGGCTTTTATTTAATTGAGGTGGCGAACCTGGCTGGTCCGGGACCCCGTGGGAGAGGAATCCCGCACGAATACGGGTTTTGTTACATTTGATGTTAACACATTCCGAGCATATACCTCACTACCCAATTTCTGTGTTATCCGTCGTTTATTTCTTTCTCTTATTTGAATAATGTAAGAGACTTAATTATACACTCTGGTTAGTTGTAGGTTAGATTAGTAGTTAGTTGAGTTTTGTTTTTTTTTCTCTCGGTACTTTTGTTAAATTTTGGTTATTATTTATTTAAGATTTAATTGTATATCAATGTTTGTACTTGAGAGTTTTTTTTATTTTTGTAAACTTGTAAAAATGTTAAATTTCCAATAAAAATATCTATAAAAAAAAATAAATCACACAGCAGATTATAGTCCAACTGGTTTATTTGGAAGCACTAGTTTACAAGGTGCTGCCTCTTCGTCACCTGATGAAGAGGTAGCATCTCAAGAGATAGTGCTTCTAAATAAACCTGTTGGACTATAACCTGGTGTTGTGTGATTTTTAACAATGTGTAAATCGGCATCCTGACACCATGGAAACAGTCGCTTGAAGGATGATCTGGGTAATAGGTCACCTCAGAGACCCATAGTCAAATATAACTTATTTAATGGGGTGCAAGCGTTGAATGCCTTGGCGTTTGCAGGGGCTTCCTGGACTGACAGTGTGAAGTGGCAGCATGGGGATGAGGTGTGTAGGGCACCACGTGCAGTGGATAATGGTGAAGAAATAGAGTCATAGATATCTATAGTACAGAAAAAGGCTCTTTAACGTAACTGTATTCACTGCTCACAACGTGGTCCTCTCCACATCGGAGAGATGATACTCAGATTGGGTGACTGCTTTCCAGAACACCTCTGCTTTCAACACAAATATGATCCCAAGCTTACAGTTCCCCTGCTGCTTCAAAACATCATAGTGTTCTCATGCTAACATTTCTGTCTCAGGTCTACTGCAGTGTTCCAGTGAAGATCAATGCAGGAACAATACCCCATCTTTCCCTCTAGGTGTCTTCAGCCTTCAGAACTCAATATTGAGTTTAACAATTTCAGAGTGTAAAGACCTTTCTCCATATTCTTTACCCATACCCCTAAGTCCTGTTCTGTATGCAAAACCATTCTGAATAATTCCCACTTCATGTTAGCACCCATTCAGTATTTATTGCTTTCCCAGTTGATCATTAGCAATCCCTTTGTCTGCTTTTTTTTCTATCTCTGGACACTGTTTCTATCTATTCATTTCACTCCTCCCCTTCCGCCTCCCCACAACCTCAACCTTAATTCCCATCATCAGCATAAATACCATCATTCCCCAGTTGCTACCAGTTCTGATGAAAGATCATTGAACTTGAAATGTTGATTTAGCTTTCCTCTCCGCTGATGCTGCCAGACCAGTTTAAAGTGCATTGCTGCACTCATACCTTGTCACTCAGTGAGCACTCTGGGTGGCAGTAATGTTCCCTCTCCTTATAGATATGGTAGTTCCAATGGCAGCCATTTTGCTAACTGCTGCTGACAAGGTGCCCTCGGTCTTGCTGCTGACTACAGAAGTGAATTTATATTCGGTTTCTAAATGCATACTTTGTGTCGCTGTTCACCAGTGATATGGATGATGTGGATACAGAATCAGGGAGAAGGACTATAATGTAGGTGATATACTTGGGCAGGACCAACAGACAAGTATATACATAATGAACAGTAGAAATCACTGAGAATCAGAGGGACACCATGGTGTTTTGAAGCAGCAGGTTACTGCAAACTTGGATTCCCATTTGCGGTGAGAGCAGAGGTGCTCCGTAAAGTAGTCACCCAGTCTGTGTATCATCTCCCTGACGCAGAGAGGACCACATTGTGAGTAGTCAATACAACACACTAGATTGAATCAACCTGGAAGGTGTGGCCAGGACCTTTGATAGAGAGGAGGGATGACATAAAAGGACAAGTTTGCACCTTTTGTGATTGCATGGGAAGGCACTGTGGTGTGACCCATTTATTCCTACTCTGTTTCCTGTCTGCTAACTAATTCTTAATCCATGTCAGTATATCACCACTAACTGCTGTGCCTTGATTAACACACTAATCTCTTACGTGAGACTTTATGAAATGCTTTTGGAAACTCTAAACACATCAATTCCACTGGTTCTCTCTCATCTATTCTAGTTATGTTCTCAAAAAACTCAAGTCGGTTTGTCATACATGATTTCCTTTTCATAAATCCACAGACACTTTGTGTAATACCATTAGCATTTTTTAAGTGTTATCTCTTTTGCTGTCTTCAGTAAAGCTAACATTTCTTTAACATTGCAACATAGGGCTACAATTATTTCTTATTATGAATGCAGTTAGTTGAGTCTTTCAAGCCCATTATTGAGTTTTTATACTTAATTAAAGAATTTTGTTTACTTTTCAATCTTTTGGACAACAGTCAAACCTTTTTGCAACACTCATTGTCACAGTTACAAAGTTGAACTGTATAGTTTTAGCTTGGACTAACTATAAAAGCACAAGAAACTGCCGTCTAATTGTCTCAGTCATATTTATGGAAGACGGCAATGATCTTTTGAACTAGACCTCTGCAACCAGAGCCATTAAAATGATGCTTACACTAAAGTCCTTCAAATGCTTGTTTGATTTATAGTTAGCTTTCAATATTTAATCTCTCTTTCAAGTCCAACAATACTTCAAGTGCCTTTCAAGCATAAAGCAAAGTTGAATTTCTGTGGTCAAACCAGTTGAAATTTGATATAAGGGTTCTGGGAAAATGTTATTATGGATATGAGCAGATCTCCCATAGATTTGGGCATGGTAAGTCAACACAACCTTGTGACAAACTGAAAGAATGATTATGAGGGTGACATGAATCTTCAGCGATAGTACAATACAGGTGATAGAAAATTGACAGCTTCTTTTATGCCTTAGCTAATTTTCCTCACTGGGAAACCATGACTGATTTTATCAAAGGTACCTTTACTGACATCATGTCAAGTCCCACTGAAGCTCTGGACATTAGAGATATATGTAATGTAGGAAGTCCCCATTTCTAATCTTGTCCTTTCAATGGTAATGATCATGTTTAGTTAGGAAAAACAGAGATTGTATCCCACAACACGTTCAAGAAAACATCAGAACTCAGCACAAGAAGTTGGTGTACCTTTGATAGTTCAGAGGATGAAGCAGTGGTTTTAAATTACTTTTTTACAAAAATAGAAGCAGCACCAAATCTTACTTTTAAATCTGTTCATGAGACACTGACATTGCTGGCAAGGCTGGCATTTATTGTTCATCCCTAATTTTTCCTTAAATTCGTGGTGTGTTGCCTTTTTGAATCACTGCCATCCTTAAGGTGTAGAGACTCTAACAGAGCTGTTAGAAAGTGAGTTTCAGGATTTTGATAAAGCGACAGTGAAGGAACAGTAATGTAGATCCAAGTCAAGATGCTGTGTGGCTTGGAAGGAAGCTTGGTCTCTGCTGTCTTTGCCTTTCTAGGTAGTAAAAGTTGTACATTAGGAAGGTGTTGTTGAGGGAACCATGGCGGGTTGTGGCAGTGCATTTAGAAGATAGTACTCACTTGTGCCACTGTATGCAAATGTGGGGTGGAGGTAGTGAGTGCTTAAAATGGAATTCAGTGAAAGAAGTTACACTTAATAATAAAAAAACAATTTTCATGTTATTTCTGGAAGTAAGCTGGCAGCAAGGATGCAGTGGCATAATTGTAGTGTCCTTACCTCTGGTCCAGAAAGTCTGGGTTGAAGCCCCACCTGCCTCAGACATGTGTCATACTTGAGCATTTTAAAATTCTAAAAACATCAACAAGATTGTAGCTGAAAGTTTTGCTAACTGCTGAAGCACTTCGGCACCTGGGGCAATACAACTGAAGAGTATGAAAAGAGAATTACATCTTCAGCAAAATTCAACTACTGATAGTTCCAAATACATTTTTGTAACGTGGAGGTACTGTGTTCATTGCAAATGTAGCTAATTGCAATTTTGTGTGACAGCTAACACCTGAACATTGAATGATCTTGCCATCCGCTAACCCTGCTGTTCCTTTTCAGAAACTGTTATAGAGTTTGTAGAAACCGGGTCAGTTGTTCTTTTCCAGTCAGTAACTGTGATCCTGGTCAGGATCTTGAATTCAAAACATTGCCAGCAGTGGTGTGATCTCCAAAGAGCAGCCAGTGAATATGACTTTCACTGAGGTGGATCTGAAATTGGAATATATGAGCCATCAGAGTGACATGTAGCCATTTTACAGCTCCTAACCTCAGGTTATGTATAACCAGGGCAGATGTCTTTAACAGACTTTCATCTCCCAGCCCTCCCCCGCTCTGTCTCCAAAGCACATTGTCAAGTGTCTGCGTCCGGGTCCAATAGCAGATGGCTCAGCATTACCACAGTTAAAATCACCTGTCAGATATGCTAGATAATCCTGTTTCTTGCAAGGTTTATTACACTTTCACATGTAAGTTTATATGCTTTACACACTGCTACAGCTTGGCACATCAGATGGCCTAATGGGATTGAATGAAAAGTTTAATGACTTCCTTCCTCCTTTAAACTCAACTTTTCCCCTGTGCCACCAGACCTCCATAATTACACCTCATTTCCTCATAATTGGAAAATTTTGCTGATGCAGTCATTGATAGTGGGAGTGAATTTGTGTTCACTAATTCTTTTAAGTATAGCTAATAGAAGCCCCAAATGATCCACAATGTTATTAGCGTGTCTCACTGAAGAAAGCCAGGGATATTTGGTAAGACACTGATCTGAATGGATGCACTGAAACAGAAATTGTACAGATAGCATTTGTTTTCATATTTTCCATTCTAGTGAGACTGTAAACATTTGTTTCTCATTGTGACTCAAGCGAAAAAAATGAAAGCTCTAAATTCAAAAGCTGGATATCAGCAAGCATTTAAGCGGCAAGTTGTCATTCAGTCTCTGAATATCCAGCTGGATTTTTTCAAAACCCATTAGTGAGCAGCTCCTTGACATGGCACATGATATCAAACACAAAGTTCTCTTTCATCTTTGGAACTCCTCCTCGAAATGCTTCTACTTCGCCTTCACTCTACCCTCACCAACAAATGCCGTTTCAGCCAATTCAACTTTGTTTTGGGTCACCTCCACTTCTGCTCGGTGCTCAGCTTTGAATAATGTCATGCCTGAATTTCAATATCGTCAATGCAGTGCCAGGTACATAGACCATACATTGCAGCGATTGACTGTTCAGCTGTTATAACCAGGCCATGGCTGAAGTTCCCAATTCATTGAGGTTTCAGTTGGGGTACCCCAAACTGTAAAGCTTCCTGGTGAGGAGGGATGAATTGGCCCATCCTCTTTATTCACTCACTCCCTCAATTGGTTTCTTAGTTTTAGATTACTTGCAGTGTGGAAACAGTCCCTTCGGCCCAACAAGTCCACACTGACCCTCCGAAGAGCAACCCACCCAGACCCATTTACCCTTCACCCAACACTACGGGCAATTTACCCTGGCCAATTCACCTAAACTGCACATTTTTGGACTGTGGGAGGAAACCAGAGCACCCGGAGGAAACCCACGCAGACATGGGGAGACAGACAGTTGCCTGAGGCGGGAATTGAATCCGGGTCTCTGGCACTGTGAGGCAGCAGTGCTAACCACTGTGCCACCGTGCCGCCCACTTCAACAAGCTTATTTTTAAAAAGATCCTCCCCCTCGTGGATAGGTTTCTCCGAAATCCAAATAATGTTATGTTTCTAAAAAACAGCCAATTCAACCAACCTTCTTGAATGAACAGTTTACTAATTGCTACACATGATAAGAAAGTTAACACAACACACCAAATAGAAATAAGAGCTGAAAAATGTGTTGCTGGAAAAGAAGGGCTTTTGCCCAAAACGTTGATTCTCCTGCTCCTTGGATGCTGCCTGACCTGCTGCGCTTTTCCAGCAACACATTTTTCAGCTCTGATCTCCAGCATCTGCAGTCCTCACTTTCTCCAATTAGAAATAAGAGGCAAGTCCAAAAAGCTAAAAGTTAAAAACACAACTACACAGATTAGTCTGAATTGTTTTTGAAGATGGGATATTTGAATGTCATGCCCATTATACTGGAGTTTACTGGAAAGTAGTCACCCTTTCATCTAGCTACTAGCTAGTTGACATCTAGCACTCAGAGTAGCAGCAGATTTTTAGCTGCAGTACAGATTTAGTACTTTGACTGTAAGCTTCACACTTGAACCAGGCTTATACACACAAGAGTGTTCAGTCCTACTAGTTTACTCCAGTAGAGTTGAAGTGAAGTGAAGCTGGTCACTTCCGCACTTCACTTCAGCTCTGATGAAGAGTCATCTAGACTCCAAACTTTAGCTTGCTCTTTCTTATGGATGTTGTCTGACCTGCTGTGATCTCCAGCATTTGTTGTTTTTAATACAGGTTCCAGCATCTGCAGTAATTTGTTCCTACATTTTCTTAATTCCTATCCTTGTGTATTCTTCAAAGGGGGAAATACAAAATATGTCTAAGGCAATTGCGTACTTTTATGAAAATGTATAATCACTTGTAATGTAGGAACTGCAACATGAGGCCACCAAATGGTGCATATACAGACAAAAGCTTAGACCTATATTTATAGGCTTTACATTTACATTGCTGAAGATGCATGTACTGTTGGTAAGAGCAACCACCTTTGTCCTTGTGGAGATGAAATCCCATCTTTAGATTAAGGATACTCTCCACCATGTTGCATAACTATCACGGTGAACTGTCCTTGATTTGATTTGATTTGGTTTATTATTGATACAGTGAAAAATATTGTTTTTTGTGCTGTCCAGCCAAATCATACCTTACATAAGTATATCAGGGTAACAGAACAGAATGCAGAATATAGTGTTACAGCTAAAGTGAAAGATCAACTTTAATATATGAGGGGTCTGTACATAAGTCTGATAACACTGGGGAAGAAGCTGTTCTTGAATCGGTTGGTATGTGTTTTCTTGACATTGTAACCTCAACAATGTCACTGAAGCAGTTCCAAAACATCACACTCTGAAAGAGCCTCTTGATCCTTCTTGAATAAGTCATTAAAGGCCATAAAACAGCATTCTATGAGCAAATCACTGAGAGTTGATGGCATCCCACTTGAAATATTTAGGTACTAAGGGAGCCACATGGTTAGAGTACACACAATCAATGTGGTATATGGGATAGATATCAAACAGATCTAGTATCTCAATACTGGGCATACATGAGGCAGTGTGGACTATCAACATCAGCAGAACTGGACTGAAACACAATCTGTAACCACATGGCATGGCTTCTTTTTAACTCCTTCACAGGGTGTGGGAATTGTTAGGCCACATCAGCATCTATTATCCTGCCCATAAAGACTCAGAGTCAAAGAGTCATAGAGTCAGAGTCATAGAGTCATACAGTCATAAGGTCAAAGACTCATAAAGACATAGAGTCAAAAAGTCAGAGAGTCATAGAGTCATAGAGATGTACAGCACAGAAACAGACCCTTCGGTCCAACTTGTCCATGCCAACCAGATTCCCCAACCCAATCCAGTCCCACCTGCCAGTACCTGGCCATATCCACCCAAATCCTTCTATTCATATACCCATCCAGTTGCCTTATAAATGTTGTAAATATATCAGCCTCCACCACTTCCTTGGCAGCCTATGGATAAGGTAAATAGTCAAGGTATTTTCCCTGGGGTGGGGGAACTGCATGAATTTGTTGCCCCTTAGGTCTCTTTTATATTTTTCCTCTCTCACCCTAAACCTATGCCCTTTGTTCTGGACCCCCCCCCCCCCCCCCCCCCCCGAGGGAAAATACCTTATCTAATTACCTTATCCAGGCCCCTCATGATTTTATAAACCTCTATAAGATCACCCCTCAGCCTCCAACGCTCCAGGGAAAACAGCTCCAGACTATTCAGCCTCTCCCTATAGCTCAGATCCTCCAACCCTGGCAACATCCTTGTAAATATTTTCTGAACCCTTTCAAAGGTCTCTTTGTTCAGCAACACTCCCTAGGACCTTAAAATTAAGTGTATACGTTCTGCTAAGATTTGCTTTCCAAAAATACAGCACCTCACATTTAAGTAAATTAAACTCCATCTGCCACTCCTCAGCCCATTGGCCCATCTGATCAAGACCCCGTTGTAATCTGAGGTAACCTTCTTCGCTATCTACTACACCTCAAAATTTGGTGTCATCTACAAACTTACTAACTATATCTCTTATGCTCACATCCAAGTCATTTATATAAATGATGAAAAGTAGAGGACCCAGCACCGATCCTTGTGGCACAGGTCACAGGCCTCCAGTCTAAAAAACAACCCTCCACCACCACCCTCTGTCTTATACCTTCAAGCCAGTCCTGTATTCAAATGACTAATTCTCTCTATATTCCATGAGATCTACCTTTGCTAACCAGTCTCCCATAGCCAATCACATTTCTGCAGGTCTGGAGTCACATGTAAGTCAGACCAGGTAAGGATGGCAGATTTCCTTCCCTGAAGAACAATAGGGAACCATATAATTTCATGGTCATCATTAGATTTAATTCCAGATTTCTTTTTATTGAATTCAAATTCTACCATTTCCCAGGGTGGGATTTGAACCTGATGCTGGCCAGTAAGCAACACTGCACCCAATGAGTGAAAAAAATACTTTGTCAAAATTATAAAAATAATCAGCAACATGCTGACTTCATCCCACATACCTTGCATACTCTACATTTTCTCTGCATGCAATGAGTTATACTAGTGTGAAGTTGCAAGGCCCTGGCTGGCTTTTTAATTCACTTTTGGGATGTGGGTGTCACTGGCTGGGCCACCATTTATTGCCCGTCCCTAGTTGCCCTTGAGAAGGTGGTGGTGAACTGCCTTCTTAACCCATTGCAGTCTACCTGCTGTGTGTTGACCCACAATGCCAATAGGAAGAGAATTCCAGGATTTAAACCCAGCGACAGTGAAGGAGTGGCAATATATTTCCAAGTCAGGATGGTGAGTGGCTTGGAGGGTAACTTGCAGGTGATGGTGCTCCCTTGTATCTGCTGCCCTTGATCTCCTAGATGAAAGTGGTTATTCAGTTTGGAAGGTGCTATCTGAGGAATTTGGTAAATTTCTGCAAGTGCATCTTGTAAATAGTACATACTGCTGCTACTGAGGGTCAGTATTGGAGGGCATGGATGCTTGTAGATGTGGTGCCAATCAAGCAGGCAGCTTTGTTCTGGATGGTGTCAAGTTTCTTGAATGTTGATGGAGCTGCACTCATCCAGGCATGATTTGGAGACAACCACTTGATGAAAGAGCGATGCTTCGAAAGCTAGTGCTTCCAATTAAACCTGTTGGACTATAACCTGGTGTTGTGTGATTTTTAATCTCATCCAGGCAGGTGGTGAATATTTTATCACACTCCTGAATTTGCCTTGCAGGCAAGCTCTGGGGAGTCAGGAGATGAGTTCCTCGCCTCTGACCTGCTCTTGTAGCCACTTTGTTTATGTGGTGAGCCCAACTGAGTTTCCAGTCAATGATAATGCTCAAGATGTTAATAGTGGAGCATTCAGTTATGTACACTATTGAATATCAGGTAGCTGTGGTTAGATTGTCTCTTACTGGAGATGGTTATTACCTGGCATCTTTGTGGCGCAAATGTTACTGGCCACTTGTCAGCCCAAGTCTGGGTATTCTCCAATCTCTTTCCACTTGAACATGGACTGCTTCAGTATCGGAGAAGATAAGCACAGTGCTGAACATTGTGAAATCACCAACGAACATCCCCTCTTCTGATCTTATGATGTAAGGAAGGTCATTTATGAAGCAACTGAAGATGGTTGGGCCTAGGACACTACGCTGAGGAACTCCTGCAGAGATGACTGACCTCCATAACCACAAACATCTTCCTATGAGTCAAGTATGACTCCAACCAGTAGAGATTTTGCACCCTGATACCCACCAACTCAAGTTTTACTAGGGCTCCTTGATACCACACTCAGTCAAATGTAATCTTGATGTCAAGGATTGTCACTCTCCCATCCCCTCTGGAATTCAGCTCTTTTGTCCATGTTTGAACCAAGGCTGGCATGAGGTCAGGAGCTGAGTGGCCCTGGCAGAACCCCAACTGGGCATCACTGAGCAGGTTATCGTTGAACAGGTGCCGCTTGATAGCACTGATAATACCTTCCATCACTTTACTGATGATGGAGGGTAGACTGATGGACCACCTATAGGAAATTTGTTTGCATCTTCCCATGTTACTACTTTTCATAGTTAAACAAGCACCAAGATTTGGCTTGGCTGATAGTGGGAAGGACATTATCTGTGAGATCCTTTATGTATTCTACACTCTGTGCCATTGCAGACTGCCCTTGAAGTGACTACAAGGCAGGGGGGTAGAGATGGTCATACATCTCCTTCTGGAATGTGTCTTTGTAAAGAAGGTCTGGCGAGAGATGAAGTGGCTTTTGTTGAGGTTTGCCCTGAGCTGCTCCGTGACTCAGGACTCTGTGCTCTACGGTCTGTTCCCTGGGACACGCACAAACATCGACTGCACCTGGAGGACCATCAACTCAGTGAAAGACACTCTTTGGGCTGTCCGAAACTTGTTGGTCTTCCTGTGTAAAGGGATAATCTTGATTGTGTTGTGGACTGGCACATTCCAAGATTCTGGACTATGTGCTGAGAAATGTACTAAAACTTAGAGCAACTGCCACGAAGGCACAGTGGGGAAAGACCACCATCTAAGATCTTTCTGCCAAAGTACAATGAGGGTCCGTACAGTCATCAGACCCTCCTGATGTCTCCATGTAAGTAAATAGTGTTCTGCATGAGTAAGAAATGGATTTGGTTTTACAACTGCAGGGAATGTCAAATTCCAATGTTTGTTTTTCATTACATGCTGTAAAAAGCTGCTTTAGTAGCTGTGAATGTACATGAAGATAATTTTCTATGAATGTAGTATATTTTTGCAATTAAAGAACATGTTAACCTAAAGAATGTGTGAAGAGGCTTTGCGGACAAGCCCAATCCTGTCTGCCTCTAACATCCGTATATAGGGATGGACCTCCAGGATTAGAGATTGAGACCCAAACTGTGTCAACTTCCAAAATTAAATTGGATAGGTGGTTGAAGGGATATAGCAACAGGGTGGTAAAATGTGATAGAACTATTTTTTTCCATGCAGGTTATATGTTGACAGATTGGCTGAATGAATGCCCTATTTCTGCAGTGCAGCTTGCATATATTTCTATGTGTACACTGCATGCTCATAAACAGGAACCTATTTTCCTTTTCACCATTCTTCCATCTGGAAAAATGTGACTTAAAAAAATATGTGGATATAGATATTCTTGGAGATGCCAGTGCTAGAGAAATTTAGCTTGTAATCTGTAGCCAATAATTTTCCTTTGGGTACAGTTATGTTAATCAAGGTATTCAAACATTATTCTGCAAGATATTTCTTTAATTTATTTAAAAATTAGAGACACATGTTATTTATATAGCACATGCAGTATGCTAAGTCACAGGTCACCATTTCTTTGCAAGTGCACTGACTCCCCAATTACAATAGTCAGACCCAGGTCAATATTGTAAAATGTAACACTTTTTCAGTTACAGGCTTTAAATTTTGTTTTATGGCCACAGTAGATATTTACTCTTAAAGGGACACCTTTAAAAGTTAAACCAAGGATAGTAAATAAAGTAGAAGTGCAATGGAAGCAGCATTATTTTTACTCACTTGTTTTGGCACTAGTAACCTCTTAACTAGTAACCTTCACTCTGCAGTGCAAGTTGGAAAGGATTCCAAAACATGAACACCTACCAAAAAATTGCAGAAGTTATGAAATGCCTATTTCCACAATGGTGCCAGCAATTGCGAACAAGTGTTGTTTCAACATACCCCCCACTCCCCTTTCCTGTTTGGCTGAATCCATCCAGGGATTGAAACAGAGGCTCTGAATGCTATTGTATTACTCTGACTGATTTTGTGCAGTCCCAAATTGGGACCACTCCAGGGCGCAGTTCCTGCTCCTTCCTATTGTCTGGTAGTGTTATTGTTTTCGGAGAATTTGAATACCTATTTATATTTGCTTGTTTCATTTCCTTTCAGTCAATTACTTTGCTTTTAATGTATTTGCTTTTTTACTGTTTACATTATTTGCATTTATTTTTCAGATTTTCTTATGTGAAACTTTTTGTTCAATGCTCAACATTTATTTGAAGAAATATTATTTCCCTGCGCTGTTCTCATTGGTTGTACTAGCTTTTACAGTCATGCATGTTGGAGAGAATGGATTTAGGTGTGCGCCCCATTGCGATTCAACTTCTCAAAGACCTCTGTTGTTTTGTTACATTTTAATTGACATGTCTTGAGTGTTTATAGGAAATTTGATATGCACAGCATCACGATAGCTAAGACAGCACTTGTCCTCAGACATGTACTTGCAGCAGCAGATTACTCAATCTGATTTTTCTCTCTTTAACTCAATCACATTGTAGCAGTACCATATTCATGACAGCTGAGACAAGTCATCTTCGAACTGACCCAAGGATTGAACCTTGGCTTTTCCTGATTTAGGCATCACTGAACTGCTCATACATAAAGTGATCAATAGCTTATGATTATGTCACACCTTTTCTTTATTCTACCTCACCTCAGAAATGTTGCTGACTATTTTCTTCTCTCTTAATTTGTCTTGATATTTAACACACTGATAACTCAATACTCACATGCTGTCTTCATCACAACTTTCACATTCAGGGTGGCATGAGAAAGCAATACTGCTCACATCTTCACATCAAGCAGAAAGATTTTGTGAAACAACAATGTAGGCTTAAAAACTATGCTTTTCTGTTAACATTGTATTTGTAACTGTAATTTCTATGTATATTTTTGCTACAGAAGCAGTACTATACAGTCCAAAAGAAGCTATATTACCATTCAAACTACACACATAGAGTCATAGAGATGTACAGCATGGAAACAGACCCTTCGGTCCAACCTGTCCATGCCAACCAGATATCCCAACCCAATCTAGTCCCACGTGCCAGCACCTGGCCCATATCCCTCCAAACCCTTCCTATTCATATACCCATCCAAATGCCTCTTAAATGTTGCAATTGTACCAGCCTCCACCACATCCTCTGGCAGCTCATTCCATACACCTACCACCCTCTGCATGAAAATGTTGCCCCTCTCACCCTAAACCTATGCCCTCGAGTTCTGGACTTCTCGACCCCAGGGAAAAGACTTTGTCTATTTATCCTATCCATGCCCCTCATAATTTTGTAAACTTCTATAAGGTCACTCCTTAGCCTCTGATGCTCCAGGGAAAACAGCTCCAGACTATTCAGCCTCACTCTATAGCTCAAACCCTCCAACCCTGGCAACATCCTTGTAAATCTTTTCTGAACCCTTTCAAGTTTCATAACATCTTTCCGATAGGAAGGAGACCAGAATTGCGCACAATATTCCAACAGTGGCCTAACCAGTCTTCTGTACAGCCGCAACATGACCTCCCAACTCCTATACTCAATACTCTGCCCAATAAAGGAAAGCATAGCAAACGTTTTCTTCACTATCCTATCTACCTGCGACTCCACTTTCAAGGAGCTTTGAACCTGCACTTCAAGGTCTCTTTGTTCAGCAACACTCCCTAGGACCTTACCATTAAGTGTATAAATCAGTTATATCTAACCAAAAAAAAAACAAAGTCTAACCATCTTCTTTTGACTTTCAATATTCTCCCAACATCAATATCCTGGCCAGAAACAGAACTGCTCCAACCACATAAATAATGTAACTACAAAAGAGGCTAAGAGGCTTTGGAATTTTCCTTCTAGATCCCACTGTCACACTAGACATTATTCTAAACTCAAAGTACTCTCAATGTACAAGCCAGGAACATAAAGGAATACCCTACACTTATCTGGATAAGTGCTATTTCAACAACATTCAATAAGTTCAGAACCCATGATCATCCTACTCACTGCCTTAAATACTTGACTCCCTTCTACACTGGCAGTCAGTAGCAGCAGTGTTTCCCATGTACAACACACCAGAACCCATCAAACTTGCTTCAGCAATAGTTTCCAAACCCATGGCATATACCATCCAGAAGAAAAAATGCAGCAGATGCATGGGAATCTCACAACATGCAAGTTCCCCTTCAAATCTATAAAGTATCCTAACACTAAATTATATCATTGTTTCTTCACTGTCACTGGGTCAAAATTTTGGAATTCCCTTCCCGAACAGCATTGTGGGTATAACTAACTACACCACATGAACTGGTGTGGGTCAAGCAGGCAGCTCATCACCTCATTCTCAAAGGCGATTCGAAATAGCCAACAGAGAGTGGCCTTGCAAGGGACACTTACACCCCACGACCAAAAGAAAAAAATATGCTGAAGGGGTGGCTTTTAATCTTACAGTCTTTCAGGGACCTCATTTACCAATTCACATTTACAGTACATTTCCTGGCAACATCATTAATATCCATTGAATGGACAAACCTACTTAAACAATCGGAGCCTTAAGAAAGTGTAGAACTTGGATCTCCAATCCTAAAGCATAATTTTAAGAAGAATAAATCATGAAAACATTTTAATTTTTAATGTTTGTTAAAAAAAGTATTGCCCTATTCTTTCCTATGCCTTGGATTTTCTTCCTCTCATATTTCCTCTCAGTTTTCCTTGAAATGTAATAATAGTCCATGTCCCAACATTCCCTGTGCTAAACATTCATGCTCAAACAGCTTCCTATGTAAATAGTTGCTCTCAGCTGACTCACTCTTTCCTAGTGCTGCCAATGTCAATGTTCCATTTAATATTTGTATTGTTATTGCCTTCATGTCCTCATTATCAGAACAAAGAGGCTTGTTTGAAGTTGAGAAGCCATGACTTTACAATGTTCAAGAGGAATTGAATGGAAAGCTTTAATTAGTGTTCTATCAGTTAAAGACAGAACATAACATTAAGGATGTCGATTGACTGCTTTAAAGTTGAGTATTAAAAGGTGAAAAAAACGTATCTTTAAAGATTGCAATTCAACTTACTGATTGTGTCGCTTCTTGCCAGTCTCGGGCTTGTGAATGTGAGAAATGAAACCAGGAGGAGAGGAATGGAATACGTTTGTCAAAAAATAAGGAAAACAGCCAAAGGCAACTGTACTATAGCTGAATATGTGACAAATCTGATCCCTTCTCCAGTTTTGGTCTTGCTACAGTGAGCATTTGCTTATCTAGTTTAGACTCACCAACAGCACCAAGTGCAAAAGATTTGCACTAGAGCAGACATAAAGAAATTTGACAGTGATATTTTGACCCAAATGCCAAAACCCAAAAGATTCAGCTCCAATTAATACACAGCAACAACATAAAACTCTCTGATTATAATCATGCATATGTATTTATACCTGACTTAAAACAGCTATGCCTAGCAGAAAATATTTTTAGATTATTATTGAACATCAAGTTGCCATCGTCTTATGAAACCACAAGGGCTTCTTTCACTTTAGAGCGTGATGACTAGTGGTGGCTTAACATGCAGGACACCATACCTCAGGCAAGTGGGGAGGTTGAGAAGGAGAGTCCTTCACAGGAACCTCAAATATTACAGAAATTGAACTCAAACTCTGGGTATCACTATACATTGCAAACTACCTGTATAGCCAACTGAGCTAAACAAACAGCATGGTTATGTCTTTAGCAAATGTGACTGCATTTTTTTCATATTTGGAATTTTGCATTAATCTTTCCTAGATATAGTGACTACCTGTATTAATTTAGGGCTGTCTCTTGTTAAGCCTAAGAAAAACAGAGTGGTGTAGAGCTTGAGTTTTGTGATATGCTTTACTGATTACAAAAAACTTAAAACCTTGCATATTTTTACTTGTATTACAAAGTGGCCATTCATTATCCAAGACAGAGAGCATTAAGGATGTGGAACTGGGACGGTATGTTGATCCAGGTGAGGCAAAGCAATATTGTAGACGGAAATGTGCGATTATTTATCCCTGTGCCTTGCCTTACTACTGACTGCCAAAAGGTGTATGACCTTTTGATTGATATGACTTTTAAGAACACATACAAAAAAGGTTTCTTGTAAGTTCAAGTCAAAAGAATGCATAAATATTTATTTTTCGTAATGTTGGAAATGCAAATGTACCAAATATCCAACCTTTCTTTGCACCAGAGACACTCCTGCACAAAAAAGATGATTTTTTAAAAGGTGTAATACGTACTTAGATATCTTCAGGAGTACAAAACGTTATTCAAGATGGTAGATGGAACATTACAAATCTGAAGGATTCTCTTTGAATGCATTGTAGAAAATCAAATTGGATGTAGACACAGAGGATCTTCCCAACAACGGCACATCCCAGACTGAACCTCTCAGCTGCTCTACTATTGACACTTTCCATTGTTCACACAATGGATTTATGACACATGTAATTGTCACAAAATGTTTGATATGCAGTCTACATTCTAACCATGAGCAACCTCCTGGATGTCCTTATTTAATATCATATCTTCATGAGGTCAGTAATTCACAGCCTTAATAAATTTAAATATCTTCCATGAAATGAGTCGAGGCAGATATCAACACCTAACAAAGTTATTTGCACTTTAAAGACTTTATAAAGACATGTGCAGACATAAATTAGTCCTTGAATACATTGAAACCACAACACAAGTGATCTGACCCTCTGAAATCCATTTAGTCAATGTAATTGTCTGTACTTTATTCTATTTGTAAAAATAGTGTACATCTTTCTAATAGTTTTTATAGACATATGCTGCCTCTTTGACAGGGGTGTCATGGCAGATGAGTGAATATGAAGGAGGGTGCGGTTAGGTCTATGGGGCCTTTCGACAGCGTTGGGAGCTGGGCTGCAAAATTGGAGCACTGAGGCAGGTCTTCTCATCAGCCTGTCATCCATAGCGACTCGCATCACACATTCCATCGCCTGTCATTAAATGCACTGAGTGTGATCCTTGTGTGAAAGCTGAAAATCCCTTGTTAAGTCACACATGGGTCAGGTTGCATTTTCTGAACACATGTTGGTTTCCTAAGCTCAAATAAAAACTTGATCCCTATCTTCATTTATGGAAATGTGCTGGTCAAAAAACTAAAGAGTGGTGTTTTAATCCTAGTGGTAATTCTGGCCCTTGGAAGCTCCTGTTGCACTTTCCTTGACAACAAATAAATAATTAGTCCTCAGTGTAGGATGGGATGCATACAGCACAGTTTCGAATATGTTGTAATTCAAGATTGTTTGAGGAAATGAGATCAAGAAGGAGAGTACTAGAGGGTGCAGCTTATGAACATGTTACATGTAGGGGTGGCACGGTGGCTCAGTGGTTAGCACTGCTGTCTCACAGCACCAGGGTCCCAGGTTCGATTCCAGCCTCGGGCGACTGTCTGTGTGGGTTTTCTCTGGGTGCTCCGGTTTCCTCCCACAGTCGCAAAGATGTGCGGGTCAGGTGAATTGGCCATGCTAAATTGCCAGTAGTGTTAGGTTAAAGGGGTAAATGTAGAGGTATCTGGGTGGGTTACTCTTTGGAGAGTCGGTGTGGACTTGTTGGGCCAAAGGGCCTGTTTCCACACTGTAGATAATCTAATCTAATCATAGTTACAGTGACAGAGCTGCTGAGATATGGATCATAATTGTGGAAATAAGTAGGCTTTGGGATTGGATAGCTAGGATGTGGAATGGTAAACTCCACTGACATTTAAACAGGCCACTAAAGTCATGAGAAAAAGCAGAGTGATAATTATAAATAAAAATCCACATCTACTGGTACCACACATTGTGCTGCTCGTACCCATTGTGTGAAATATCACCCAGCTATCACTGAGTGAAAGTGTGTTGGTCCTGTTTGCCTTTTGGACTGTACCCAATTGCTGTGCAGCATTGCAGCAGCTCATTCGGAGGAAATTCCAGCAAAGCAATGATGTTTCAGTGAATTCACTATAATAACTGACAAGGAATTGTATGTAATTGTTTTGCTGCTTTTTATAAAGTTCCTTCAAATATTTCTGTGAGTCACTTGCAAACTTTCATTCAAAAACATGTGGCACAACTTACTTTCAAACCCAGTGTGAGACTGAGATGACCTGATATTTAAAGACAGATGTCCTGTGGAGTGTGTGGTCGGACGTGACATTTTCTCAAAACCCAGAGTTTCTTTTGGAAGGTGAAGAGATTTTGACAAATAGATGAAACCCAAGATCTATGTAGCCAGCTTATAGGAGTGGCAGGGAATAGATTACACATGGTATGTGACAACCAAGCACTCTTGTGGAATTTAAGATATAAAAACCTAATCCTGCAGCGCTCAGAAATGTGATAAAGTGAAGTGGGGTCACCAGCAAACTGGTGAAATGTGGCTTTGTTTAATTTGATCTGGAGGTGACTTTACTGTGCAGGCTCAGGGTTTTTTAGGCATGAGCAAGGAGATATCAACACAAGAGAAAGAATACTCTATTACAAGTGAAAGTTATTTGTATCAGAATTCATGGCAATATTTCATTCTGATTATTTTAAAATTTGTGATATCAATCTTAATAGCAGCAATGTGATTACTATCAGACTTCTAACCCTATCAGCACAGAAGCAATGATGGGCAGTTACTACTAATCTGCAAAATTGATGGATGCAAAACATCTATCAATCTCTTAAAAGCAAAATACCAAAGATGCTGGAAATCTGAAAATAAAGAGTGCTGGAGAAATTCAGCGTGACTGGCAATGTCTGAGGACAGAGAAAGAGAGTTAACATTTCAATACGACTCTCCTCTGGAAGTTCCTGCTGTGTTTAGCCAGACTCTTCTGTTGTGATATTAATCTTTTAACCACCCTTTTTAAAAACAATGGCTGAGAAAGATGAAAATTCAAAGTAAGTTTACCACTATCTGTAAAAAGTAAAGGTGAGTTTTCCCTGAAGTGATTTGGGGACACGAAGTTTGTCCATGCTGATCGAGGTATTAATGTATTAGCTGCTGCCACATCAGATCTCAGAGGTCCACACAACCAAAAAAATGATTGGGGAACATTGCTCGGGAGTTGGCCCATTCTGTTGTCATAATTTCAATGGGGGAATCAATGACATTCCCAGAGAATCAATGTGGATATCTCCTTTCAGTAATTTTTACCATATTTCCAGAGTTTGGCTCATCCTCTACCAAAATTGGCATGGGTAGATAACAGAATAATACAGCAGATATTTAGTACCTTCCATCATATTTCAGGTCTATGTCCCCTATTTATTGAGGCATGTGTAGCTCAGATGTAACCTATCCCTTCCTTTAACAGATGCTGCCTGGTTTACTTTGTGCGTCTAGGATTTTTTGATTGCATTTCAGGTTTTCAAAGTTGTTTTCTTTCTCTTGTATTTAAGAGATTGCCAGATTATGGAATGCTGTGAAACTTAGGACATTTGTGGTTATTTCATCCATCCCTACTCCCGAACCTCTCCAGCCTTCACCATTGCATGTGCCAGGTACAGGGATGGCACTGTAACTGATCTGTTCTGTGTGACAATTAGGAGAGCTAGAATTTGACACAGTCATCTCAACAAAATTCCTGAGTGGCAGATATGGTCATGTATTAATCATCCTGTCTGTGTGAAGTTTTCACATTCTCCCTGTGTCTGCGTGGGTTTCCTCCGGGAGCTCTGGTTTCCTACCACAATCCAAAGATGTGCAGGTTAGGTGAATTGGTCATGCTAAATTGCCCATAGTGTTAGGTGCATTAGTCAGGGGTAAATATAGGGTACGGGAATGGGTCTGGGTGGGTTACTCTTCGGAGGGTCTGTACTGTTGGACTTGTGGACTTGTTGGGCCAAATGGCCTGTTTCCATACTGTAGGAAATCTAATCTAATCTAATCCTCTTTGGCTATAAGTGATGTTAGACAGGAAAAGAATAGCTGCTTGATCTCACTTACTCCATGGTGTACAATGAAGGCCACAGCATCATAATGATACATTGTTCCACTCTGGGTATTGGCCACCACCATCCACTACTCCCCTTACCATACCGCCACTGCCATCATTCTTCACCCTCAATCCTGAAGCCCTGTTATCATATAATCTTTAACAAGTAGTAAAAAAGCAACTTCTTTGCATTGCAATATTCTAGCCACTCATTATGTGGGCATAGTTATCAGATTCAGTGTTCGATTGGCTGAGTGGATAGCACTTCATCAGTGGGTCAGAAAGTAGTGGATGAATTCCATTTCACGACTTGAAAAAGTACAACTTATAACAGGATATTTATGTTATGTTAATCATAAGCTTCTTCTCAGAAACATAATAAAACAGAGTTTAACACATATGAGTCATTTTAAGAGACATTAGAGAAATCAGAATTAATGTTTCGGGTCCGGTAACCCTTGAAGGGTTAACTCTGATTTCTCTCCACAGACGCTGCCAGACCTGTTGAGCTTTTCCAGCAATTTCTGTGTTTGTTTCTGATTTACAACATCTGCAGTTCCTTTGGGTTTTTTAAAGAGATATTAGGGCAAATGGACAAAAACTTGGTCAAAGAGGTCAATTTTAAAGAGTGTTTTGCAGGAGGAAACTGAGGTAGAGAGGCAGAGAGTTGTAGTGTGGGAAGTCGGAACTTATGGTCTAGGAAACTGAGGGCATGGCCTACAGTGGGGAAGTGATTACACTTGAAAATGCAAAAGAGTCCAGAACTAGAAGTGCATGGAGTTCTCAGTGTGTTTAGTGTTTACTGAAGTTACAGAGACAGGGAGGAGCTAGGCTGTGGAGGATTTTGAAAATAATGATGAGAATTTTAAGATCTGGATGTTTCTTGAACTGGAGCCAATCCAGGCCAGCAATCACAGTGATGTTATGGAATGAAACAGCTAACGCAAGGGCAGTTCTGTATTTTATATCAGGTAGAATATGAGAGAATCACCAGGAATAGTGAAATCTAAATGTAAGATGGACATAGGCAGTCATAATGATGGTACAGAACTAAGGTTGGAAATTCATCTTGGTGACACTGAGATTATGAACAGTTTGACTGAAGTTCTGACTGTTTTCAGGATGAGAGCTGGAGGAATAATTCAGAAAGGGATTTTGCAGTGAGACTGAAAGGAATGATTCAGTCTTTTTTTTGGATAAGTGACAATTTTGTTGAGTTTCATAAAACTTTTCACATCATACTGTCAGCGGATATTCTCGCTGTATCATCTCAAGCTGGCTCCATTAATTATTGTACTTGTCCCACCCCTATGGTGCCTGTCACGTCCAGTGCTAGCCCAATTCTCCCACTCACTGTCGCCAGAATATCTCACTATTGCTAGTGCCCTTCAAACACCTGGCTATGTACCAAGGCAAGGAGTATCAGTCTGGAGATGTTGTGTATGGTTTTTGATACTTTCCCCAGATATAAGGGGTAATTGATGCCTTGCTTTCTGCCGGGGACCTGGAGGTCCAGGTGGATGGTCTGGTAATAAGGAGGGCCTTCCTCTTCTCCCAGAAACAGCACAGGAGCCAATACCCGAGCCTGCCAACCTGGTCTGGAGTTGTTTTCCAGTTGGTATTGTCTCCATCATCTGAAGGAATACACAACAATGTAGGAGCAAGGTCAGTGACAGAGGTAGGTGACGCTGCAACCTCATACTCACACCATGTCTGCTATTATACCCACACCTCTCACCAGGACTCGTGCTCTGCCACTCTCAATGTTGTGAAATGTCTTCGCCTTTTCCTCTTGAATCTCTCTGAAATCCCACACTGTGTGCCCTCTGCCTACTCTCTGGCTCAGAATACCTCACCATCCTTCCCCAATGGTGCCAGCACAAAAGAGTTCTGCCATCCACTTTCATCTCCTCTAAAACCTCCCTTTCTTTCATTCCAGTCTAAAAAACTCACAATACCATAGACAGACCCAAGATGGGTGGTCGGATACCCTACTTTCAACTCCTCACACCTTATGAGTCAAAGAACCTGACCCTGACTGCCCTAAGTGGCTGACTAACCGTTTCCAAGGCCCTGGACTGGCATCCGTCACTGCTCTTTGACCAACTGTGCCAGGATCCCTTCACAGGGGCTGTTCACCCTTGACTTGACTGATAATTACTTCGAAGCATGACCAGCTTCCTGGCATTGTGACTGCGCTAGATGGCAAGGTAGAGGCCTGTTGGCTCTGGCTGAGGGAGGGAAACACAAAAAGCTACAGATTAATGAGGCAAGGGCTGCAGTTAATGAAGCTGACAACAATCCGCATCCCCAAAAAACAATGATCCTGATTTAATAGGCATCTCATTGATTCCCAGCGAGACTCTCATTTCAACATTTGGAACTCTGTTAAAAAATGCAACCAACTGTTTCCAGCATTGAGAAATTCCTCACTGGACTTCTCATGCGATTCTCCCATATTTCTCACCAGAGCCCCTGTTGTTCAGGCCCTGTAAGATTTCACCCATTGGGTGGCACGGTGGCTCAGTGGTTAGCACTGCTGCCTCACAGTGCCAGGGACCTGGGTTTTGATTCTACCGTTTGGTTACTGTCTGTGTGGTGTTTGCATGTTCTCCCCATGTCTGCATGGGTTTCCTTCGGGTACACCAGTTTCCCTCCACAATCCAAAGATTATGCATGTTAGGTGGATTAGCCATAGGAGATGCAGGGTTACAGGGATAGGGTAGGAGGGTGGATTGAGTGGGATGTTCTTCGGAGGCTCAGTGTGCACTCAATGGGTCGAATAGTATGCGTCCACACTGTGGGGATTCTATGATTGTCTTCAGTCTTCCCAAAATTTAATTGGAAAAGACTTCTGTTTATACAGCACTGGATATTTGATGAAATGCTTGATAATTTAGCAATGGTCGAGCACAAAATCTGTACTAATATTCTCATGCAGTGCTGAGGGAGGGTCGCAATGGTAGAATTGCTGTCCTTTGGATATGGCAAGCTGAGGTCTAATTACCCAAACACTATTTAAAGATGAACAACCACTTGCTGTCCTGACTAACACTCCTCCCTCAACCACCATGACCTAAAATAGATGAGGTAGGTAGTCATTTATCTCCCTGATGTTTATGGGACTTTGCTGTGTGCCAATGGCTGGCGTTTACCCATATAATAACTGCCGCACAGAAGCAAGGCATTCTGGGAAGCTCTGAAAGATTCGAGCAGCACTAAAGTAGTTTTCTTCTTTTCTTAAAATCTTACAAAATAAAAGATATTTCACTTTTATTGGTGTAAACCTGGAAAACTTTCTTTCTCGTGCAAGCACATTATAAGAGGCAATGCAACCTTCATTGCTATGTTTAAGGCTATTTTGTAGCAATTAAAACAGCTCTGGTTTTGTTAACATCTGGAGAACTTCATTACGTCAGTGGAAGGCATCTCACAGGAATGATGACTTCCAGATGTTGCTGAAACTGTTTTAGTTGAGTTCTCAGTGCCTCTCTTTTCTTGTTTGTGAACTGGACGTTCTTAATAAATGAGTGTTATTAAAACAGCAAAGGAGAAATTTCTTCTTGGCCTGATGCCAGTGTAACTGAACTCTAATATTTATCATTAGCAGTAGAAATGATGTGATCTTACAAAATGTGCAGTCTGTGTGGAGGAGGTCAGTCTTGATTCCTGTTTTTATTTGAAATTTCTCATGAAGAGTATGCACATACATAGAGCTACACTGGCCAAGTATTTGGCTTGGTAATCAAATGACGCTTAATGTTAGTGCAGTTAACTCAATGAATGTCCTAAGCCAAAGTAAACTTGAGGCCACCTTGGGATTCCTCATCTCACATTTTAGTAAAATGACTGTGTATTCAATCTCATGGAATTCAGGCTGATTTGTTAGTTAGTCATTGCTGTTCCTTATGGGTATATAAAGTGACAGAATTGGTCATGTCATTGGTGATGTCATTGCATCAATTATCATGCCAGCTCCTTTAAAATGAGTCATTTTAATTTGAAAATGAAAGTTTCACCATTTTGAAAATCTTGCAAAACATAGAACGGTTGCTATGGGGATCATCTCAATGGAACAAAATGCTGAATTTGATCGTGGTGGTATCATTACTCAAAAGAAACGCTGATACAACTGTCTTATTTGAATTGGTGCAGAGGGAATAGGTCTAAAGCTAACATTCCAGTAGCCTCATGTTCTTGATGAAGCAATGTCAGACTTACGAGAGGGAGTAACCTATTTAATACTTTGTATCTGTTCTGCTGTTAAGAAGATCATGGGTAATCTGGCACTCATTTAAACTCCAGTTTCCTGTTCATTACCCGTGACCCCCCAATTTATCAAATATCCAACTCAACTTTGAATAAATTCAATGGCCACCGTCCACTGCTCCTAAGGAAAAACCATCCCCAGACTCCATGAACCTCTTAAGGAAAAAAAAACTTCCATCTCCATCCTAAAGGTGAGAACCTTTATTCTTATTCTGTGTTCCCTAGACTTAGTCTGTCCCACAAGGGGAAACTTTCTCTCAGGATCTTATGTTTCAATAGAATCAAGCCTAAACTTCAATCGGTAGAGACCCAACCTGTTCAACCTTTCTTCATAAGATTTGCCATTCACCCATAGAATGCATTGTGAACTTTCTCCACTTTGCTCTAACCCAAAACTGTACATGCACTCCAAATGTGGTCTCACCAAGGTCCTTACAGTTGCAGCAAAGTCATCCGACTTGTATATTCCATTCTTCTTGCATTAAACAACAGCATTCCATTTGCTTTCTTAATCACCAGACAATTGTTGAGCTGTGCATGCAAATTAAAATTTAGTTTACATATTAATTCATGTAGAAGGATACCCGGAACCATCTGTACCTCCACAATCTCTTTCCATTTAGTAGCCTGCGGAAGTGGACTAGTCAACACTTTCCTACGTTACACTATCTCCCAGCTTTAACCTATCTATATCCCTTTACAGACTGTACCTTCATTTAACAACTTATTTTCTTACCTGTCTTGATGTTATTGATGAATTTAGCCACCTTATATTCAGTCCCCATATGTAAGTCCTGCATATAGATTGTAAGTAGTTGAGATTCTTGCACTGATCAGCTCTGATTCTGATAGTATTTGTTAATACTTGCCAAGCTGAAAAAGTCCTATTTATTGCAACACTCAGATTCCTACTAGCCAAGTAATCTTTTCTCCATGTTAATATGTTAACCTTTCCATTATGAACTCTTACTTTGTATAGTAAACTTTGGTGTGGTACCTGATCAATGTTTTTTAAATCCACTGACATCACACCCACAGATTCCTCTTTATCCTAACAGGCATGTTGCTTGTTAGTTCCTCAGAAAATTGTAGTAACGTAGTTAAATGCAATTTTCCTTTCACAAAACAGTGTTAAATGCTGACACAGCATGTAATGATTTTCTAAATGTCCTGCTAAACTCTTAAGAATGGATTCTAGAAATCTCCCTATGACAGGCTGTTAAGTGCATAATATCCTGCTTTCTGGTCCCTCAAAAAAAGGCAATGCTTTTGCTATTTCCCAATTGTTAGGACCCTTCTAGAATCTAACAAATTATCTGGTACTGGACATTTCAATAGTTTTCCCATAATTTCATTTCCAGAATCAACGATTATTACAGTACCTTTCTCCAGTATACTCCATCCGTCAGAGTAACTGCTATTTGGGAGCTTATGAACTAAAACCAAAACTAATCTCTTATCTTTCTTATTTCTTTTATTTTATCAAAACTGAGTCCAGTCTTGCTTTATTGAAGTAAAGTCATCTCTCATTATTGTGCTAAGGATATCCTTAGTTGAAAGAGATACCCCACCACCTTTTCCTAGCTTCCTGTCTTTTGGAATGTCAATTTGTTTGTTTTCTCTAGTATTGGTGCTTGTGCCAATTGGTGCTAGGCATGTCTACAATGTGCATGTTGAGAAAAGCTGATGTGAGCACTAATCCTTGTGGAAGATTATTGTTGAGCATCTGTGACAGGCTGGTCTTGCTATCAAGACAAATGTAGAACTCATTAAGGTGCTCATGAGCCTAAACGTTTGTAACATTGAATGATTATGGGAAACGTTCAACTGCTGGCCTTTGCACTAGATGGTGTTGTATACCAATGACAAGTCAATGGTAATTTCCACAGTCGCCCTCTGTGTGCTAGTGTATCATAAAACTGCCAGCAAATGCAATCACGAAGCCACCAAATACTCAAAGGTGACAGCAAGGTATAAAAAGCATGAAAGCAACAAGCATGTCAATCAAAGGTACTATTCAGAACTAATCGATTAACCAAGTCATTGACAGAGTCAGCTTCAAACAATTTTCTGAACATTTTGATGGCTGTTCTGGCATATTTGCTTTAAACTTTGATAATTGAATGTTGAAGCAATAATCAAAATAAGAGTAGCATATTCAGAATTTGGAAGATGAGGTGCTAATGATGAAAAAGTTGATTTTTAACATTTTTAACCAATAAATCCTTTTTTAAAACTCTTGGCTGCATGATTTGTAACAATTTGTTACCCGGTAAGCTTTATGTGATTTATATAATTTTACTGGTTTCTTTCTGCATCGGAATTCTCTTGGAAAATAAGTCATGAGTGACATTGGCAGAAACTAATGCTTTTCCAGTTGAAGATTTTCATTCCACATCTAAAAAAGTAGTTCATTCTAGGTAATGGAAAACATTTCTGAAGAACACTTAACTACTTGTGACCCACGTTCTAAAACATTGTTCCTTAATTGCAAGTAGGACGTAAAATCTCCAAACATTTAACATCTAATCTGAGAATTGAAAAAGTCTTAAACATTTAGGTCCAGTTCAGATTCACAAATTATATTTGGCAATTGTGTGGCTGAAAAGTTATTGCATCAAAAGAAGAATTGAATTCAGCAATTTTTTCCTACAATATTTTGCCAATGCTTAGCAGAGGTTTTCATACAGTAAAGGACTATTGGGTGTATCAACAAACCAATGCAGCTGTGAAGGGGAAAGGTTATTGATAACAAATGTCAGGAATGATATGAATGAAAACAATCATCCAGAAAAAAAAAGAACTGTGTGAAAATCATTAATGTAATGAGAATGTTTTACAGTTGCACTTACGTTCTGTGTTTCATCAACTTTCAGAACCTTATAGTATCACTAACAGGTTTAGTGATGGAAAAATTAGGAATTGGAATACGCTCCCACATGAACTAAGAACAGTTTTGTGAGTCACACCTGGACAAATACCTACGCCTGTCCGAACGTTAATTTTTTTAGCACTTCTTGCAAAAATCTTGCATGTGGACAAGCACCATTCCTTCCGAAACTGAGAGTGGCAATGTGTGAAGAAATATAGTTTCATGGGTTGCAATCACTCACTTCCACTTCATGCAAGATGACATCTGTTTCTTGACTCTTCTCCCTTTGTATCAAAAAAGTGAGAGCGAATAGCAAACATTGGACAATGATCTCGATCTAGAAGGGAATCAAGAGTTATTATAGACAGACAGGAAAATTATTGTTTTGAACGGCAAAGCAGGCTTCTTCTGTTCCTTATGCTTATGGCTTTATGAGGGAGAAGCATTGCAGTCCAGACAGGTACTGCTTTCCGCTGAAGTTTAATTACAGATCAGATATGATATCATTGAATGGCAGAATAGGCTCAAGGGTTAAATACTCTACCCCTGTTCCTATTCTTATGTATCTGACAGCCTTTGACACACATTTCCTTTTGGCTAACCAAGTAATATTCAGTACAGAGTGCCCAGGCTGTTTTTTTAATGGTGATTCTGCTATCTGAGCGGCAAATGATCACTAAGTTGTTACTTAACTAGTGTGCCAATTAACCACCAAAACGAATCAGATACAACTTTAACTGATGCAGACTGACTGTGTGGAGTTTGCACATTCTCCCCATGTCTGCGTGGGTTTCCTCCAGGTGCTCCAGTTTCCTCCCACAATCCAAAAATGTGCAGGTTAGGTGAATTGGCCATGCTAAATTGCCTGTAGTGTTAGGTGAAGGGGTAAATGTAAGGGAATGGGTCCGGAATGGTTGCGCTTCGGTGGATCAGTGTGGACTCGTTGGGCCGAAGAGCCTGTTTCCACACTGTAAATAATCTAATCTAATCTAATCCTTTCACAACAATGTAACATCATATCAAGTAATGCAATGGATTAATAGCCTTTGACCAAGACAAATGGGGTGTTAATCCAAGACCTCAGTAACAAAGATGGGAAGATTCAGCCAGTCCTCTCCTGCAGCACACAGTCTCACAAACAATGAGAACATAAGTACCATAAGAGCCTGGGGATATGCTTCTGCTGCTAAGACTATCCTGGAGGTGGGACAGGGGAATGGTAAGTCACACCAGCCTGCACCACTGGAGCAGGCAATGAGGTGGCGAGATTGATCTGAAGAAAGGGGAGAATGGGAGCAGCCTTCAAAAGGAGGAGGATGAGGACAGCGGGGAGCACTCTGTTCCAGTCAATGAGAGCAATATAGCAGTCGAATAGTCACTGGCCATGATGTCAGCATTTGGTTTGCATTCTGAGACAAGCTGCAGCCTCTATTGGCTTTGTTTGTGTTTGACATTGCTGGTTGTAAAAGAAAGCTCTCATATGAAATTGCCTGATTGTTTACCAGTAGGTGATGTTCCCCAACTGGCTAACCATAAGATGCCGGTGTCTAATAGTGGACAGAGTAGCAGCGTCTTTAGGAGGCATGGTTACTAAGTTTGCGGATGACACCAAAATTGATGGTATTGACACCAAATGAGAGTGAAGAAGGCTATCTAAGATTACAAAGAAATCTTGATCAATTGGGCCAATGGGCTGAGGAGATGCAGATTGAATTTAATTTGGGCAAATGTTTATAAAATCATAAGATGAATACCGTAGTCTTTTCCCTAGGGTTGGGGTGTTCAAAACTAGGGGGCATATTTTTAAGGTAAAATGGGAAAGATTTAAAATGGACCTGAGGGGCAAAGTTTTCATACAGAGTGTGGTTCATATATAGAATGAACTGCCAGAGGAAGTGGTGGATGCAGGTACAGTTACAACATTTAAAAGACTTTTGGACAGGTACATGAATAGGAAAGGTTTGCAAGGATATGGACTAAATGCAGACAGTGGAACTAGATCAGTTTTGAATATCTGGTCGACGCAGCTAAGTTGGACTGAAGGGTCTGTCTCTGTGCTTTATGACTCCATGACTGCATGACAATGAGATTGTGCATTGGGATATGTATACCAGAATTGCTCATTTTCACTGTTTTTAAATATATCAGCCTAAATTTGGTCAAATAATGTTTGAAAGTTCAAAGTGCCGATGCATGCATAATTCTTACAGTGCTCAACAGAGTAGATGCAGGAAGGATGTTTATCCTTGCTGGGCGTCTAAAATCTCAGATTAACTGGTAAACCACATAGAACTGAAATGAAAAGGATTCCTTCACACAGAGAGTGGTAAATATTTTGAATTCTCCACAGCTATGGAAGTTCAATCATCAAGTGTATTCCAGATAGAGATTAATCAATTTCTAGATGAGAAAGATATCAGGGATGTGGGAATAGTACAGGAAAATGGCATCAAGTGAGAAAAGCAGCCATAATCTAATTAGAGTCATAGAGATGTACAGCATGGAAACTGACCCTTCGGTCCAACCCGTCCATGCCGACCAGCTATCCCAATCCAATCTAGTCCCACCTGCCATCACCCGGCTCATATCCCTCCAAACCCTTCCAATCATATAGCCATCCAAATGCCTCTTAAATGTTGCAATTGTACCAGCCTCCACTACATCCTCTGGCAGCTCATTCCATACACGTATCACCCTCTGTTTGAAAAAGTTGCCCGTTAGGTCTCTTTCATATCTTTCCCCTCTCACCCTAAACCTATGCCCTCTAGTTCTGGACTCCCCGACCCCAGGGGAAAGGACTTTGTCTATTTACCCTATCCATGCCTCTCATAATTTTGTAAACCTCTATAAGATCACCACTCAGCCTCCAATGCTCCAGGGAAAACAGCCCCAGCCTGTTCAGCC
Organism: Chiloscyllium plagiosum; assembly: GCF_004010195.1. Taxonomy (NCBI): domain Eukaryota; kingdom Metazoa; phylum Chordata; class Chondrichthyes; order Orectolobiformes; family Hemiscylliidae; genus Chiloscyllium; species Chiloscyllium plagiosum. Next base: position 84,820,087 of record NC_057710.1, read on the forward strand.
TCTGCCTATAGCTCAAATCCTCCAGCCCTGGCAACATCCGGTTAGCAGAGCAACTTGAAAGCTGTTCCTCATTCCTGTGATCTGTGCCTATATTGTTACAGAACCTACATAGCAATAAACCCCTCAAAAACAATATAGTTGTTTGCAGCATTTCAAAATGTAATAGAATTATTGAGGTGAAAGAAATGGGAAAGCAAGTTACAATTTGAGACATCATAGCTATTCACCTGAGCTAATATTTATATGAGGATAAGAGAGATTAACTTGGAAGAACAGTCATTCTTTGTCTGATTGGTGATAAAATTGGTCATTTTAATGAGATTAAAATGTTCTTGTCAATGATTAGAAACTACATTTTGTGAGTGTTCATACACTATGTAGTTCAAAGAGTGTTGCTGCTAGTTGGCCTCAGCCCACACAAATATTTCCTCAGATAAGTTCGTGATTTTATGGAATGCCAGAAACAATATTGTCAATTTTTTTTTATGTTAGGTGTGGGAGCAGCCTTCAAACATAAACTAAACCTACCATAAAGTAAATGCAAAACTCTGAAGTGTGCCCTGCTCCTGGGTTTTTTAACAGACAATCTTGACAAAAAATTCCAAACTGATTGGTATTCAATTACTAACTGTTAAGACAGCTTACAGTGCACACCATGCATTCTACAGAGAGTTTGGCTATGGAACAACAGTCACCCCACTTTAGACATTACTTGCATCTGAAGTGATTGGCATTATTTCAACATGAGAAGGTGTTGTATAAATAAAACTATCATTATTACTGAAATGGTATTAACGTTGTTAGTCTCTCTGACAATTTACTCTCTCACAATTCATACAATGATGATCAGAGAAAATCCAGACAACTGGATAAGATGTTCACAAATATATGGACAATGCATTTCTCAAGACACTGTTGTTCTCTCCTGTGAAAGGTTTGCTGTGTTTTTACACTTAAACTCATGCATTAATGGCAAAACAATATCAAGAAGAAAATGAGAAATTCTTTGGAGAATTTCTGCAGTGCATCTTGGGGATAGTACACACTGCTGCGACTGAGTGTTAGTGGTGGAGGGAGGGAATGTTTAGGGATATAGTGTCAATCAAGTGGGCTACTACCAATCAAGGTTGCTGGCTGATTTCAATAAAAAGAATTCATGGAATGTCTACGAGATGCTTATTGTAGAGCCCACCAAGAAACAGGCAATTCTGAATTTGGTGATGTCTAATGAGGTAGAATTCATGAAGGAAATTAAAGGTGAAGGAACCTAAAGGTGAAGGAACCCCAGAGGGCATTGGCCATAATATAATATAGAGCTGAAAATGAGTTGCTGGAAAAGCGCAGCAGGTCAGGCAGCATCCAAGGAGCAGGAGAATTGATGTTTCGGGCATGAGCCCTTCTTCAGGAATCAGCTCATGCCCGAAACGTCGATTCTCCTGTTCCTTGGATGCTGCCTGACCTGCTGCGCTTTTCCAGCAACACATTTTCAGCTCTGATCTCTAGCATCTGCAGTCCTCACTTTCTCCCCATAATATGATATAATTCACTTTCCAGTTTGAGAGGGAGTAACTGGAGTCAGATGTAATGATACGACAATTGAGTAAAGGTAAATACAAAAACATATGGAAGGAGCTGCCCAGAGTTGATTGAAAGTGGTCTCTAGCAGGGAGATTGTGGAGCAGCAATGGCCAGAGTTTCTGGGGGTAATTCGAGAGGCACAGAAGAAAGTCATCCCAAGGAAGAAGAAACATACTAAGAAGCAGATGAGGCGATCATGGCGGCATTGGAAGTCAGGGACAACAAAAAAGCAAAAGCAAAAGTATAAATTGTGGTGAGGATTAGTCGGAAGACAGATGATTGCGAAGTCTTTATAAACAAACAGAGAATAACTAAAAATAACAAAAAGGGGTGACAATGAAATATGATACCTAAAGCTAAGAGAAAGGTAGGAGTGAACATTAGAACACTGGAAGATGAGGCTGGAGAAGTAGTGATGATGAACAAAGAAATGACAGAGAAGCTGAATAGGTAGTTTGCATCAATTTTCACAGTGTAAGGCATCAACAGCAAACCAGAACTTTAAGAGAGTCTGGGGCAGAGGTTTGTGTAGTGGCCATCCTTAAGGAGAAAATGGATTTCTGCATGATCTGTGTTGGGACCTCAAATATTCATATTATATATTAATGATCTGGATGAAGGAACTGAGAGCATTGTTGCTAAGTTTACAGATGACACAAAGATAGGTGGAGGGACAAGTAATATTGAGGAGGCAGAGAGACTGCAGAAGGACTTGGACAGGCTAGGAGTGAGACAAAATAAGTGGCTGATGTGAGGTTATGCACTTTGGTAAAAAGAATAGAGGTGTAGACTATTTTCTAAATGGAAAAAGGCTTCAGAAATTTGAAACACACAGGGACTTGGGATTTTGGTTTATGGTTCTCTCAAGGTTAACGTACAAGTTTAGTTGGCAGTTAGGATGGCAAATGCAATGTTGGCATTCATTTCAAGAGGACTGAAATACAAGAGCAGGGATGTACTGCTGAGGCTAAATAAGGGTCTGGTCAGATGGGATTTGGACGTCAGTTTTGGGCTACATATATAGGAAAGGATATGCGTGCCTTGGAGCGGCTCCACAGGAGGTTTACAAGAAAAATCCTGGAGGGCTTAGACCAGAAGACCATAAGACCATAAGACATAGAAGTGGAAGTAAGGCCATTCGGCCTATCGAGTCCACAATCAATCATGACTGATGGGCATTTCAACTTACCCATACTCTCCCCATAGCCCTTAATTCCTTGTAAGATTGTGGGCGGCACGGTGGCACAGTGGTTAGCACTGCGGCCTCACAGCGCCAGAGACCCGGGTTCAATTCCCGACTCAGACGACTGACTGTGTGGAGTTTGCACGTTCTCCCCGTGTCTGCGTGGGTTTCCTCCGGGTGCTCCGGTTTCCTCCCACAGTCCAAAGATGTGCAGGTCAGGTGAATTGGCCATGCTAAATTGCCCGTAGTGTTAGGTAGGGGGATAAATGTAGGGGAATGGGTGGGTTGCGCTTCGGCGGGTCGGTGTGGACTTGTTGGGCCGAAGGGCCTGTTTCCACATTGTAAGTAATCTAATCTAATCTAATCTAATCTAATCAAGAATTTATCAATCCCTGCCTTGAAGGCATTTAACGTCCCGGCCTCCACTGCACTCCGTGGCATTGAATTCCATCGGCCCACCATTCTCTGGCTAAAGAAATGTCTCCTCTATTCCATTCTAAATTGGCCCTCTCTAATTCTAAGGCTGTGCCCATGGGTCCTAGTCTCCCTGCCTAATGGAAAAAATTCCCAGCATCCACCTTTCTAAGCCATTTCTAAGTTTCTATTAGATCTCCACTCAACCTTCTAAATTCAAATGAATACAATCCCAGGATCCTCAGCCGTTCCTCATATGTTAGGCCTACCGTTCCAGGGATAATCCATATGAATCTCTGCGGGACATTCTCCAGTGCCAATATGTCCTTCCTGAGGTGTAGGGCCCAAAATTGGACACAGTATTCTAAATGGGGCCTAATCAGAGTTTTATAAAATCTCAGAAGCACATCACTGCTTTTATATTCCAACCCCTTGAGATAAATGACAACATTACTTCCACTTTCTTCATCATGGATTCAACCTGCAAGTTAACCACTAGCAATTCCTGAACTAGCACTCCCAGATCCCTTTATACTTAGGTTTTATGAATTTTCTCACTGTTTAAGAAATAGCTCATGCCTGTATTCTTTTTTCCAAAGTGCAAGACCTCACATTTGCTCACGTTGAATTTCATCAGCCATTTCCTGGACCACTCTCCTAAATTGTCTAAATCTTTCTGCAGCCTCCCCATCTCCTCAGTACTACCTGCCTGTCCACCTAACTTCATGTGATTGGCAAACTTTGCCAAAATGCCCCCAGTCCCTTCATCTAGATCATTAATATATAAAGTGAACAGCTGCAGTTCCAACACTGAACCCTGTGGGACTAGCTGACATTCCGAAAAAGAACCTTTTATCCCAACTCTCTGCCTTCTGTCAGACAGCTAATCCTCAATCCATGCCAGTAGCTCACCTCGAACACCATGGGCCCTCACCTTACTCAGCAGCCTCCCGTGGGGCACCTTATCAAAGGCCTTTTAGAAGTCTAGATAGACCACATCCACTAGGTTTCGCTGGTCTAACCTACTTGTTACCTCTTCAAAGTATTCTAACAGGTTTGTCAGGCACAACCCCCCCCCACCCGCCCTTACTAAATCCATGCTGACTTGTTCTAATCCAACCCTGCACTTCCAAGAATTTAGAAATCTCATCTTTTATGATGGATTCTAGAATTTACCAACAACCAAAGTTAGACTAATCGGCCTATAATTTTCCATCTTTTGTCTTGATCCTTTCTTGAACAAGGGGATTACAACAGTGATTATCCAATCATCTGGGACTTTTCATGACTCCAGCAATCTTTGAAAAATTACAACCAACGCCTCCGTTATTTTTTCAGCCACCTCCCTCAGAACTCTAGGATGTAGCCCATCCAGGCTAGGAGATTTATCAATTTTTAGTCCTTTTAGCTTTTCTAGCACTTCCTCTTTTGTAATGGCTATCATACTCAACTCTTCCCCCCTCACTCTCCTTAATTGTTGGGATATTACTCATGTCTTCCACTGTGAAGACTGATACAAAGTATTTATTACATTCTTCAGCTATTTCCGTATCTCCCAGCACTAGCCCTCCTGCATCAATTTGGAGCAGCCCAATATCTACTTTTGCCTCTCGTTTGTTTCTTATGTATTGAAAGAAACTTTTGCTATCATTTCTAATATTACTGGCTAGCCTACATTCCTATTTGATTCTCTCCTTTCTTATTTCTCTCTTCTCTGTTTGTTTTTGTAGTCTTCCCAATCTTCTGATTTCCCAGTGCACTTGAGAACTTTATAGGCTCTCTCTTTTGCTATGATACATTTCCTGATTTCCTTTGTCAGCCAGGGCAGTCTAATTCTGCTCTCCCCACCCCCACCCCCCGCCCAGAAACTCTACCCTTGTTGCTCTATTGTCTTCCCCAATAGGCTCTGCTTCCTGTCGATTTTCGTCAGTTCCTCTGTCATGCCCCTGTAATTACCTTTATTTAACTCTAACACCATTGCATCTAATTTTGCCTTCTCTCTTTTAAACTGAAGACTGAACTCTACCACATTATGATTGCTGTCTCCTAAGTGTTCCCTTACTTTAAGATCTTTTATAAAGTCTGGCTCATTACACAGCACTAAGTCCAGAAGGTTTGTCATTATGAGAAGTTGTTGAAGACTTTAAGTCTATGCTCAATGGAGCTTAGAAGGATGAGGGGAATCTGAATGAAATTTACAGAATACTAAGAGGCTTGGATAGAGCTGACATGGAGAAGATGTTTCCCCTAGTAGGAAAGACTAGCACCCGAGGGCAAAGTCTCAGAGTGAAGGGATGACGTTTGAGAACTGAGAGAAGGAGGAATTTCTTCAACCAGAGGGTGGTGATTCTGTGGAATTCATTGCCACAGAAGGCTGAGGGGGCAAAATCATTGAGTATATTTAAGTCAGGGATAAATAGGTTCTTGATTAGTGAAAGGATCAAGGGTTATGAACAGAAGGCAGGAGAATGGAACTGAGAAACATATCAGTCGTGATTGAATGGCAGAGCTGACTTGGGCTGAATGGCCTAATTCTGTTCTTATGTTTTATGGTCATATTTATTTAGTTTGCAGTCTTTGTCTATACTGAATATTCATCACCATCTTCACCTCATCTGATTTGGTGTTATCTGCAAATTTAGAAATTGATCTTTTAGTGACAATGATATTTTATAATAATAACATCACTTGTTTTCATGACTGGATGGAAGTATATGTTAGTAAAGTGCTTCTAGCAGCACCATGTCAATTTGTTTTGATTTCCTGAGGTGATGGTGAGACTGCATGGCATTCTTCAATCTCAATCTTGTTACATGGATTGCAAAAATAGGAGCTGCCCCAAGTGAATCAACATTTGACATTTTAGATGCTGTTTCTAAAGCACAATTTTTCTATACAAGGGGTTGAACAAGAACGCAACCATCGCGTTAAAGAACTGACTGTAAGTCTGTCTCGGAAAACAGCACTATGCAGATCATTTCCTTACCTTAATCTCCTTGCTGAGTCTGTTATTATGATATAAAAGAACTGCAGATGTTGGAATCCAAAGCAGAAGGCTGGGGTCTGTTATTATGACAGAAATTTTGAATAGAAGCTGAGATTGATAACTCCAGACATAAAATTTTGAAAATCTGACCAACAACTGTCAAAGAAACTTGCTTCAAATTAGGTATTTTGGAGATCAAAGGCTAAACTTGGGAAAGAAAATCTATCTGAGAAAGGTCCTTCCAATTAGTGAGTGTTGTTGTTCAGGTCTAGCTGAGGATGTGCATGGTGCCAAGTAGTCAGTGGGACACTTCCTTGAGAATTCAAAGTTCAAGAATAAAAGCAGTAGAACAGACTGAACAGTGCGGGAACACATTTAAGTCTGCTTCATATGTTTCTGAACTTCCATATCCTATGTAGGTCAAAGCATTTCTGAGCAAGTACTTTTAATGCAACAGTCCAGAATTGTCATTACATTGTGGGTTCAAAAACTGTCAATGTTTTGTTTTGAGTGATAAACTTATGAATTGCTTTGACTACATTTGGACTGTGTAGCATTTGAAAAAAGCTCAGAGATCATCAAAGCTCAAACACAACCAAAAGGAACACTCTACATGGGCCCAAAGAGCACAGAATCTGTTTAACAGCTAACCTTTCACCTAAATTTTCTGGACAAGTGCCTCAATCCTCAAATGGCACACACAAGATTATTGTTTAAATAGGCAACAAATTAGGAAGTCTATTTAATCACCAGAAAAAAGGCAAAATTATCTACATAAACTAACTCAATATTAATGAAACATGTTTAGCCAGCGATTGATTTGTAAGTCATAAATTTGACTTCAAAAGATTTACAGCTCTATTTGCTCTCTTTGTTCTGTGTTGTATTCTTTGAAGATCTTGTTCTTATTTAGCTAGACAGTGCTAGCTTTTATTAAATTGTGGCATATAGGAATGGTCCATGCAATGTCTATGAGACAAAAGGTAGTAAAGTCGAACTTTCTCTCCAAATGGCTGTGAATGCTGGGTAAGCTTAAATGTTTTAAGACTGCCATGGTTTGAAGTTTGTTAAGTCAGGAGATCAAGAGCCTGGAATAAATGTGATTGGTCAGCTATTATCAACTTGAAAAACTGAACAGATTTGAGCAATACATATTATGCTCCTGTTCCCATCACAAGTATTCGAAGAATAGGAAAATATTCCTGATGTCCTGGCCAACATTTACCCGTCCGCCCATCACACCAAATCCATTCATTTAGATCTCCCTTTAAATTAATTCAAGGAGGTGAGTGCAGTTAACAAAACCAATCTTTATTTTCAACACTAATTGCCCTTGAGAAAAAGTAAAAAGCTGCCTTATTGGTCTGCCATAGTTCCTCAGTGTAGGAACACCCACCATGTATTAGGAAGACCCAAGGTTTTAACCCAGCAGGAATGGTGATACAGCTCTAAGTCAAGATGATGTGTAGATTAGATTGGACCTTGCAGGCACAGGAGTTATTTCAAACCCCCTACCTTTGTCCTTCAAGATAATTGAGAGCAGAAGTTTGGAATATGTTGTTGAAGGAACATTGTGCATTATTGCAGTGCATCTTCTGAATGATACCCATTACTGCCATTATGTCAGTAATAGAGAGAGTGTCTTACACACGGTGAACAGGCTTTGAGGAATCAGTGGTGTGTTAATCGTGCGGGATTCCTAGCCTCTGACCTGTTCTTTGTAACCACAGTATTTGTATGGTTTGTCCAATTCTGTTCATGATCAATGATAAACAACAGGATGTTGATAATGGATGTTTCAGTGATGGTAATGCCATTGAACATTAAGAGGCAATGAGTAGACTGTCTCTTGTTGGAGATGATCACTGCCTGGCACTTGTGTAGCACAAATGTTACTTTCCACCTGCCAGCCTAAGCCTGGATGTTGTCGACATTTTCTTGTATGTGGACCGTTTTAGTATTTGAGGAGTCAGAAATATTGTTGAACATTACACAAACATCAGCAAACATCTTCAGTTCTGCCCTTATGATGGAGAGAATGTCATTGATGAATGAACAGAAAATGGTTGGCCTAACAACATAATGTTGAGAAAATCCTGCAGAGATGTCTTGGAGCTGAGATGGCTAACCTCCAAAAACTAAATCATTTTTCTTTGTCCTGGGAATGACTTCAACCAATGGAGATTTTTACTCCTGATTGCCATTCGCTTCTATTTTGCTGAAGCTCCTTAATGCCACAATAGTTCAAATATTACCTTTTGTGTCAAGTGCACCAGCACCTCACCTCTGGAACTCAACACTTTGGTACATATTTGGACCAAGGCTATAATGAGGTCTGGCGCCAAGTGGCCCCTGTGGAACTTGAACTGAGCATCAATGAGCAGGTTATTGCTGAGTAAGTGCCACTAATTAGCACAGTTGATGACACTTTCCATCATGGTGCTGATGATTGAGAGTAAATTGTTGACTAATAATCGACTAGATTGAAGTTGTCCAGCCTTTTCTGGATAGGATACATCTGGGTTATTTTTCCAAATTTTGTGCTCGAGGTGTTTATTTGTATAGACCTGTTTTATGTACTGCTAAACCAACCAAATCTCCAGCTAATGGTCGAGCTACAGCACTGTCACCAAACCTCCTCTCTATTCTTTTAAAACAACCTAAAGTTAGGTTAAATAGTCCTTGATGGAACACCACAATAACAAAAATACAACTATACATTAAAGGAAACTGACAAATGGTGAATGGAGACTCACCAAACAAAATAATGTTATCTTGAGTGAAGATACACTTTAGCTCTGGCAGTGCCCATTGGTCTCCAAAGGAGTGTAAGAGAGATAGGTATAGCAGGAGGCTTATCTAAAAATGCAGTGACAACCTGGTGAAGCTGTAGCACAAGACTATCCTGCTGATGGACACAGCATGCTCCCTCTCAATGAACACCCAAATGTGGATGTAACGACAGAAGTGTTGCAGACTCTGCTCCTTTCTATACTGAGTCTAAGAGCCTATTCAGTTGAGGATTAATCACTCGTGCATCTTAGCAAGATGAGGCAATTATCTTAATAGCTTACTGCATGTCAGCAATAGCTACAAGTCTTTATTATTACTTTTAACTAGTCGATCAGGAGACATCGGTGACAGATCTGTCTCGATCGGGATCTCAAGCTCGACTTGTCTTTTCCCCACATCAGATTGAATGATAGTGTCAGATTAAGTAGAGCTTAATGCAGTCTCCAACACTAAACCTTTCAAAACCTTGTCATTGTACGACAGGGCCTAACGATAATTTTGAGAAAATGTCTTCAATACTATTGTTGTGATGTTGTCAGGGCCCATAGCATTTGAGTGAATTCAGCTGTTGTTTGCTATCACATGGAATGGACCACATCTACTGAAGATTGCCTTCTATGATGCTGCAGGGTTCTGGAGGAAGCTGCAATTAATCATCCACCTGTATACTGCTGCCTGAATGTGGTTACACGTTCCTTTGCTTTGTCTTTTGCATTAATATGCTGGGTTCTGCCCTAACTGGGAATGTTCATGGAGCCTGCCCCTTGTTTAATTGTTAACCCCATTCATGATGGAACGTGGCAGGACTTCAGAGGTTTGATTTCATCATTAGCAAGAAATATTGGTACTTCTGCTGTTTAGCATGCACAAGGTCTTGTGTTACAGCTTCACCAGGTGGCCACTTCATTTTTTGGTATGCCTGCTGCTGTTCCTGTCTCTCCAACACTCCTCATTGAACCAGTGTTCACCTCCCTTTCTTAGCTGTAGTTCTACAATAAAGGACATGGCAGGGAAAGAGATTAGATGTTGTGGTCAAATACAGTTCTGCTGACGGTCCACCATGCCTCATGGATACCAGGTTTGAGCTGCTAGATGACATTTTTGAAACCTTTTATGCACAATAGTTCCACACATAAGAGCAGTGACACATTAAAGCTACTTTGACAGAAAGTCCTTTGATAATTCCTGACACAGTGAAATCCACTCCATGAATGCAAATATTCCTTTTACTCAGGAAGAATCTGTGGCATACATATCAGAGATGATTCTATGGACATTACTTAGATTTTTGAAAATTTCACACTAAAGCAACCAAGCAGATGTCGGGCAGAATTTTCTGCTCAAGTTTAGGCACTTGCCCAGAAATCTTGAGTAATTTAACTGGAATGTGACAGAAAATTCTTTGTGAGGCCCTTTACCTCCTCCCTGTTCAACACCTCTTCTGGTGTTTTCCACTGAAAATGATATCAGGATTATAATATGTTCACTAACAAATTATAATGAGATAAAAATAATAGGGATGGATATATCAGTCATCATATCTTCAGTTTTTTATGCTTTACTAACCCTCAGTGCAAGGGTTACCTGTTTTCACAGGTGATAAGAGATGGCCAACTACTCGTGAACAAATTTGATTCAACTATTCTACAATTTCACAAATATTTTCAAAGAATCTTCCTGTTCCTCGGCTGTCCCATATACTACTAGCCAAGCTTATGATGAGGCTATTATGGCTCTCCTCCAGCATCACCAGATTTCTGAGTTGTTTGTGAAAGGTATGGTGACAGAAACTCAGGCAGGGTGACACCACTGGAAAGGATATTGTACAGGACTTTCGATTTGTCAGAAGGGTGAAAGAACAAGGGAGCAGCCATCATTGGGGAGCATGGCTGTACAAGTGTTTTAGCTGGATGTCTTCAGATCTGACAGCATTAGAATAACATTTTGAGGAGTAGCAGCATTAGAAAAGCATTTGAATGCACAGGAAGGACAGCAGCAGCAGTAGGACCTTGGGCAATATCAGTAATGAAGGAAGCCTGAATCCATAATTTTGAAACACACTTTCATCGATCAGTACTGGAGCAGAGATTACTGGTTGTAGAAGTGAAGAGGTTGGAGTGGTGAATCTGGCCCACTGAAAAATGCAAGACGCATGAGAATTGCATGAAACTTATTAGACTGTTCATGTACAAGCATCCCAGAGCCATTCAAAATGCAGTCTGTCCAGTCCAGATTCAGCAGTACATCTCTGCTCTTGTATTCTAGGCCTCTTGAAATGAATGCTAATATTCATTGAATCCCTGCAATGTGGAAGCAGGCCACTTGGCCCAGCAAATCTACACTGAAGAGCATTCCTCCCAGACCTCTACAATCTCATGTTTTTCATGGCTAACCCACCTAACCTATGCTTCCCTGGATACTACGGGGCAATTTAACATGGCACAGCTGCCCACCCTGCACAGCTTTGGACTGTGATGGGAGGAAACCAGAGCACTCGGAGGAATGGGGAGACACGAGGCGAATGTGCAAACTCCATACTGACAAAGGCTGGAACTAAACCCAAGCCCCTGGCACTGTGAGGCAGCAGTGCTAACCACTGTGTCACAACTTGCCCTCCTAACTACATGTTAGCCTTAAGAGAATTCTGAACTAGGACTCCTAAGTCCCTTTGCATTTCAGATTTCTGAAGCCTTTCCCTATTTAGAAAATACTCGATGCCTCCATTCTTCCTACCAAAGTGCAGAGAGTCACTTTCACAAACTGTGTACTTTCCTCACCATTATCTTTGCTTTGACTTGTTTGTTCTTTACGTCTTGTAATTTCTCTCTATTTCATCAAACAAAAAAATTATCATAGAAAAATAGTGGCAAGAAGTAAGTATCACATTTATAATTGAGATTATACAAGTAGTGAGTCACGAGATAAGTTATTTTTTGTAATAAAACATAGCTGATATATTATCAGGTTTACCGTGGTATTTTGTACCAGTTGATAAGTCAAACACTTTATCTTACAAAGCATTGTAGGAGTTTAAGTGATGATATTTTTAGACCCAGTTTTATGATTAATTGTGATCATGTGTGTAAAATATAATCGAGTGGCTTTGAACTTAAGCATAAATTAATTTCAAGAGTTCACTTTGTTTTGTAAAGCCTGTGAATACAGAAGGAGATTGTGAGAACTTGTTCTAAATGTTGGAAAAACAATGAGGTAGATTTGTCTCTTCACCACCTGGACTGTAACCTGAGTGGGTCAAATTCGACAGAGTGACAATTGAGTGGTTTCTACAATTGGCGAGCAAGCCACAGCTCGAGATTGCAGCACTAGCCTCAGAGCTAACATCTGACACCTAGAAGCTAATGGGAAAGAATGTGAAGTGTAAGGTTGTTTTGGGGCTAGTAATATTGAGGAATCTTGGGGGTTTGCACTAAGGGTTATGAGGCATGATAGCCTTGGGTGGAAATACAGCTTTGGGCTTCACTTCAACCTGCAAGAGGCCATTCATCAATCTCCCAGCAGCAGGAAAACATCCCACATCACAGCAAACCCAATTGTATGATGTGTTTGTGTGTGTATATGTGTCTGTGTGTGGGTGTGCGTGCGTGTGTGTGTCTGTCTGTTTGCGTGCATGTGGGTGTTTCTGTGTGTGTGAATGTGTGTATCTGTGTCTGTGTGTGTTGTCTGTGCACGTATTTGTGTGTGTGTGTATGTGTGTGTCTGTGTGTGGGTGCATGTGCCTGTTTGTGTGCATGTGTATATGTATGTGTGTGTTTCTGTGTGTGAGGATGTGTGTCTCTGTCTGTGCATGTGTGTCTGTGCAGGTGTGTCTGTGCATGTGTTTCTATGTGTCTGAATGTGTGTGTGCGTGCGTCTGTGTGTCTGTATGTGTGTGTCTGTGCATGTGCATCTGTGTGTGTGTCTCTGTGTCTGCGTGTGTGTCTGTGTATGTTTCTCTGTGTGTGTGTCTGTGTGCCTGCATGTGTGTCTGTGTATGTTTCTCTGTGTGTGTATGCGTGTGTGTGTGTGCGTGTGTGCACCTGTGTGTGTGTCTGTGCATGAATATCAGTGTGTGTGTATGCGTGTGTGTGTGTCTGTGCATGAATATCAGTGTGTCTGTGCATGTGTATCAGTGTGTGTGCGTCTGTCTGTGGTTCTGTGTATGTGCGTGTGCCTGTGTGGTGAGGGTTGCAGGGCTGTGATGTCACTCATTGCCAGACACTTTATGCCGAATCAAGAGACTCAGGTTTGGGAAGGAGATTTGCTGAAATCAAATACTGTGCCACTGCCTTTGGCCTTCCTACTCACCCTCAATCACAGCTCCCTCCACACAACCACCATTAGGCTTCACTCACCTGTACCCAGGGATCCAGTGTGTTCCTTGGCCAACTCCTTAAAGCATTTTCAGCAGCAGTTAGCCCACTGGGTGGCATTTCCACATGGTGAAATTGCCAGCCTCAGACTGAACAGCTGATCTTGGGGCTTGGTTCTCCTCCAATCAGTGGACAAGATTCTGGTTTCCTACTTTAAATTCAGGCTACTGGGGGAGATGGAAGGAGGCCCAGAAAAATAAATGGAATTGTCGAACCTGGGAACACTGAGATCCATTGCACTATTTGGAATGAGAACCTCGGCCAATTTGCTGATTCATCTCTTTGTATAGGACAGTAAAAGTCTCAAATATATCCTTATTGACATTTGAATCCAGCTGTTGAGGGCACTTCAATCTGGTTCTTACCTTACATTGAAATGCCAGAGTGTTGCTGGCTTAAGTCTCTCCTCTGTTTCCCACTCAAGCAAATAACAAAAATTCCGTTTATCAAATCCTGACATGCATATGTTACAAAGGACTACTCTGGCTACATGTAGGTGTCTTGTCACTCAGGGTGAAAGGATCACTTTCTGGAGGCTTCAGAGTCAGTAACTTGGGACATTGCAACTGCCCAGCAGCTCAGTTACTGCTGGTGGTGTTCAACAGTATCGCTCTGTGGATGTCATGGGAAGGAAACAAGTGCCATCAAAGTAGGAGTAAATTACTGCAGCTATTGGAATACGTGCTGAAAACAACAAACATTGGAGACCACAGTGAGTCAGGCAGTATCTGTAGAGAGAAAGCAAGCTAACGTTTCTAGTCTAGATGACTCTTCATCAGATCTGGTGAAGAGTCATCTCGATTCAAAACGTGAGCGTACACTCTCTCCTTGGATACTGCTGTGATCTCCAGCGTTTGGTATTTAAAGTGCCATCAAAGTTTTAGTGACAGAGTCATTGCATGGCCTGTACTAGGATGACAAAGCGTGTCTTAGGTCATCACTGCTGTAAGGATGTAAGGCCTTTGGAGATGATTTAGAAGCTTCTTTGTGGTGTTTCTGGGGATAGGCCAGTGGATTTAGAGTTTGCCGCATTGATGATCTGTGAAGGAATGTTTTGCGAAGGTTGCTGTGGATGTGAGTGTGAATGTGTGCGGTGTGGATTGGAGCGAAGGCTGCAGCAGGTGAGGGGGTACCCAGTAATTACTATGGGAGCTGCTGCATGATGTCCATTCAAAGGTCAGAGACTGGCAGGTTTAAGCATCACTCGGCTAGTGCAACAAGAAAGTGAGAAGTCAGGGGGTAACATAGAACATAGAACACTACAGCGTAGTACAGGCCCTTCGGCTCTCGATATTGCGCTGACCTGTCTGAAGCCCATCTAACCTACACTATTCTATGTACGTCCATATGCTTGTCCACTGACGACTTAAATGTACTTAAAGTTGGCGAATCTACTACCGTTGCAGGCAAAGCATTCCATACCCTTACTACCCTCTGAGTAAAGAAACTACCTCTGACATCTGTCCTATATGTATCACCCCTCAATTTAAAGCTATGCCCCCTCGTGCTCGCCATCACCATTCTTGGAAAAAGACTCTCCCTGTCCACCCTATCTAACCCTCTGATTATCTTGTATGTCTCTATTAAGTAACCTCTCAACCTTCTTCTCTCCAACGAAAATAGCCTCAAGTATCTCAGCCTTTCCTCGTAAGACCTCGTAACTTTGGCATGAAACAATGAACCCATGGGTAACTAAATGAAGGCAATCAGTAAGATATCTTACACAGGACAACTATGTATCAGAGACAGGTTGCCTACTTGCAGAGCACCTCAGAGAACATCTCTGGGACAACCCCACCACCCTGTGGCTGAACACTTTAACTCCCCCTCCCACTCCGCCAAGGACATGTAGGTCCTGGACCTCCTCCATCGCCACACCCTAATCACCCACGCCAGGAGGAAGAATGCCTCATTTTCCACCTTGGGACTCTCCAACCACACAGCATCAATGTAAATTTCACTAGTTTCCTCATTCCCCCCCCCCCCCCCCCCCCACCACCTTATCTCAGTTCCAACCTTCCACCCTTCCAAACTCAGTATCACCCTCATGACCTATCCTACCCTGTCTATCTTCCTTCCCACCTATCTGATCCAACCCATCACCATTAGCCCCACCTCCATCTACCTATAGCACTCTCAGCTACTTTCGCCCCTACCCAAGTCCCAACCCCTCCCATTTATCTCTCTACCTACTTAGCTCACAAGCCTCATTTCTGATGAAGGATTAATGCCCGAAACATCGATTCTCTGCGCCTTGGATGCTGTCTGATCTGCTGTGCTTTTCCAGCACCACACTCTCAGCAAAATAGCCCAAGTCACAGTTCACAATTCAGATGAAAATTCACCCCCTTGAGGGTATTTCTACATTTTTATGTTTGAGCTTACATTCCCAGCTATCTTTGTATCTCAGGTTTTATGCAACTGTAAGAATTTCTTCTAGCCACTGGTTACCTGCAACTGTTTTACAAGTTGGCAGATAAGTCAATGAAAGTGACTGCCCAGAAACAAAATTGGAGATTTGTAAATCCTTTATGAAGTGAAGGACATTATTTGTGCTCTGTTTGTCCCTGGGCTGATTCTTCTAAATTCATCCAAATACACTTAAACATATTAAGCACAACATATCACTTTCTTTACATTTGGCTGATGTTTAAATTCCTGCAAATGGAATTGCAAGTTTATTTTTGTTGTCTTGAAAACTGAAAATATAGTTAAGGACAAAGGAAAGATAAAGTTACATTGGAAATGCTTTAACGCTTGAATTAAACTATTATTACAGATGGTCCAACCAAACTGTAAGTATTTTATTCCTCCTCTTTTGTAAAGCTGAACTAGTCTCATTTCTCCCATTCCCTTGTCCTGACCATTTTAGCTCTGCACAGTATCATTTACTTAGGTTGCTCGAAAGGGCCCTGGAGAGTATATGCACAATGACATGGACAGACCTTTCGATTTACCCTTTCACTACCAAACCAACGAAAGACAGCATTCACTTGACTGTCTGCGTTAAACACTCAATAAACAGAGTAAGCACTTTACAAAATGTTTGAATTGGCAAGGGATTGAAGCAGAACGGAGTTTGTTTCCAACAGAAGGAACCTAGACAGTCTCCTAAACAGTTCTGTGGTGCCAGTATGGTGCCGGCATGGCAACATAAGCCCTAGGTAGTTCACAGATGTGGTCACACAAACCTGTGAAGCTGTCTGCACGTGCCAAACTTCTGTTTCCTCTTGTTAACTAGACTGGGGATCGGGGAAGACTGTTCAGTGTAATGAACAAAGGCAAAAGCTAGTTAGTTTGTTTTCCAACTACACTCAAAGGCAGTAAGAACAATCTGAAATGCCATTTTAAAATTAGACAACCTTGAGTCACTAACTAATTTGGAAACAAATAATTAATTCATTCTGCTTGTGATGTGTGATCCATTTGAATGTTTTACTTTGTATTGTTTCATTTGTCTGGAACTTCTCCTAGATATCCCATCTGCCAGAAGTGGTTCATCTGGTTTTATGAAGACACAATATTCCAGAAAAAAGACACATACAAAATGTACTAAAATCCATATTTGGAAATGGAAAGGTGTTAATCCCTGTTTCAGGAATAGGTCCTCAATAACTTCTTAATGCCTTACCAATATAGTTCTTTCTCAAATAATTTTGGAAAAGACAGCACAAATGGAAACTGGTAAAATTGATACACAGAGATTAACCTAGGCATTGAGTGATGGTGTTAATTAGGAAACAACAAATCAAAAGCCATTTATTTTATACTTTCCCAATTGTTCTTTCCATTGACTTCAAAATTAAATTCAATCTGAGTGTCAGTTGCTTCTTTCCTTTCCTCAAACTCTGCCCTCATTCCCCACCCGCGCCCCTCCTCCACCCCACCCCCATGAAGGGCACAAACTTCATTCGCTTTATTTTTGGCAGGAAGATATGATTCACTTAAACCCGTTCCTGACCTGGAAGGCTTATTTTCTGCAGAAAAATTGGAAAGGTTAGGCCTATATCCATTGCAGTTCAGAAGAATGAGTGGTGATCTAATTGAGTAATACCAGACCCGTGAAGGGATTTGATGTTTCCTTTTGTGGTGCAGTTGGAACTAGGGCACACAGTTTGAAAAAGGAGATGTCATTTTTAAGATGAAGATGAGGACAATTTGTTTTCTCTCAAAAAGTCATTTTTCTGTACAATTCTCTTCCAGGATAAACACTGAAGGATAGATCATTAAACTTATACAACACTAAATTAAATAGTTTTTGATAAATAAGGGAGTTCAGTGTTATGGGGGTGGACAGACAGGAGATTGGAGTCGAGACCACAATCAGATCTTATTTAGAGGCAGAGCAAACTCAGGAGGACTACTGCTGTTCCCTTAATTCCATGTTCCCATGATTCATGGGCTTCCTGTACCTATTCAGATCATGATGGGTAAGACAAACAATTCACCTCACTGGAATTATTTTGGGGTAAGTTCTTATGACTCCATACCACCTTCCAGCCTGCCTCACAGAGGAAAGCTAACAACTAGTTTCTGCAATGGAAAATTCATGCAAAGTCGTTGCCAGGGCAGACAGAGGGCTACAGACAAACTGATGCAGCGCTGGAGGTCACCTTGTGATGCTGTTCCATGGATGAATCACAGAGGGTGTTGGTGACTATAGTTGAATATTCAGGAAACTCTGTCCGACAATCTACACTGCAGGGATTCTATGATAAGCGGCCAAATCTGTGCCTTTCACCAAACTGCCCAACAAGGATGGCAGACCCATCCTATCTCTCAGTTCCTGTCCAAGCCACTCATCATGCTGACATGGTGACATCCTGACATATTGCTGTTCTTTAATTGTTGCTTGGTCAAGATCCTAGAACTCTCTCGCGCGAACAGAATTGCAAGTGTATCTGTGCCATGAGGACAGCAAATGTTCAAGGATGTGGCTCACATACACTTTAACAAGGGGTTTCAATGTGACCAACATGACCAAGAGTGTACTCTAGGACCAAGAGTGTACTCTAGGCCCAAGCACCAGCTGAGACTCTGTCTCTTAGTGAGTGTCAGAGAGAGAAATGATTGGATACACACCTTCTGGTACTCTAGGTCGCTGGGATGCGTGCCAAGGTTTAAATCTAGAAACAAAATGATATCAAAAACACAGGGCCAGTGAATCCCATGCTTTGGTCTCAGCTCTTAACAGTGGGAGAGAAACCTCCTTGTTCATAAAAATGCTGTAATAAATTTTCAAGCTTCTCATTGAATTTAGTGAGTGACAAAGAGTAAAGATATCTGATTTTACAGCAATCAAAAAGTAAATCAGGAACAAACAGTGTTAGTAAGATTGCATCTTGGATGTCTGGCCTGAGCCAGCATTGAGTTTTCAGCCAAAGGATCAATGCATTTTGGCTCAGCGAACGGAGAAGAACATAAATCTCTCAGATTTCCTACTCCACTGCCCGATTCCAATGAGCCTGTTCTGCCAAAGAGTGTGTGTGTACATGGATTTCAAGGTCAGTATTTATTTTCCACTCCAAACTGCCCTTGTTAAAGTGGTTCTGAGTCACATCCTTGAACATTTGTTCTCCTTCTGGCATAGGTACACTTCGCCCACACCTTCCACCCTGACCTGAAATTCACCTGAACCATCTCTGACACCTCCTTCCCCTTCATGGACTTCTCTGTCTCCATCTCCAGCAACCAACTCAGCACCAACGTCTCTTATAGACTCACCAACTCCCACAGTTACCTTGATTACACCTCCTCCCAGCCCCCTTCCTGCAAAGCCGCGATCCCATACTCCGAATTCCTCTGCCTCCACCGCATCTGCTTCCAGGAGGAGCAATTCCACTCCAGGACATTCCAGATGTCCTCCTACTTCAATTTCCTCTCCCCCCGCAGTCAACAATGTCCTCAAACTCACCTCCTCTATTTCCCACACATCTGCCCTTAAACCACCACCCTTAACCACAGCAAGGGTACAGTCCCCCTTGTCCTCACATTCTACCCCTTAATCTCCAAATCCAGGTGAAAGTGAGGACTGCAGATGCTGGAGATCAGAGTCAAGAGTGTGGTACTGGAAAAGCACAACAGGTCAGGTAGCACCCGAGAAGCAGGGAATTCAACGTTTCAGGCATAAACCCTTCATCAGGAAAGAGGCTTGTGGGTCGAAGTGGGGGGTGTGCTGAGAGACAAATAGGAGGGGGGGTGGGATTGCGGGGAAGGTAGCTAAGAATGCAATGGGTAGATGAAGGTGGGGAAGAGGTGATAGGTCAGAGAGGAGGTTGTAGCAGATAGATGGGAAAGGCGATGGACAGGTCAAGAGAGCAGTGCCAAGTTGGAGGCTCAGGACTCGTCCAAAACCCCAAAGGAAAATTCCTCCGTTTCCACCCCATCTGTTCACAGGATGACCAATTCCACCATAGAAAATCCCAAATGGCCTCCTTCTTGAAAGACCACAATTTCCCCTCCTACATGATCAACAATACCCTCTAGCACATCTCCTCCACTTCCTACACCTCCGCCCTTGTACTCCACCTCTCCCAATGCAACAAGGACAGAACCCTCCCCCCCCCCAACCAGGTCCTCACCTTCCATCCCACCAACCTCCATGTACATTGTATCATCCTCCGTCACTTCTGCCACCTACAAACAAACCGCATCAGTGTTTCGGAGAGACCATTCCCTCCGCGACTCCCTTGTGAGATGCATGCCCTCCACCAGTCCTCAACCCACTCCTGGCACCTTACCCTGCCACCACACAAAGTGCATAATCTGCACCCCCACCTCCCCCCTCACCTCCATCCAAGGCCCCAAAGGATCCTTCCACATAGAGTCATAGAGTCATATAGATGTACAGCATGGAAACAGACCCTTCGGTCCAACCCGTCCATGCCGACCAGATATCCCAACCCAATCTAGTCCCACCTGCCAGCACCTGACTCATATCCCTCCAAACCCTTCCTATTCATATACCCATCCAAATGCCTCTTAAATGTTGCAATTGTACCAGCCTCCACCACATCCTATGGCAGCTCATTCCTACTCGTACCACCCTCTGCGTGAAAAAGTTGCCCCTTAGGTCTCTTTTATATCTTTCTCCTCTCACCCTAAACCTATGCCCTCTAGTTCTGGACTCCCTGACCCCAGGGAAAAGACTTTGTCTATTTATCCTATCCATGCCCTCTAAGATACAGGTGCAGCAGGCAATGAAGAAGGCAAATGGTATGTTGGCCTTCATAGCAAGAGGATCTGAGTAAAGGAACAGGGATGTCTTGCTTCAATTGTACAGGGACATGGTGAGACCACGCTTGGAGTATCGCGTACAGTTTTGGTCTCCTTACCTGAAGAAGGTTTGACTGGCTAAGGAGCGACTGCAAAAAACGTTTGCCAGACTCTTTCCTGGACTGATGTATAGAGACTGAATCAGTTAGGACTATAATCACTGCAGTTTAGAAGAATGAGGGGGATCCAAGTGAAATAATCCACCACAGAAAATGGTTGAGCTCAAAGCATTAAATATTTTCAAGAAAAATTTCTATATAGTTGCTCGGGCTAAATGAATTAGGGGTTATGGGCAGAAAGGAGGAACAGGGTACTGAGTTGGAATTCTGAATTGATCAGAAATGATTATATTGAATTGAAGGGCTGAATGACCTACTCCTGCTGTTACTTGTTATGTTTCTGTGCTGTGATTTGTTGATTGCTGCTATGCACTGATTTTCTTTCAGGTCTTTATTTTCAGCCTAGCCTGCTGAAAGATTCAAGCATTTTCTGTTTCTAGCTCAGATTTCCAGTACCTGTATCATACTATTAGCTGAGTGCTCGATAATCCCACAATAGGAATAAGCACATGACAGTTGTTGCACTCTAACTTCTCATACATTTTGTTTTTGTTATTCTTTGATGATGTTCTAGAGGATCTACAAATAAAGCGACTAGTTAATATATTACTGCCATAATTGGTGCGTTCGTACACAATCCTCCCTCTTAAAGGCATATACATTTGCTCTTCTGTTCACTTCAATGCACCTGAGTCTACAACCTGGTGATATTTACACATGCTTCCACCTTCATCCAGCCTGGTGAAAGTACCTGGGCCTTGAAGCATCTTCCTTATTGGTGCAAAAAATGCAATCCCTTTCCTAAACCTTTCTTGAATCCAGAGAAAGTCAGCTACACTGCCTGACAAAGATAGGAATCAAAACTGTGGACCTTGTTAAAACAATATTGCATGCGAGATTCAGCCTGCGTCCTCAGCTCCATTGATAAACAAGCATTGTCATTTATTCATACTTCAAAGAAGTAGCTGATTTTTCTGTTGCTGTATAATACAAATTATTAGCTGAGCAATTCATGTGTGCTGGTCTGAATTTCCACTCAGCATCTTCATGTAGATCATTGATAGTATCAATCACCTTCTCCAGAACGAACTGTCTCCAACAGTAGATTAACATCAGGGAGGACATTTCTAATTATGTGTGCTTCATTGGTGCCACTGAGATTAACAGCCTGCAGTTAAAATGCAGAGTCATAAAAAAAACAGTGTCTAAAAAAGGGGAAAAATATGTTTTTGCAGCCAGTAAATGCGCCATCCTCATTAACCCACATCTGGTATTGCTGGAGGCAGGTAGACAGTCTGTACCGAAACAAAGTGTGAGCTTAACTAAAAGAAAACTGATCAAAAGGCATTAAAGAAATACAGCATTTTCTTCATCATCAAGGTTGCCACTGAATCTCAAAATGATTATGCGGGCGCTGGTGGTAGTAGTCAAATTAGCCACTGCTCGTGAAAAGTCTGAGCAGCAACAACAGATGGGATCAAAGGAGTTCTTGCTGTGTCAGTATTGTCTGTCCATCTGTTTCTCAGACCAACATGTTATTTTCTTGTTGTATAGTGACTTCAAAGATTTTCGAGCCGTGATTTATTTAACCACAAAGTGAAGTTCCATCACAGTCACCTGCCTGTCTGTTATTCATTACCAAAAATTCAGAAATTTGCATATTTGGATATTGCAGAAAGCAAATTGTTGGTCTTAGACAAATGAATTATTTTGATCCTCCTTCCAACTGTTGTTTTTCACCTAATGCAGCAGTCCACTTCATTGCCTGAATGGTCAATCTTCATGTGTCAACCCAGTAGGTATCATTGGTTGGAATAGAGGTAAAAACAATGACTGCAGATGCTGGAAACCAGATTCTGGATCAGTGCTGTGCTCTTCCAGTCATTGGTTGGAATGTCCAATTTTCATTGCTCCACTACTATTTTAGTTAATTTCAAAAATATACTTTATTTGTAAAAATCATCTACAAGTACATACAAAAGGCCTAAATCATATCTGTATTGTCTTTATAGAGAGAAAGGAACAAATAAAATATTGAAACTTTGATGTTTCTCAGTGCTTCTCAACAGTTGCAAAAAAAGGCATTTCCTACATATTATACTAATGTTCATTCTAAGGCCCTGAGAGGGTCTGACAACTGAATGGACCCTTGCCATACTTTGTCAGAAAGACTTTATATGGTGGTCTTTTCCCACGGATTGGAATGCCAAATTTTCATTGCTCTGTACCGGGTAGCCATCAGCATAGTTGCTTATGTCCCAAACTCTGGAATTTTCTCCTGAAATCTTCCAATCTCTCTTTCTCTCTTCCTCCTTTCAGCTGCTCCTTAGAAGCTTTTATGATGAGTTTTTGATCAGCTGTCCAAGAGGATCTCCTGATGTGGGATGTGACTCAATGTTGAGATTATTTTTTTAGATTATTCTCCTATCAAGCAATGTAGGACATTTTGCTATCTTCAAGAAGTGATCAAAATTCAAGCTCTTGCTACAATTTGTGCAAGCTGAGAGCTTATAGTTGAACGCTATATGAGTTTCTCAAGTGGAAATCCTTGCTGATCTGTCTCAGCCCTAGCCCATGATGTTGCCATTGGTTGGTCACACACCTATTATTGCCAAACTCAACACAGTTTGAATGATTAAAACCAGCACCTTCCTGGTGTAGGTTTACTATAAACCTAAATTTATGAAAGAAGTTCAAGCTGGGGTTGTTATTGACACAATAGTGCTTTCATTTACAGCTGTTTCAGGTTCTGAGGTGGAGCAACAGTGTCAGGGCAGAAACAGATCCCCTTCATCACTGGGCGGAGCCATTTAACCTGCCATCCTTGTATTTAAGTTATTTATCTTTCTGAGAATTTTAAACTACATTGTGTTATTTTCTCTCTTTATTTTCTTCTTTAGCAAGTATTATCTTTTTTGAATGTCATTCATTAAGTGATCGCAAAACTGAATAAAAATTGTCTCTCAGCAAAGGATTCTGAGCAACTGATGCCAGTAAGTAAAGTAAGGGAAATGAAAAAGAGAAAGCAAAATTATACAGAAAATCAAAACAAAATGGATTCTTTGTCATTTCATCTTTCACAGATCTTCCCTTTTGTTCTCTTTCCCACCTATTGAAGGCATACAGCACACTCGCCTTCATCAGCCAGGGCATCAAACATATAAGTTGGCAAGTTATGTACAAAACTTTAGTTAAGCCATATTTGAAATATTGAAAGCACTTCTGATCGCCACCCTGCCAGAAGGATGTTGATGCTTTGGAGAGGATGCAGAGAAGGGTTACCAGAATGTTCCCAAGTATGGACGATTTTAGTTATGATGATCGTTTGGATAAACTTGGATTGTTTTCACTGGAAAGACAGAGGCTGAAGAACAACCTGGTAGAGGTCTACAAAACTGTGAGAGGCATTGTTAGGGTGGATAGTCAGAAGCCTTTTCTCAGGGTGGAAAGGTCAATTATAAGAGGGCACAGGTTCAAGGTGAGAGGGAGAAGGTTTGGAGGAGAAGTGTGGAAGTATGAAATTTTTCTTACAGAGGGTGGTGGGTGCCTGGAACTTACTGTCAGTGGAGGTGGTGGAAGCAAATACATTAGCAATGTTTAAAGCATACCTTGATAGACACATGGAAGTGAGACGAACACAGGGATAGATACCAGACACGGGCAATAAGTAACCAGTCTGAATAAGGACAGGAATCAGTGCAGGCTTGATGGGCCAAAGGACCTATTCCTGTTCTATATTGTATTGTCCTGTATTATATTGTACAAGAGAATTCGTCCCTGAAAGGGTTACCATGACATCATGAGCTAAGCTCTGCTCATCAAAACATGGAAGAACTGTGAGTGTATCTATGAATGTAACTGTGAGTGTATCTTTAAATATTCAACAGCTCGAAAGCACACAGACCCTGACAATTTCTGTAAAGGCAGTGGTGAGACAAAGGATACAAGACTGACAACAGCATGAATTCTGCCTATAAGAGCTCAGTACAGCTAGAAATAGTGATAGAAGCTGAAAATGCTTGTGTTCCCGTTGAGAATCCTATAAGAGCTATAAAGGAGAAATTCTGAACATAAATGTAGTAAGTAAGTCATTTCCCTCAGAGTAAGAATTCTTACATTTAAGAAAAATTTGAGGATGAGAAGCTAAAGGAAGACTTAAATCATTATGTTCAGTAAATGAGCATTATTATTAAATCAACATTTAAATTATTGGAGAAAACAGCAAAAAAAACCTTGAAAAAGATCAATTGTTAAGAAAATCATTAAAATGGCAGTATAACTTGCCTAGCGAGAATGAAGAAATCTAAGGCAATTACAGAATTTATTAACAATAAATGTCTTATGGGAAAATGATTTTTTATTGCGCAACTAAAACTGTTCTTAAAGATGTGATTACAATGCAAAGCTGTTTTTAAAACTGGACTGAACGGAAGAGACAATCCACAAAATCCAGAATTGCTTCAGAATTATAGAAAAAGTTCAGAGAAGAATAAGTGAACAGATTTCCTTGTTCTGCAGAATCAATAGCAGTTTATTTTTAAAACTACAGAATGTAAGAAGGGAGACAGGTACCTTTAACAATATTATAAAGGCATTTGACAATTGCTTTACATTAACCACCAATTAACAATGTGGATGAAGGAACTGATGGTATTGTTGCTAATTTTGCAGATAACACAGAGCTAGGTAGAGGAACAAGAAGTCACCCAGAGGGTGGTGCGTGTATGGAATGAGCTGCCAGAGGAAGTGGTAGAGTCTGGTACAATTGCAACATTTTAAAGGCATTTGGAGGGGTATATGAATAGGAATGGTTTAGAGGGATTTGAGCCAAGAGCTGGCAAAAGGGACTAGATTAGGTTAAGATATCTGGGCGGCATGGACAAGTTGGACCAAAGGGTCTGTTTCCATGCTGCACATCTCTATGACTCTATGACTGTAAGTGGTGAGGCTGCAGAAGGACTTTGACAGATTAGGAGAGTAGGCAAAGAAGTGGCAGATGTAATACAATGTGGGAAAGCGTGAGATTATACATTTTGGTAGGGAGAACAGAGGCATAGACTATTTTCTAAATGGGGAAAGGCGTCAGAAATCTGAAGCACAAAGGGACTTAGAAGTAGTAGTTCAGGATTCGCTTAAAATTAGCATGCAGGTTCAGTTGACAGTTAGGAAGGCAAATACAATGTTGGCCTTCATTTCAAGAGGCTGTATAAGGCTCTGGTCAGACCGCATTTGGAATATTGTGAGCAGTTTTGGGCCCTATATCTAAGAACAGATGTGTTGGCTTTGCCAGGGGGTCCAGAGGAGGTTTACAAGAATATTCCCAGGATGAAGGACTTGTCATATGAGAAGGAATTGAAGACTCTGGATTTGTACTCAATGGAGATTAGAAGAATGAGGGGGAATGTGTTTAAAACTTATGGAATACTGAAAGGCCTGAATAAAATGGACATGGAGAAGATGTTTCCACTAATAGGAGAGAATAGGACCCAGGGCACAGCCTCATGGTGAAGAGATGGCCCTTAATAACTGAGATGAGGAGGAATTTAGGAACTCATTGCAACAGAGAGACGTGGTGGCCAAACCATTGAGTGAACATATGACAGAGACAGGTAGGTTCTTGATTGATAAGGACATCAAGGGTTGCAGGGAGAAACATATCAACCAGATCAAATGGCAAAGTAGATTCAATTGTCTGAATGGCCTAACTTTACTTCTATATCTTATAGTCATATGGTCTTATATAATGGGGAGAGTAAAATTTAACAGAACAATACTGTTTCCAGGTGAACCCATTGACAACTTAGAGTCATAGAGTCATCGAGATGTATAGCATGGGAACAAACCCTTCGGTCCAACCCGTCCATGCCGACCACATATCCCAACCCAATCTAGTCCCACCTGCCAGCACCTGGCCCATATCCCTCCAATCCTTTCCTATTCATATACCCATCCAAATGCCTTTTAAATGTTGCAATTGTACCAGCCTGCACCACTTCCTCCGTCAGTAATAATCTTTACACATTGTCAGAGTTATCTAATGATAGTGATTTAGAACCAGAAATAATTTAAAATAGATTTATCGTGAGAATTTCTGATAGACTTCTTTCAGAGAAGTTTCAAGCAAAAGGGGGTCTTACATTGAAAAACAAAATATCCAGACAGTGCTAAAAGCTGAATTCCAAAGACAGCACAAAAGAATATTGTGATCAGAAAAACCAAATTAGCTCAACAAGATCATCAGACTTTGTGATGTTCTGTGCTGCAAAAACACCAAAACACCACATGACAGACAAACACAAAGCATACTTAAATCATTTGATGCTAGAATGCACTGATGATTTCCAGATGCTGAGTTAAAAAGGACACACAAATAGAAACGTTCCCCAGCTTTATCACACCAATGCAACTTTTGCAGAAGAGTGTGCAAAAGTCAAAAATAATATTTAAGCCAAAGAACTAATAATGCTGATTGGCATAATAGGTTAATATCTTACAGCAAGAACACCAAGACAACCTTCATAAAACATATCTGATGAGATGCCAGTTTGGAAGAAGTGATCAATTTTTCTAATAAGTAAGAGTTATTCAATTGAGCCAGATATGATAATGATTGTGCAAATTGATGGTCATCTAACTAAATTAAAACTTGACACTGAGACAAGTGTTACTATTTTCTCTAAAAAAAGCAGTTGGTTTAAAAGAATGAATCTGCAACCAATTGACAGAAAAACTGTATGGTGTAGATTGAACACGTTCAAACATAAAGTCCATTACAATTTGGAACAGGCGTGCATTATCAGAAATTATGTCTCCTCAATCCGGAATAGAAAACATCCTTCCTACTTAAACTTCTACAGTTTGTTGAAGACCTCAATCAGCTCAGAAGCAAATGCCAGTGATCCACATGACTCTACTCAACAAGAGGTAGACTTCATGGGTCTCAGAAGAATGTGCATGAATGAAATATTCACAAGCAAGTTTCCACAACATGAAAAGGAGTTATGTTGTATGCAGCAAAATGTTTCAGGATCAGTAATGTGTGCTTGCCCTTAACTATGGCCTGAGATTTTACCAAAGAATATCATGTGTCTCAGAAGAACTTTGTGATATTTTGCTTATTAAGACTATTCCTCTCTTCTGCCAAAGCCTTTTTGTGGATAGCTTCGCCATTTGGCATGAGCATCTTAGACTGATGCCAAGGAAAAGGGTTGGGGGCAGTGAATCTGGGCATCCCAGATGGTACATGTGGGCATGACCCACACAATCTATATCGTCCCCATCCTCCCTCTCACTTGCTCCCATTCAATTAGAATTTTAATTCTACATCATCCTAATAAAGGAAAACAGATCTGAAATGTGTGCTTTTAGCTTCTAAATATTAACTCCCAGCAATGCTGGCAGACCTGCTGAGTATATTCATCATTTTCATGTTTATATTTCAGATTTGGTCACAGAACAGGAGAGAGCTATAGGCCAGTTAGCCTGACCTCAGTCATTAGCAAGATTTTAGAGTCCATGATGAAGGATGAGATTGTACAGTCGTTGGAAGAGCATGATAAAATAGAATGGCGTCAGCACAGCTTCGTCCAAGAGGAGGTCTTGCCTGACAAATCTGTTCAAATTCTTTGAGGAGGTAACGGGCAGGTTAGACAAAAGAAAGCCAGTGATCTATTTTGTTTTCCCAAAGATCTTTGAGAAGGTCCTGTGCAGGAAGCTGCTAAAAAAGTGTTAGGGAAAAAGTACTGTCATGGATAGAGAATTAGCAGGAGGCTGGAAGAACACAGCGAGCCAGGCAGCATCAGGAGGTGGAGAAGTCACCATTTTGGGTGGAACCCTTCTTCAGGATTCATCTCCTGATGCTGCCTGGCTTGCTACGTTCTTCCATGTTTGTCTATCATGGATTTCAGCATCTGCAGTTTTTTTTGTCTCTATGGATAGAGAATTGGCTGCCTGGCAGAAGATACAGAAGATAAAGGGGTCTTTTTCAAGACGGCAGCTGGTGACTAGTGGAGTTCTGCAGGGATCAGATTTAGGACCAAAACTATTCACATTATGCATTAATGATCTGGACAAAGGAACTGGGGACATTGTTGTTTAGTTTGCAGATGACACAAAGGTCGGGGGGGAGTCAGGTGAAATTGAGGGAATATGGAGACTGCAGAAGAAATTGGACAGGCTAGGACAGTGGGCAAAGAAGTGGCAGATGGAATACGATATGGGAAAGTGTAAGATTATACATTTTGGTAGGAAGAATAGAGGTGCCACTTATTTTCTAAATGAGTAAAGACTTCAAAACTCTGAAGTGCAAGGGGACTTAGGAGTCCTAGTTCAGGATTCTCTTAAGGTTAGTGTGCAGGTGCTTAGGAAGGCATGTGCAGCATTGGCATTCAAGAGGCCCAGAAGACAAGAGCATAGATGTACTGCTGAGGGTCTATAAGGATCTGGTTGGATCAAATTTGGAATATTGTGAGCAATTTTGGGCCCTGTGTCTGAGGAAAGACATGCTGGCATTGGAGGCGTCCAGACGAGTTGTACAAGAAGGATCCCAGGGATGCAGAGCTTGTCATATGAGGAGTGGTTAAAAATTCAATGTCTGTACTCAATGGAATTTAGAAGGATGACCAGAGATATGATTGAAACTTACAGGAAACTGAGAAGCCTGGATAGAGCGGATGAGGAGATGACGTTTCTATTCATCGGAGAGACTAGAATCCAAGGGAGCAGTCTCAGGATAAAGTCTTAGAACTGAGTTGAGCAAGAATTTTGGGTGATGACTCTGTGGAGCCCATTGCTACAGAGAGCTGAGGTGGCCAAGTCTTTGACTGGATTCAAGATAGGTTCTCGACGAGTAAGGAGAGTAAGGGTTACAGGGAGAAGGCAAGAGAATGGGTTTGAGAAACCTGTCAGCCATGATTGAATGGCAGAGCAGACTGAATGAGCTCAGTGGCTTAATTCTGATACTATATCTGAAGGATTTATGATCTTATTTCTGATATTTTGTTCTTTTTTGTTGTTGTTTTTGAAGCAGGAATCACCACTTGTATGAAAGTAGTCCATGTTCCAATCTTCGCATGGGGAAGTTTCTTTTAATATTTTACATGTCTGCAGCTTAATTTGAGAATGGGATTTGATGTTTTTTGTTTACCTACCAATAACAATCTATGTTTTCCTTATGTGATCCTTTTATCATTCTGGCACTTCAGTCCAACTCCTTTTGAGTTTTTTTCAGTCAAGGAAAATGCAACTCAAGTTATTGAAGCTCTTTTTCACATTGTTTGCACTTCAAAAAATGTACAACTATATGTCAGGCTCGTATGTGCCTTCCCCTTTTCTCTTTAAATTTAGATTAATCCTGTATATCGTCTAGGCAAATCTACTACTGCTAATCCCTCCCATATTAATAAGGCCAAAATTACTCACGACATTCAAGGTGCAATGTACTTTTTGTTTTATACTAAGTTATCATGACCTCTTTGTTTTTAATGTCATTCTTGAATATTCTGAATGCTTACTGAGCTCTGCCTTTTTTCATCTTGCGCTATTTCTAAGAAGAACAAGGGAGTTATCCCCAAATTCCAGGTCAATGTGTATCTCTCAATTAACATCATAAAAACAGATTACTTTGTCATAATAACATTGCTGGTTTTGGGATCTTCTTGCATGTAAATTGTCTGTCATGTTTATTTTACAAAACATGGCTACATGCCAAAATTTTAAGTTAGCTGTAAAACACTTTGAGGTGTCTAATTTTCATGAAAGGTATTAAATAAACTTAAGTCTTTTCATGCCATAATGCAAGATATGCGTTGTTTAGTATTTAAGCAAGACTGTTTTACATAATAATTGTGTAGTCATGCAATAATTTTGTAGCGAGATAAGATTATTTGTCATATCAGAACCAAAATGTCTGTTTTGAAGAGTCTTTTTTGTCTCTACTCTTCATTTTTCAAGCAAGTAAATACAATTTGAAATTTAGTCAGGTTTTGTTTTGCCATGCCCTAAGATGAAGCTTACTTGTCTTATGGCAAAATCTGGGACAGCATTTGCTTCTATGCCTTTCAATGCTAGGTCCAATTAGATTACATTCAAACACCCCTCCATCCCAGTTACACCCTCTTCCATAGGGCAGAAGGTATGCAAGTTTGTATATATATACAAATGGATTCAAGAACAGCTTCTTCCCTGCTGTTATTAAATTTCTGAATGGATTTCTCAAATTTTGAATTTAATGTTGACCTTGCTCTCTGCACACCTTCTCTGCAGCTGTAACATTGTATTTTTCACTCCGTTCTATTGCTTTAATGTACTTTATACGGATGATCTGCCATACTACATGCTAAACAAAACTTCCGTTGTACCTAGGTATATGTAATAATAAATCAAATCAAATCAAATGAAATCATAAATTCATAATTTTGACTGGAATCTGTGACATGACAATTATTGCTGCTCTACATTCACAGTTGATTGGCTTTACTGGAAACAACCAGTCTTTGTGAGTCAAAATGGCTGGACAATAAATGGCTATTATTAGCACAGTCAACTAATTTATTACAATGGCAGTCTGCATGGAAAACCTCAGAAAGTCTTTTGTGTAGAATGTCAGTGTTGATGATCAGGGAAGCCCTAGGTGTTAATAACCATTCATTTCCTTTATAGACCTACTGATGGCAACTAGTCAGGTAATAGTCTTTACAACTGCGCATTTTTCAGTCCCAGTGATTAATGGATAGAGGGGAACTGTCCTGTTCCACGCCTGTAAGACAATAAAGCAACCACATAATGTGACCACATAGAATGCAATTATTCACTTTCAGGACCTTGTGTTGCCTGAAAAGCTCCAGTTACATCACAAGCCAAAAACCAAACTTCATCTGTTGATTTGAAGACAGAACAATCCATGCATGTAATATTAACAGAATCGCAAACTTTCACCATAAGTAATATTTATGAAGTCCGAAAGGCTGGCAAAACAATGCTGGAAAAGAAGCAAAGTGAAAGACAATGGCTTAGAAATACTTCCTCCTCCTCCACCCTCCCCTTGCAGCAGATATCTAGCCTATACACACGTGATATATCTGGTCAACAGGTGACAGACCCCATTTCCTTCTCAACAGCATTGTCAGAGAAAATCATAAAAAACAGTTAGGCCTCTGATGTTCTGGAGACACATGAGACTGTATAGCTGATGAAAATTATTGGCTGTTCACTCCAATCTGAGGTTCAATCACCCAAAAGCAATGCAATATGCTGAAAAAGCCTATCTGTGCCATGAATGCAGCCTGTTTTAGTGCAGCCTATGGTAATGGATCCACAATGACAGTTAATTTTCAGGGAGCATTAGAATTATAGAATGGTTATAGCACAGAAGAACATTTATATCAAGCTAGTTCGACTCTGTGAGAACAGTTAGATCTCATTCTCGATCATTTCCTTGAGGTCCTGAAATGTCTATTCTTCAGGAACTTCTCCAATTACTTTTGAAACATAGCATTTAATCTGCTTCCACCAGCATTGCAGGAAGCACATATTTAGAAAGTAACCACTTGCTGCATGAAACCATTTTTTCCACCTGAGACTTTTGGTTTTTTCGTCAATCACTCTATATCTGATTGTTCTGATTGCTGACTTGACTGTCAATGGCTTCTTTCAAACTGGAGAGTTCAGAAGAAGAGTCATTGTGTCATAAAGCATGGAAACAGACACTTCAGTCTAACTCATCCACAACAACCAGAAATCCCGGTCTGACCTAGTCGCATTTTCAGCATTTGGCCCATATCTCTCTGAACCCTTCCTATTCATGTACCTATCTAGATGCCTTTTAAATGCTGTAATACACCACCTCTGGTAACTTGTTCCATATACACACCACCTTCTGCATGAAAACATTACTTGTCATATCCCTTGTAAATCTTTCCTCGCTCAACTTACACCTATGCCCTCTACTTTTGCACTCTTCCACCCCAGGAAAAAGACCTTGGCTACTCACCCTACCCATGCCCCACATGATCTTATCAACCACCATAAGGTCACCCTCAGCCTCCAATGCTCCAGAGAAAAAAGCCCTAGCCTTTTCAGACTTTCCTTATAACTCAAACACTCCAGTCCCGGCAACATCCTTGTAAATTTGTTCTGCACCCTCTCAAGTTTCCTTATAGAAGGGCGAGCAGAACTGTATACTACATTCTAAAAGTGGCCTCATCAAAGCCACATACAGCTGCAACATGTCATCCCAGTTCCTATGCTCAGTGCTCTGACCCACAAAGGCAAATATCTTTTTCATCACCCTGTCTTCCTGTGATTCCACTTTCGAGGGACTATGCACCAGCACAACTAGATCTTTTTGTTTGGCCTTTCCTTTAATTGTATAAGTCCTGCTCTGGTTTGCTTGCCAAAATGCAACATTTATCTCCTCTGCCGATTGGCCGATCTGATCAAGATCCCGTTATACTCTAAGATAATCTTCTTCACTGTCTAATACACCACCTATTTTGGAGTCATCTGCAAAATTATTCACCATGCCTCTGAGTATCACACCCAATCATTTGTACAAATGACTAAAAACAGTGATCTTTGTAGCATGCCACTGGTCACAGGCTTCCAGTCTGAAAAACAACCATCTATCACCATCCTCTATCTCCTGCCTTGTGAATTCACTGATGTGTGAGCAGACATAATGATTGGGTGAACCTCTTCCCACACTTGGAGTAGGTTAAAGGCCTCTCTGTTATGAATTTGTTGATGTTCAGTGAGGTGAAACATATCAGACTTGAAACATTAACTCTCTTTCTTGTGCCACTGATGCTTTTGGACCTCTTGAGTTTCTCCTGCACGCTATTTCAGATCTTCATATTCTGCAGTATTCTGCTTAATTTTTCAAACTTCCCTGTTTTTGTGCCTTGTGATTTTGAACAGCTCTATCAAATTTCCTCACTATCTTGTCTTCCCTAAGAAGAATAGTCCCAGTTTCTTCAATTTCTGCTTGGAATTGTGGAAAAGAAGATTTTATTAACAGGAAACTGAAACTAGTTATCATAGATTTGCTCCACTTATGATAACCTGAATGCTGTTGGATTTTGAACATGGAATCCTGAAGAAGATTCCTATAAATCTTTTCTTCACCTGACCCAGAACAGTTACATCCTTCCAAAGATCTGATGTCTACAGCTGGACAGAATACTCCATTGGGAATCATGACCATTGTAGAGAGTGGATGTGCTGGTGTTGGACTGGGGTGAACAAAATTAAAAATGACACAACAACCAGATTATAGTCCAACAGGTTTATTTGGAAGTACAAGCTTTCGGAGTGCTTGTGGGGCAGGATCATCGGACGTAGTAAAAGATCAAAGTGTCATACAACAGATGCAATGTATTGAACAAACCTAGATTGCTGTTAAGTCTTTAATCATTTAGAATGGGGATGCAGGTCTCTATTGATTAATATGTAAATCCTAGAATTTCTTTCAAGTCACCACTCCAAGATAATTTAAGGATTATCAGAATAAAATAAGTGACACCTCAGCTCAGCCAATGCATTAAAGGTGTGAGGTTAGAATCTGTCTGTATACCAGGTAAAAACAATGACGGCAGATGCTGGAAACCAGATTCTGGATTAGTGGTGCTGGAAGAGCACAGCAGTTCAGGCAGCATCCAAGGAGCAGTGGAATTGACGTTTTGGGCAAATTCCCTTCATCAGGAATAAAAGCAGAGAACCTGAAGCATGGAGAGATAAGCTAGAGGAGGGTGGGGGTGGGGAGAAAGTAGCATAGAGTACAATAGGTGAGTGGGGGAGGGGATGAAGGTAATAGGTCAGGGAGGAGAGGGTGGAGTGGATAGGTGGAAAACTCGATGGAACTTATCGATTGGTGCAGGATTTGAGAACATTGAATCGAGTAGAACAGGTCAGGCACCCAGTGGTGCCAAATCACTATACGTTATTAAGTAAGATCCCTCATGACCACAAATGGTTTAGTGTGATAGATTTAAAAGATGCCTTTTGGGCTTGTCCCTTGGGGGAGGAAAGTAGGGGGCGCAGGTTTTACAGTTCCTGCGGTGGCAGGGGAAAGTGCCTGGATGGGAGGGTGGGTTGTAGGGGGGCGTGGACCTGACCAGGTAGTCACGGAGGGAACGGTCTTTGCGGAAGGCGGAAAGGGGTGGGAAGGGAAATATATCACTGGTGGTGGGGTCTTTTTGGAGGTGGCGGAAATGTCAGCGGATGATTTGGTTTATGCGAAGGTTGGTAGGGTGGAAGGGTAGCACCAGGTGCGTTCTGTCCTTGTTACAGTTGGAGGGGTGGGGTCTGAGGGCGGAGGTGTGGGATGTAGACGAGATGTGTTGGAGGGCATCTTTAACCACGTGGGAAGGGAAATTGTGGTCTCTAAAGAAGGAGGCAATCTGGTGTGTTCTGTGGTGGAACTGGTCCTCCCGGGAGCAGATACGGCGGAGGCGGAGGAATTGGGAATACGGGATGGCATTTTTGCAAGAGGTAGGGTGGGAAGGGGTGTAATCCAGGTAGCTGTGGGAGTCGGTGGGTTTGTAAAAAATATCAGTATCAAGTCGGTCGTCATTAATGGAGATGGAGAGGTCCAGGAAGGGGAGGGAGGTGTCAGAGATGGTCCAGGTAAATTTGTCTGTATACCAACCTTGAGTCAGACTGGTTCTGTTTCCAAAGTAGGAATTTCTAAAATGTCACACTGACTGTCTACAGGTTGTGTGGTTTTTGAACAAAATAACATGTATCTGCAAATACACATCTGCAAATGCAAATTCATCTTATAGACATGTGTGTGTGTGTGTGTGAGAGAGAGAGAGGGAGAGAGAGAGAATGTGTGTGCATGAGAGTGAGGGAGAGAGTGTGTGAGTGTGTGTTTGTGCATGCTTGATAGAGTGTGTGCACAATTGTATGCCTGTGATGGAATATATGCCTGTGAGAGGGTGTGCACATGAGTGTGTGTGTGAGAGAGACAGCGTGCGTATGAGAGAGGAAGGAGCAATGCTTCAAAAGTGTGTACTCTCTAATAAACCTGTTGGACTATAACCTGGGGTTGTGTGATGTTTAACTGCGTGCAGTCAACCCTCAACATGGAAGAACAATAGAGGCCATGTAACAAGGTAAGTGGGGCAACCTTGCTGGAGCTGGTCAGGCAAGTCCTTTTGAGGGGTTGGTGAGCGCAGGTGGAACAGGGGTGTGGATGTCATGAAAAGCAGAAATGATCCTTGTCACAGGAGTGTCGCCCCTACTGATAAAATATCAGCAATAGTGTTGGACACCATTCTATCCTGCCCTAAGTGACAGGCAAGAAGGAAAATTCTGATCAATTTTACTTTTACGCTGATAGTCTAAGAGGCATTAATATGTTAGTGTTGCCTCCATCAGACCACTTTACCTGCTGCAACATTATCTCTTCTAACATAAGAATCTGAGCATGGATATTGTAGCACTGAAGAATCCAACAGAAATTTATTACAACTAACTATTATATACAGCCATTGCATTCAACAGGCATGTAAGTATCTGGACTAATGTTAAGCTTTTAGTTTACAACAGTGGAGCATGCTTCCAATAGAATGCATACATCATGTGATCCAAAGTTAGATAAAGTGTGAGATCTTTATGTTCTCAGGCTACATGTTATGGAAAGGTGAGGATGAGCATGTCTCGTAATGAGACTGTGAGAATTCACACAACACCTCATAATACAACAACAGCTAGTGTTCATATAAGATTGGTTTTACTAGAGAGTGAGCCTTGACTCAGTTGGAAAACAAACATGCTCCTATGACCTGACCATGTTGTTTTTGCGGGTATAACTTCAGGTGGGACCACCCAATGCATGCGATTAAAATGTCAGAAGACAGGATTGATGAATGGTCTGACCATGTAAAATGCCTTTCATTCTGGAAATAATCCAGAGATGGGACAATACTGCCACAGACTTGGAAATGTTAATGTCAGTTGTGGAAAGCCATGATCGGCTAGATGTAAAACATGGCACTGTGATCAGAGTCAAATATGTTGCAACAGCTCCAGTTCAGCTGTGGACAAAGTGGAGCTACCAGTCACTCCAATGGTGTCTATCCCAGTTTAACGTTAATGCTGCAAGAAGCAGCTATTTTCAATTTCAACTAAAAGTCAACCAGGAGAGAGTAAAAGAAAACTACAGTGCAATAAATCTGAAAACAGGCCAAGTATGAAGACATGAATGTACATTGGAGATCATTACACAAAAAGAGCAGCTTTCTGTAATCAATAAATCAGTACATAAAATAAACGTGATGATGTCTATGAGTAATTTCATGTTCTAAGAAAGGAGAAGGCTTGATTTGTTGAATTTTCTCATTACGTACTTTTTCTTATGCATCCAAATGTTTTTATCTCCTGCTCCCAATGCTTTTTTGTTACATTCACCCTTAATGCTGGAGATTTTCCTTATCCCTACAGAACGTTCTGCTATGACACGTGTTTCATTGACATGAATTTGCTGTAACGTGATTGGAGATGCTGTTTCTAAAGCGCAAACTTTTAAAACATGTTTTACATCACCAGCATTTTAAGTGTTGTTTCTAAAGTGTGATTTTTCTGTAAGGCGGGGTTGCACAAGAATGCAACCATCGCATTATTGGAGAACTGACTCAATATGCTATCAGAACTTTACCAATGTGTAACAGAAAATTCTGACAAAGTAATGATGGCGAAACAGAAGCAGACCTGTGTAAATTTTGATCAACACAAAAAATACTCATTACTTGTTCCAAGAATTTATATAAATACCATTTGCACAAACCAGAAACCTGGGGATCTTCTGAAACCTGCTAGTTGTTAAGATGTAAGAATTGATGCAACATGATTCTAAGCTCTGCAGGTTTGTTAAATTTATTTAAATTGCTTTTGGCAGATTGTGCCATTTTTCTGTTCAATTATTCCAAAAAAAAGGTTATTGCAGATTTTAGACTAAACCCCTGAAGAGAATTGCCCTTTCTATGCATACTAAAGTATTTGTTTTTTACCAGAAGCAAAAAAATTTGCAATCCTGAAATAACTGGACAATTGTCCAAACAGTAAAAAATGTGGAGGGAGGTGGTGGATTTCTCAGCAGTGGATTCTTCAGCATTTGGGCTTGAGTTAAAAGTTGAGATAAGGAATAGTATTCATCCATTTGATATGTTGGTTGAACTCCCTTTAAAAAATATGCTCACATTAGTGCATTTTTCCCTTATTATGCATTTTATCGCCTTTAGCCCTGAATCACTATAACTGAAAGGGCCTGGCATATTTCCCATGGTCCTGTCCAGACATTTCCTTGTTATAAACATCACATTGTTAGGTATGAATGCAACAGTTACATGGAAACATATGACACACCTACATGGCTTTGGAAAGTGATATTCTAATATGGACAGCTCAGACTAACATCATATTTCTTCCACATAATTACGACCACCTACTCATCCAAACACTTTGAAACAAGTTGCTATTAAACAAGGTTTTTTTTTCTGTATTTTTATTGTGATTATCTGTGAAAGCACATCGTTCTGTAACATCTTATTAACCATCTGTTATTAGAAATTTATACCTCAGAGAATATTCCAATCTCTAAACCTTCCTCAGTTTGACTTCATTGTACCTTAAATATATTCCTGAATCTCGTGTGTAGTAATTTTCACTGTTTTCCAATCCGGGCCATCACATTGCACATAT
The DNA here is from genome assembly GCF_004010195.1 of Chiloscyllium plagiosum. Classification (NCBI taxonomy): domain Eukaryota; kingdom Metazoa; phylum Chordata; class Chondrichthyes; order Orectolobiformes; family Hemiscylliidae; genus Chiloscyllium; species Chiloscyllium plagiosum. Next base: position 84,858,445 of record NC_057710.1, read on the forward strand.
AATTATGACATGTTCCTAGCCACCATTTTTTTTCTCAGCATGATAACTGTGTTTATTTAAGAAGATCCACAGAATTATTAGTGGGCAACTTCTTTAAGAAAAGGAATGTTAATTTATGTGATGGTCTTGCATAATTATAGGCTCACGTTTAGATCGGACCCAACTGGATGTTTTTTCTGTGGTGTCTGGCAGCTGCCTAGGCACATCAATTAAGAGTGGCACGGTGGCTCAGTGGTTAGCACTGCTGCCTCACAGCATCAGGGTCCCAGGTTGGATTCCAGACTTGGGAGACTGTCTGTGTGGAGTTTGCGCATTCTCCCCGTGTCTGCGTGGGTTTCCTCCGGGTGCTCCAAAGATGTGCAGGTCAGGTGAATTGACCATGTTAAATTGCCCATAGTGTTAGGTGCGGGTCTGGGTGGGTCACTCTTCAGAGGGTCGGTGTGGACTTGTTGGGCCGAAGTGCCTGTTTTCACACTGTAGAGAATCTAACCTAATCTAATCACCACCTGTAAAGCCACAGCTGGTCAGCAAAATGTCACCAGGAGCAAGGAGTGGAATTTAGTAAATTCCTGAAAATTATGGAGAGCTTGTAGAGAGTGTTGGGAGGCAAAAATGGAGCAGGCCAGCTAAAATCTTCCACTGTCCAGATGAACCTCGATTATCTGAATATTGGATTATCCGGCAAGGTCGCAAGGTCCCGACACTTGGCTAAACTATGTTATCCGGCATTTGGAATTCAATGAAGTGAATGAAATACTCCCTGCACGTGTCCTTCAAATAATCGAGGTTCCTCTGTATACAGTATTCCACATAGAAGACAAATTCTGTGCGTTTCAGCCCTCAGTATTGAATTTCTGTACAAGGAATTCTTGCCACACAGACAGTGTGCTCATTTTCATATCTCTCATTGCTCAGCACGCTCTAGTTCAATATTACGTGCCCCCACCAGGTGTATCTTGGGCTGGAGTATGTAATATTTGATGATTTACCAAGCCACCATCTCCCCACCCAACTGGAACTCTCCCCTATCCTAATAGAGCCTGGACGTGTACCGAAATTGGCGAGCTGCTGACCATATTTAATTAAATAAATAAGGTTCAATTGAACAAAGCTCAGTTCACCCCGTAACACACTGCCCATGCCCAATACATTTAGCATAGTCTTTTCATTATTAATTCGTGTGATGTGCATGATCATATGCTGGCTGAACCAGCATTTATTACCTGTCCCTATTTGCCCTTGAGCTGAATATATTCAAGTCTGTTCGACAGACATTTGGTCAACAATTAGTCAAGGGGCATGGGAACACCAGGAAAGTGGAGTCTATGCCATAACTAGATCAGCCATGATCTAACTGAATGGTGGATCTGGCTTGAGGGCTAGTCCTATTTCCTATGTTTTTCCACATGTTTTCTCCGAACCTCTCCTCTCCACCTTTCTCTATTTGTTTACAATATTCCATAAAACCTATATCTTTGCCTATGATTCTCGCTGCTTTCATGGTAATAGCTCGTTAAATGGCAATTTTGATTGATGGTCACTCTTTAAAAGGACCTTAGGGTGTTCTATTACATCCATAGTTCAGTTTTAAATGAAGATTGTTGTTGCTGAATATATTTTCGTTGGTTTACACACATTCTCCCCTCCCGTTCTCCCATTCGACCACTCTAGACCACCATCTGGTAAGACTGTAAAGATTCAGATAGGCGTTTCATGATTCACAGTCCTGACACATTGTTTGCTAAGTATTTTTACAGCAGATCTGACCTTCTCTGTATCAAACAAGTTAGCACACCCGTCAGTGCTAGGTTATGGTGGAATCCGATCTCTCCTCACTGCTAGGATAGGAGTGAAGCAGTTATGAGAGCTCTAAAGATACATGATATTGATCTCTGCCTGGAGGTGAGGGAGTGCCACACAATCTGTATTTCCTTCTAAAGGCTTGCAATATCCGAGCCTTCCACACTCAGTCATACAAACCATTCCCAGTAGCTGACATGGATATGATGGGTTGAATGACCAGGATTTTCCAACTTGAAATTTAAGAGTGGCAGCATTTGCATCTGTAGTTAACTGCAGCAAAGCCTACAAATCCCAGTTTTCACCATTTCTCTGTGCCTCCTTAGTGGATCTTATCCTTCTGCATCTCCCCTAGAGGCTGTGCAGCTGCCACTGGAGGTCGCAGTTCTTGCTGGAGTGACCACATCCCTTGTTTCCACTGTCTCTTCAGCGACAGCAAGACATGGCATCTAACACTTCAGCGCCGTGATCTGTGGAGAAAGTCAAATAGATTACACTGTCTTATCGAAGGAATTCCTGAGCCCCTCTTGACAACCTGGCTGAGCATTATTCCCTCTCTCAGTGTGACATGAAGGCTTCCCAAGAAGTTTGTCATCATGCTTCAATAAGAAGATCCAAGATATGTGACCTTAACAATTACACAGCAGACAACCATTGACAGTACACCATTAGGAGTAGGCCTCTGCCAGTCAGCCACCATGGAACACCTCACCGCCCCCAAAGCTATCTTTCACATCATAGCCCATGTCCTTGTCTGTGTAAGGATAGGGCAGCTATTATGTTTTATTTTCCAGTTCTTGCTATGGATGGTCATAGCCATTTAGGAACATTAGCTTCAACATTTATTTTAGCTTTTTCAGTTAGATTTGTTGACCATACATGATTGTGAGGTATTCAGTGGAGACAGTGAAATGCTCATCTTTGCTTGAATCCATAACTTGCCTGTATTCTTTGATAATTACTGACCTCCAGATGGTGTGAGAACTGGGTAGCGTTGCTTGACCAGTAAAGGCACAATTATTGCAATTGACCACTGCAAAATTTCAAAGTGAATGCTGTAAACTCTGCCCCATCAAAGAAAACTTCCTGCTCCCATTTCGTGTGCATTTTGTGAATTTATTACACAATTCGCTTTTGACCCAATATGGCAAGCTTCCAACTTTTTGTGCGAGTAACTTGGAGCTTTTCTGGTAACCCATAAATTTTACTCCTTTGGTGTTATTGTCCCTGTAGTCACTAGTACACGTTAACCACTCCAATTCCAGTTGAAGAAGCATACATCACTGATAATATGCCCCTCTGGAGGTTCCTGTATACTTACTGGCCCTATATCCTCACCATGCAGAAGGAGGAGGAGCCATGACCTGCTTGATGCCCCTTCTTCAATAGTCCCCAGTAAAAATGGGAGAGTGTGAAGTTGTTTATTTAGACAGAAAGAATAAAAAAACGAAGCATATTATATACATGGTGAGAGATTGCAGGGCTCTGGGATGCATAAAGATCTGGGTGTCCTAGTACATGAATCACAAAAGGTTGGTATACAGGTATAGCAAGTAATCAGGAATGCCAATAAAATGTTATGGTTTGTTGAGAGGGGAATTGAATGCAAGAGTAAGGAGGTTGTGCTTCAACTATACAGGGCATTAGTAATACCACACCAGGAATATTGTATACAGTGTTGGTTGCCATAGGATGCTAATGCATTGAAAGCAGTTTAGAAAAGATTTATTGGGCTGATACCTGGAATGTAGAGATTGCCCCTTATGAGAAAAGACTAGACAGGTTAGGTCTGTATCTTTGGGGTTTAAAGGGTCAGAAATGATGTGGTTGAAAAATATAAAATTAAGGGGACTTGATCAGGTGAATGTTGAAAGGATGTTTCATCTGGTGAGAGAATCTAGAACTAGGGATCATAGTTGTACAGAAGAAGTGGTTCAAGAGAAGCTGGATAGCTAGCACAGCCATTCCATGAGCTATAATGAGCACTGACAAGACAGTTCACCAGGTACCTGTTCTGTGTTACCAACCCAGAGTTTGTACGTTGAGTTTCTCGGTTGTGGAAAGGAAGATTGAGAGTGCCATGTTAATATGGAGAGTTGGAGTATCAATGATGCGTGGAAATCAACTTCTCACCACTTGACAATGAAATTCTATACATGCCATCTAAAGCATGAGGACTTAATTGAAAGAATTCTGCTCCACATCCAGAATCTGATTTTTGGACCCTCACTTGATTGAGACATCTCACTCATCCCTGTTCTCTCGACATTAGAGAGGGAAAGTTTTGCCCTTTATTTCTATATGAACCAGCAAAAAAGAACAAATATACTCCATCAAGAACTTACTGAACTGTGTAGGAATTCTCATACACTCATAGTAGAACTAAGTCCCAGGAACTGCAGCCAAACTGCCCTGGCCCACAGCCACATGGTTGAAAGTGCACCCAAAACATGCAGTTAGGCCCCAGTATAATTTCCATGGGAATTTGCAAATTTTATATTGATTCCACAGGTTGTAAGTATGTAAAACTACCTCCCTAGCAACATGTACAGATATTGGATTTTCCAACAAAAATTAATCTGCACAAAACTGCTGAAGTCTCCAAAAGTCCTGCTCCATTGACAGCTCCAGTTTAAATCTGTGCTGCCAATTTGGAGTGGAACATTATGCAGAATGACGTAAAGAATGACGTGAGTGCCAGAATTCTTCTTTCACTCGCTGCATAGAACAAAATGCTGGAGAGGTTCCTGAACCAGAGAAAAATGGAAGCACAAATGCAAATCGTGACCTTCACATGCCATCAACCAATCTAAGGGCAAGAATCATATCATGTTTGAAAGATCTGAATTGAAAAGCAGCCAGCTGCCATTCCTGAGCTTCCTATTCTCCTGTGATGCTTGAACTGAATAGCAATTATATGGACACTTTTGCAAATTTGAGTTTTTAGCAGGATGAATTTATAAACAGTATGGCCTACTGGTTTGGTGGATTTGCTTTAAAACTGAAGGCGACTTACTATTTTAATGACAAAGGATTGTCAGACCTCCTTTGCCAAAACCCTCCCAGCAAAGTCAGTAACATTAGTGAGCAATTGGATATAATTTCAAACAGAAAGCAATTATCACTGCAACTTAACACTGTCTCGTTTCCTGGAGAATCTTTCTCATCTGTTCTATTGTGGCTGTCTAACAGAATCCTGACTCTTGTCCCATAGAACTGAAGTTACTTTAAATGATTTGGCGGTGCCGGTGTTGGACTGGGGTGGACAAAGTCAAAAATCATGCAACACCAAGTTATAGTCCAACAGGTTTATTTGGAAGCACTAGCTTTCAGAGCATCACTCTTTCAACCACCAGATGAAAGAGCTGTGCTCCAAAAATTAGTGCTTCCAAATAAACCTGTTGGACTATAACCTGGTGTTATGTGATTTGTAACTTACTTTAAATGCTAACTCTTTCTGATTTCTGCTGAGTTTTATAATCTAACAAAGGATATAATTGACATGAGTCAATCTGGAACAACCTGCAATTAAATAGCATCTAAAACACAATGAAACATTTCAGAGTTTCAAAGCAGATTACGAAACAAAATATGACCTGAGACACATAAGGCAACATTAGGACAGATAATCAAAAGCTTGGTCAAAGAGAGAGAATTTAGAGTGTCCTGAAAAAGGAAAGCAAATTAGAGAGGCAGAAAGGGATAGGGATGGAATTCCAGAACTTAGAGCTGGGTGCTGGAGGCATGGCCACTGGGATAATTAAAATCAGGGATGTTAAAGAGGGCAGAATTGATAGAGGTATCTCGGAGGGAGGTGGAGATGGAGGAGATTGAAGGTAAGGAAGACCAGAGCTATAACTAATTTGAAAATAAAGTTAAGAATTTTAATGCTGATGCATTGTTTAGCTGTGATCCAATATAAATTAGCAAGCATGGGGCTGTCGGGTGATTAGTGTTTGGTGGGAGTTAAGACAGATATTTTAAGGTTTTGATGACCTCATGCTTACGTGGGACAGAACATGGGCGGCTGACAAGGAGCACATTATCTATGCATTAAAACCATTAGCTATCTCTTTTTATTATTTCAAAACATAGCCCTGACATTACAATTTATCATATGTTTTTACAAGAAAAACTTGTATAATTCAATACTTCTTTTGCTATTAGTTTCCTAGAAAATGTGTGTAGATATTATTTGTCATATCATGTTGAAACCATGGCAACTGTTTTCAGTTACAAAATGAAGATTTAAGCACCATTTCTTGGGGCTATTTCCAACATGGTGATAAGCCCAACAATATGTTGAGTCATGTGAGATTTAACTGGAGACCACACAGGCTAATGTGGGTCTAATGCAGTCTTCATTACTCCATTCCGATTGGCAGAATGAAGGATGTTGGGAATGCTCGACTCCTCTTTTCATGTGCCCTCTTTGGGTTGTACCAACCACATGTTTTTGTTTTTATCTATACTTATTTTAAAATGCAGCCAGGAAAAAAAGACTCCACAACAAAGTTGGTGTGCCTTTAAATTTCAGAATGAAAATGAGCCAAGTACCCAGATGCTATCACATGACCTCAGGCCACAGGCTCTCTGCATTGTAGCACAATAGGCTGTGTCTGGAGATTAGTCTGCAATACATGTTAACTTAGATGTAAAGAAACCCACCAGAGAGATTCAAATATAAAGAATCCATGTACATGAACTGAGAATTGAGGGCACTCTGGCTAATTTTGCAGATGAAACAAAGATAGGTAGAGGGACAGGTAGAATTGAGGAGACGGGGAGCTGCAGAAGGATTTGGATAGGTTAAGAGACTGGGCAAAGAAGTGACAGATGGAGTACAGCTTGGGAAAGTGTGATGCCATGCACTTTGGTAGGAAGAATAGAGGCATGGACTACTTTCTGAATGGGGAGAAAATTAAGAGGTGTGAAGCGCAAAGAGACTTGGGAGTTCTAGTCCAGGATTCTCTCAAGATAAATTTGCAGGTTGAGTCAATAGTAAGAAGGCAAATGCAATGTTGGCATTTATATTGAGAGGGCTTTAATATATAGTACTTCTAAGGCTCTGGTCAGACTACATTTGGAGTATTGTGTGCAGTTTTGGGCCCTATATTTCAGGAAGGATATATTGATCCTGAATTGATCAGAGGAGGTTCATGAGAATGGTACCAGGAATGAAAATCTTAACATATGAGGAATGCTGGAGGACTCTGAATTTATACACAATGGAGTTTAGAAGGATAAAGGGGAATTTAATTGAAACATATAGATTACTGAATGACCTGGACAGAGTGGATGTTGGGAAGATGTTTCCATTGGTAGGAGAGATTAGGACCCGAGGACATTGCCTCAGAGTAAAGGGAAGATCATTTCGAACAAAGATAAGGAGAAATTTCTTCAGCTAGAGAGTGGTGAATCAATGGAATTCATTGCCACAGAAGGCTGTGGAGTCCAGATCATTGAATATATTTAAGATTGAGATAGATAGACTTTTGAGTATCAAGAGAATCAAGAGTTATGGGGAGAAAGCAGAAGAATGGGTTGAGAAAATATCAGCCATGATTGAATGGCAGAGCAAACTCGATGGGCTGAATGGCCTCATTTCTGCTCCTATGTCCTATGGTCTTATGGTACATGTGCACAGCTAATTTTTTGACTTGAAAAATGATCACAATAGAAACCATCCTTACAAGTTGAAAGATCAAGGGAGGCAGCAGTAATTAAAATATAACAGCAATCCAAAAGATTCAACAGTACACAAACAAAAGTAAGATTTCTTTGGAAACTGTGAATATCCTGAGTTGGCCAAGTTCGTGCAGGTATCCAGGAAACCTGCCTTACATAATGTATATTTCAAATCTTCATTGCCATCAGGAATCAGCCCAACAATGAGCTAATAGAAGGCGCACCTGAATTCAAACAACAAAAACACAGTGGGCTACATTCAGGAACAATGCAGTGCCAAGGGAACAAGTGCTAAAACAAGTTTCAAGCCAAAAGAAAATTAAAAGGAATCCTAAGTCGAGAGAAAACACAGTGAGAGTGCACAAAGTTAAATGTAAAGTAAGTAGGCAAAAGAATATCGGAAGGATGGATATTAAATCCCTCACCATGAACTGAGAAGTCGCAGGTCTCCTATCTGAGCTCAATATTTTTAAACAAAGATGGCAGCTATGCTTCACACACCAAGCAGATGCAGAACAGATTAGGCAAGCTGTGAAAACAGTTGATGATTAGGGGTTAGAGACAATATCCTGGTTTTATCTGAAGAGAACCAGAATCATCCCACAAAGATTTGGAAAGTGATAAGAAGATCAGCTGCATGTTAGATTCAACTTTATAATTCATTGCTGAGAATTGATGTCCTCCAGGCAAAGGCCACAGGGATCAAAAGGCCAATTTGCCACTAGATAGAGTCATAGAGTCATAGAGCTGTACAACACGGAAATGGACCCTTCCATCCAACTCATCCATGCCGACCATATATCCCAACCTAATCTAGTCCCATTTGCCAGCACTTGGCCCATATCCCTCTAAACACTTCTATCCATATACCTATCCAGATGCCTTTTAAATGTTGTAATTGTACCAGCCTCCACCACGTTCTCTGGCAGGTCATTCCATACACGTACCACCCTCTGCATGAAAAAGTTGCCCCTTAGGTCCTGTTTATGTCTTCCCCCTCTCATCCTAAACCTATGCCCTCTAGTTCTGGACTCCCCCACCCCAGGAAAAAGAATTTGTCTATTTACCCTATCCAGGCTCCTCATGATTTTATAAACCTCTATATGGTCACCCCTCAGCCTCTAATGCTGAGGCAAAGTAGCCCCAGCCTATTCAGCCTCTCCCTAAAGCTCAAATCCTCCAATTATGACAACACCCTTGTAAATATTTTCTGAACCCTTTCACGTTTCACAACATTCTTCCAAAAGGAAGGAGACCAGAATTGAATGCAGTATTCCAAAAGTGGCCTAACCAATGTCTTCCACAGCTGCAACTTGACCTCCCAACTCCTATACTCAATGCTCTGACCAATAAAGGTTTGCATACCAAACACCTTCTTCACTATCCCATCTACATGTGACTCCACTTTCAAGGGATTCTGATGATGTAACAAATGCAATGAATTTGATTTTTCAGAGGCTGGACTGTGAAAACAGATAAGGAATTTGTGATTGCTTCAACACCTATTGAAGAAATCCAATAAAGGAATTCTTGGTTTAAAAAAGGAAGATGTATGGTATTGGCTCACCACTAGCAGTTAGCTGAAAATAAGCCATTGTAGCCAGACAACAGCACACAAACAATATTGGCATTATAGTCAGAATACAAAGTGCAAATAATCATAGAATCTCGAGTGAGAAAGCAGGTCATTTGGCGCATCAAGCCCACACCAACCCTCCAAAGTGCATCCCACTCAGACCCATTCCATCCCTGTAACCCTGCATTTCCCACAGCTAATCCACCTACCCTGCACATTCCTGGACACTTTGGGCAATTTAACATGACCAATCCACCAAACCTGCACATCTGTGGACAGTGGGAGGACACCGAAGCACTCGGAGGAAACTCACACAGACATGGGCAAACTCCACATAGACAGTTGCCCAAGGGTGGAATCAAACCCAGATCCCTGACACCGTGAAGCAGTAGTTCTAACCACCGTGCTGCAATGTGACTTGTGAGCTATCATACCTACTTTGAGCAATACTGGATTCCAAGATGTGTGCAAAACATGTGTTACAAAAGGCCATTGGATCAGCCTATTCAAGAAACCTAGTTTTAAAGATGCAAACAGATGCACAATTGAACAGAAGACATGGCAGTTTGGCAACAGCAATAAGGAGCTCCACTGGTAAATACATTAAAGTAACATGAAATTTACAGTAAGACAGACATGAATCAAGATCATGAGTAGATCCAATTCTAAGCAGAGGATGAAAAGATTTTTGACTTTTTTTAATGTAACATATTATGAAGGAAATGTCAACCAACTGGAAGCTTTTGCCATAGTCAACTTCATTTGCCCAAAGAAAATTGGTAAACATACATTGAAAACCAAGACTGACATGGGAGCTAGTGCAAATATCTTACCAGCCCGAATTCTAGAGTTCACGTACTGGGATTGTTGGAACTCAGGACAGTTTCTAATTAACTGTGCATAATGAGTCCCCATTCCCTTGCATTGGTGCATTAACACTACAATGAACTGATGGCAACTCAATGCGGAAACCACAAATATCTGACCTGGTTTACATGAGTGACCGGATTACACCATCTGTGGCGCTCAACATCATGACCATGAGATCATTAGTGTGGCTTGGCAACAGTAGAGACCAATAATACTCACATTGAGTCAGTTCAGGATTTACAACAACTGTAAACATTTAATGCCATACACCATTTCAAAGGCCATGCTGTATTGCAGCTCAGAGAATTTGTAATTCTATCAATTGATCATCCCAGAAAATGCAGCATTCACCTTCAAGAAAAGCTTAACTGTGAGCTGGATGACATGTAATGCAGTAACAACATCTTTTGCGTGGATTAACACAAGGACTGGTGCAGTTCAATTCCATGTGTACCAAAGAAGGATGGTGCAATCATCAACCAGAAACTGAACCTGAGTGGCTCTATAAATTCTGTTCAGAAGGCGAATGAGAACAACATTATCAAGCCACCACCTCTCCAATGTACAGTAAGTACTTCTTGAAAAATAAGGGAGAATGAAGATGGCCTCATATCAGGTTACCCATAGGTATTTCTAAATTATATAGTGAGCCCAGATCTTATGAAGCCAAAGCAACCTAATGGAGCAGTGGTGAGGAAGAACCGAAGAGATGGTAGCCAAGAGAAATGAACGATACACTAATTATCGACACTCGTGGACACGAGCAAACATGCTCAGACAATGACAGTGTGATGGAAAACCAAGACAACAATAAGTACAAAAAGAACAACACGCCTGCAGCCCAAAACCAGCCAGGACCAAATCCACATTTCTGGAAGGTTACACCATATCAAGATTTGAAACAGTTGTCAAATTTCTGAAAAGAAAGATATTCTTATTTACTAACATACAAACCAAGAGCAGGAATAGGTCTTTCAACTCCTTGGGCCTGTTCTGCCATTTATTAAGATCATGGCTGATCTGGTTGCAACCACAAATCTACATTCCTGTTCACCTAATATAACATGTGCCTCCTTGCTTAAGAAGAATCTATCTGACCGTGCCTTATAAGTATTCAAGGACTCTCCACAATCTTTTCAGGGAGAGAGTTCCAAAGACTCACAATATCTGAGGGAAAATAAATGCCTAACCTGTGTTTTGAATGGAAGACCTCTGATTTTGAAACAGTGACCCCTAGTTCTAGATTCTCCCATAAGAGGAAATATCTTCAACACATCACCATTGTCAATACCCCTCAGGATCTTGTTTTTTCAATCAATCTCCTCTTCAACCTCTGAACTTGTAAATATTACAACTTTATCTCTGTTTTATTTTGTTATTACCTAATGTTTATGCACTTTCGCTTGCAGCATTTGAGAGCTAACATTGGGGAAAAAAGGGATAATATCGTGTTATAACTTTTGAAGTGATGTGTCCAGTTCTGGTCACCCTGCTATAGGAAGAATATTATTAAATTGGAAAGGGTTCAGATAAGATTTACCAGGATTTTGTCAGGACTGGAGTGTTTAAGTTACAAGAATATGGATAGGCTGGGACTTTGAGTAGGACGTTGAGGGGTGACCTTTTAGAAGTTTATAAAATCATGAGAGGTATAGATAAGATGAATGGCAAAGGTCCTTTCCCCAAAAAGAGTTTCCATGCTGTGTGACTCTATGATTCTGTGATGCTCCTTTAAGAACTTGACATGTAAATGAGACAGGTACCTGGATGTAATGACATGACACCAAACCACTGGTTGTCTGCATTCAAAGCATATGCTTTATCTGAAGATTATTCTGTATGTTACTATATTATTATTATTATTATTGTATCGATGTATTATAATAATGTTAAATATTCATTTAGCTATGAATAAACCCTCCAGAAAACTTCAAATAAATTAAATGAAATGTACCCTCTATCTTATTTTTCTTACATTTAGTTAACAGAAGATTAAGATGGTTCTCACCTCATTAGAGTCATAGAGTCATAGATATGTACAGCATGGAAACAGACCCTTCGGTCCAACCTGCCGACCATATATCCCAACCCAATCTAGTCCCACCTGCCAGCACCCGGCCCATATCCCTCCAAACCCTTCCTATTCATATATCCATCCAAATGCCTCTTAAATGTTGCAATTGTACCAGCCTCCACCACATCCTCTGGCAGCTCATTCCATACACGTACCCCCCTCCTGAGTGAAAAAGTTGCCCCTTTGGTTTCTTTTATATCTTTCCCCTCTCACCCTAAACCTATGCCCTCTAGTTCTGGACTCCCTGACCCCAGGGAAAATACTTTGTCTATTTATCCTATCCATGCCCCTCATAATTTTGTAAACCTCTATAAGGTCACCCTTCAGCCTCCGACGCTCCAGGGGAGACAGCCCCAACCTGTTCAGCATCTCCCTGTTGCTCAGATGGCAACATCCTTGTAAATCTTTTCTGAACCCTTTCAAGTTTCACAACATCTTTCCGATAGGAAGGAGACCAGAATTGCACGCAATATTCCAACAGTGGCCTAACTAATGTCCTGCACAGCCGCAACATGACCTCCCAACTCCTGTACTCAATACTCTGACCAATAAAGGAAAGCATACAAAACGCCTTCTTCACTATCCTATCTACTTGCGACTCCACTTTCAAGGAGCTATGAACCTGCACTCCAAGGTCTCTTTGTTCAGCAACACTCCCTAGGACCTTACCATTAAGTGTATAAATCCTGCTAAGATTTGCTTTCCCAAAATGCAGCACCTCGCATTTATCTGAATTGATTTCCATCTGCCACTGTAATTCCTCTTACTTTGTGTTCCATCTCATTCAGCTCTCTCAATCCTAATAGAATATATCTGACAGTCTGCAGTGGCCCCAAATATTAATCCAGCCATCATACTGGATGATCAATTGGTGCCCAGAGATCATTAAATTAGCCTGTTCCTTGAGGACCCATTTGAGATAGGCTTAGGCCCGCAGCTTCTGGCACATCTTTCAAGTGCTCTGACTATCTATAAAGGGGCTTAAATGAATTGATTCAATCAGCTAGAAACCTTATAAAGTGTATTAGATAAGGAGGATAAAGATACAGTATTATCAAATTCACCTCACACTTAAGTTCACTTCAGGAATCTGCCACTCTGCTGCTGCAATTTAGTGGCTGCAGTGACAAAACCTATATTCTTCAACATAATTAAAGGAACAACTTCTAGAAAATCCAAAGCAGAGCAAAAAGGAGTGGTTTTTTGTGGTTCTTTTAAGGCTAATGTCATTTTATATACATATAAAACACTAGCATATAATATTAGATAGTATATAAAAATGCTACCTAATATTAGATATAAATGTCATATCCCATTAATGTTCAATGTGGACGCATCCATGAAATGAGGGCTATAAATAGTGTTGGTGGTAGTTGTCTTTTCCCTAGGATAGGGCTTTTCAAGACTGGGTGCACATTTTTAAGGTGAGAGGAGAGCGATATTAAAAAGACATGAGGGGCAAATCTTTTACACAGAGGGTGGGAAATGAACTTCCTGGTGAAGTGGTGGATGTGGGTACAATTACAATAGTTAAAGACTTTTCAATAAGTACGTGAATAGGAAAGGTTTGAAGGGATATGGGTATGTGTCTTATAATTGTGTACTCTTACAATTGTGTACTCCACAACCATCTGATGAAGGAGCAGCGCTCTGAAAGCTAGTGTTTCCAATTAAATCTGTTGGACTATAAACAGATGTTGTGTGATTTTTAACTTTGTATACCCAGTCCAACACCAGCACCTCCAAATCATGTTCAGCGTGGACTGGTTAGACCCAATGTTTCAAGACTTCAGTTCATTAGGGGTTTGTTTTGCCCTCATTCAGTTACCTGTGTAGTCAGCCCCAGTGATTGAGAAAGCTGATTGTAATTACAGTGAAAACAATCTACAATTGATGAGGTCAGCACAGAGACTATTATGGAGAGCTGTTTCCTGACGTATGATGATGAACTCACTCCCATTCATTTCCTTTCTTTCAGCTTCACTTGTTACATTCTCTGTCACTGTGTTCTTTCTCCCCTCCCCCTAATCCAGTGTCTGTTCCATCCAGTCTGGCAGTTAGACACACTACCCATTCCAGTTGAAGGGCTTATGCCCAAAGCATTGACTCTCCTGCTCCTCGGATGCTGCCTGACCTGCTGTGCTTTTCCAGCACCACACTTTTCGAGTCTGAACTCCAGCATTTACAGTCCTCACTTTCTCCTGGTCATAATGTGTTTGGAATAATTAGGGATGGGTCATAAATACTGTCTTGCCAGTGTCATCACGTACCAAGAACAAATTTGAAATAAAATTGGTCATTCAGTTCTCACTAAGTACATTGTGGTTAGAACCATAACACTGCTTCACTTAGTGTCACACAACGCTCTGCACTGGTAACGAACATAATGGGAGAGGTTTCAAAGTGGTAAATCAGGATGCATTTGTAAGTCACTGCCTGAGAACTCCATAACAGATTAGCAGAGTTATATTGTAATCCTTTTTTGAAAAAGGTTTCCTCTCTGTGAATGCAAAGAGATTAGTTTCCAAAGCAACATTGACCTGAAAGTAAACTGTTAGCATTGTCCATCAAAACCTTGGAAAGCTCAACAATTTTCTTTTTCCCAGAAAAAGAAAAGCAGAAATTAATTAGAGCAAATAAATAAAGGGCACAGTTGACATTAGGTTTTATATCACTGTATCCTAAGATGTAGCTCATTGTAGCTCAAGCACTGCCAGTTGGATGATAAATTAGTACTGTATTTCAGCTTTGACTGGCAAAATGACACAAATTACAAACCCACTAAATTGTAGGGGCTGTACTTAATTTTAGGAGTGGTGTGCATTAGCAGGTTGCATTTTTTATCTGAAAGGATGACTGTTTCAACTGAAACAGCCTCCTAATTTAATCATTAAGTCCAGGAGAGTAACAACAACAACTTGCAGTTACATAGTACCTTTTATGTAGTAAAACATCCAAAGGAGCTGCACACCAGCACTATCTAAGTCACAAATGGTAATAGACTGGTGACCAAACATTTGGTCAAAGAAGTAGGATTAAGGGATATCTTAACAGAGGAGCCAAAAGCCAAATGGGTTTACAGAGGAACATATTTTCTCAGCAACTTGTTCAGAGTTGTCTTCTCTAATCTCTGGAGCAACTGGGACATAAACCCAGGCCTCCTGACCCAAAGGCACACTGTACCACAGCTGAAACTGACAACCTGAAGCGGCAAGGACAGGCCACTATAAATGCCGGAGGAAACACCACAGAAGCGCTTCACAGGAGGCTCCCAAGCACTGAGGATGTCACCTAGACAGGGGACGAAACGTTTGCAACAAAAACTTCCAGCTCGGCGAACAGAACCACAGCACTGTACCACTGTGCCACAAAAGGGCCTAGGTTTCAAGAGTTTTTATTTTAATTTAACTTA
This sequence comes from Chiloscyllium plagiosum, assembly GCF_004010195.1. NCBI lineage: Eukaryota > Metazoa > Chordata > Chondrichthyes > Orectolobiformes > Hemiscylliidae > Chiloscyllium > Chiloscyllium plagiosum. The sequence goes on from NC_057710.1 coordinate 84,873,865, forward strand.
GCTTTCTAATCAACCTGTTCAGAGGTGGAGCAGGTGGGATGTGAACCAGGGCCTCCTAATCTAGGGCGGGTAGGCACACAACCACTGTGCCACAATAGGGCCCTAAGCTTTCAAAAGGAAAGCCTAGAGTTTAAAGCATAGACAACTGAAGTCAATTTGCCTTCATTGATGTGTACAAGGCCAGAATGGCACAATCACAAAACTCTCAGGAAAAACCGAAGGTAGAGAGAGCTGAGGGAGAAGCAGTTCCCTAGAGTGTTTTGAAAGGCCATTAATTTAAAAGTTGAGGGATTATCAGACTAGAAGTCTGTATTGGTCAGCAAGCACAGGATGATGGGTGAACAGGGCTTGGCGAAAATTAGAATATAGGCAGCAGAGTTAATCTGAGTAAATATATCACAGTCTCATGAGCTTCTGCTTTTAAAAAAAAACGAACATTGAGCTGTTGTTCAGAGCATATATAGATCGTGTCACTGTCACATTAACATCATCTTGGCTCACATCGATCAAGTCCAGAGCAAAGGAGGTTTGAGGACACCAGATTATGTGGCAATTACATGAAATGATGCAACAAGTCTGGGAATTAAGTGTGGTTAGATTCAAAAAATAAGGTTAGTGTATTAGCAGACCGCGATGATGTGATCCTTTTTATTTTCCAAAGATCATATTATTTATATTTTAGAATCTCATAAAGAAATATATTTTCAGTCAACGCATAACATTGAGATAAATGTGGTAAAAACAATGACTGCAGATGCTGGAAACCATTGAGATAAATGTGCCTAATTAGAGATACTTGAAAATTCAATGCAGTTTATTCATATCTTCTGACAGCCAGAAACAGGCTCTGTGGTCAATGCAGACGCAGAATTTGTATGGGGTAAATTAAGGAGGTGGAGTGGAGCTTCACCTTGGAACAATCTATAAGTATCATTATCTGTAAAGCAAGCATTGTATTACATGCCATATTAATGTTAACAGTAAAAGGTAATGCTGAAGAAAATGTTATATTAGCTCAGTGCAAACTATAGCATTGCAAATAATTTTCTATTAGTTTTGGAATGGAGGCAGTACATGATGCAATGATGGCATCAAATGTTATGATCTGAGGCAGAATGCCTGATGGATTGAAAAGGGAATTTAGATTTTTTGGATTTAGATTTACGTTTCATTGTCATGTGTACTGAAGTACTGGGTACAGTGGAAAGTTTGCAAGGTTGTCATGCATAGTGCCATCCTAGGTACAAAGTACCTAGGAATTGGATAAATATTTAAGAAGGGGAAAGTGCAGGGCAATGGGGAAAGAGCCAGCAGAGAAATAATGAGCCAAGTGGCCTCCCTCTGTGATTCCATGAACTTATGAAATTATTAATTGTGTTGCTTGGTTCTCATCTTCACAAAAACCTATTAAATGACCGTGGAGGACAGCCTTACAAATCAAAGCACTGCACATGAAAGACAAAGATATAAAAATGCACATTCTTATGTAGCATCATCATTTTGCACCTGGATTATTTTGGTATGTGATCTAGCCATGACAAATGGATAAATGCAGTCTTCCATTTGGTATTTTGCTGCGTGACTGATCTGTAACACCAGGATGGGCTTAGTGTTTTTGAATAATGGAGGATTTTTGTGATGATTGCAGTTTACAGCTGCTAATGGAATGTTTCACACAAAAATTATCAATTGTACAGTGACTAGCAACTCAATCACCACTCATATTTGTATAAATATTACAGAAGGACTGATGTATTGTTGACTGATACTTCACCACACTTATTACATTGATGCAGAGCTTAGCAAAGTCTTTATGCAACAGGTGAGCTAAAAAACAAACTTGGTTTCCTTCATTTTGAAAAAGCAAAGGGCTTGCCCCCATCCCTCCCCTCTCCACCTCACTACAATGTACTGAAGGTATAAAGCATTATAATTGAAGCATTTTGTCTTCTTTCCACTAGCCTTAAAACTAGGGTCTCTGCATTAAAATCTAACCTCGAATGACCAATGCACACTTCCTTTGTTTGATCTCAAGTGTACTGAGCAGTCTGAACCTCTGTTCTAACCCATAAGGGCTCTTGATTCCCAATCTCTTTGTGTTCTTTAGCGTTGTATTCAGGGCCATTCTTAGCATGGGATCCAATGCTGTTATATTCCTGGGCTTATTTTCAAACCTTGAAATTTCTGACACATTTTTGAGAATGCACAAATTACTGAGCACCCAACTGGACTTTCAGATTCAAAAGCAGCATTTCCATCAGCCAAAGTAATTCTTATATTCATAACTTAGAAACTCGGTCATCCTGAACCTGGAATTGTTATTTTGATGTTCCTCTATCCTTCACACATTCATCATACTGCCTAGGCTGAGATCATTGAGCTCAGCAGAGAGCAAGGATTGAAACTTAAACCTTCTACTCTGTACTGCAAAAGTTTTATTTTTAAACCAGGCTTTTATTGGACAAGCATTGGATTTATATTCCTTCAAATCTCACATTTACACATCAATGCATTTAATGTCTGAGCAGTGTTATAATGTGAAAGTAATAGGATGGTACTGACAAAAGTTAGGAACAGAGGTATTGGAATACTACACATACGGTTGATTTTAAATCTACACTAGCACATGTTAACACATATGAAAATGGTAGATAAAAGAAAAGATCAGTGCAAAAACTTGCTTCATATTCAAAATCTCTTTTCTATGATAAATTGCTACAGTACAGAAAAAAGCCATTGGGCCCACTGTCTGACTTTCTGAAGGACATCCACCCAGACCCACTCACCACCCTAACTTCGTAACTCCACATTTACAATGGGCTATCCACCTAGCCTGCACATCTTTGAACTTGACATATGCTTCCTTCTCTTTCTTAACCAAACCCCCAAATTCTTTAGTCATCCAGCATTCCCTATACCTACCAGCCTTTCCTTTCACCCGGACAGGAAAATACTGTCCTCGGACTCTTGTTATCTAATTTCTGAAGGCTTCCCATTTTCCAGCCATCCCTTTAACTGCGAACATCTGCCCCCAATTGGCTTTTAAAAGTTCTTGCCTAATACCATCAAAGTTGGCCTTCCTCCAATTTAGAACTTCAACTTTTAGTTCTGGTCTGTCCTTTTCCACCACTATTTTAAAACTAAAGGAATTATAGTCACTGGCCCCAAAGTACTCCCCCAATGATACCTCAGTCACCTGCCCTGCCTTATTTCCCAAGAATAGGTCAGGTTTTGCACCTTCTCTAGTAGGTATATCCACACACTGAATCAGAAAATTTTCTTGTACACATTTCACAAATTTCCTTCCATCTAAACTCCTAACACTATGGCAGTCCCAGTCTACGTTTGAAAAGTTAAAATCCCCTACCATAACCACCCTATTATTCTTACAGATAACTGAAATCTCCTTTCAAATATGTTTATCAATTTACTTCTGACTATTATGGGGTCTATAATACAATCCCAATAAGGTGATCATCCCTTTCTTATTTCTCAGTTCCACCCAAATAACTTCCCCGGATGTATTTCCAGGAATATCCTCCCTGAGTACAGCTGTAATGCTATCCCTTATAAAAAATGCCACTCCCCCTCCTCACTTGCCTTCCTTTCTGTCGTTCCCGTAGCACATGTATCTTGGAACATTAAGCTGCCAGTCCTGTCCATCCCTGAGCCATGTTTCTGTAATTACTATGATAACCCAGTCCCATGTTCCTAACCATGCTTTGAGTTCATCTGCCTTCCCTGTTAGGACTTTTGCATTGAAATCAATGCAGTTTAATTTATCAGTCCTACCTTGTTCTCTGCTTTGTCCCTGCCTGCCCTGACTGTTTGACTCACTTCTTTTCTCAACTGTACCAGTCTCAGATTGATCTCTTTCCTCACTATCTCCCTGGGTCTCACAACCCACTTTACTAGTTTAAATCCTCCCAAGCAGCTTTAGCAAATCTGCCTGCCAGTATATTAGTCCCCTTCCAATTCAAGTGCAATCCATCCGTCTTGTACAGATCATTTGTACCCCAGAAGAGATTCCAATGATCCAAAAATGTGAGTCCTTTTCCCATACACCAGCTCCTCAGCCATGCATTCGTCTGTTCTATCCTCCATTCCTACCTTCACTCGCACGTAGCACTGGGAGTAATCCAGATATTACTACTCTCAAGGACTTCCTTTTTAAATTCCTGCCTAACTCTCTATATTCTCCATTCAGAATCTCATCCTTTTCCCTTCCTATGTCCTTGGTTCCAATATGTACAATGATCTGATGGGCCCTCTCCCCCTTGAGAACATTCTGCACCTTCTCTGAGACATCCTTAATCCTGGCACCAGGCAGGCAACACACCATTCTGAATTAAAGGCAAATCAAACAAAGCCTAGGATTATTTCGCCCCCAGTGTTCAGTTTGCAAAGTTGAAGTTGAGTGAAAAATACTTTAAAAATTGGTTAACCAACTCTGGACCTCCCAGTGGAGCAAGAAATCCAGAAAATCAGCAATTACATCCAATAGAGATATAATTTATTTGTACAAGGTGCAGCATTATAGTTATGTTGGGTAAAGCCGATGACTTGCATTTCTGTTTGAATATCCTGAAGCATGTTACATTGCAATAGAGATAAATAATTCAGGCCGTAGCTTTGTTGGGAATTCTTAGAAGTTGTTTGTGGGATTGTTTCAGATGATTTTTGGGATTGGAGCTGAAAACCCCAGGTTGGTATAAACCAGGGTTCAAGGAGCAGGAGAGTCAACATTTCAGGCATAAGTTATGTCCGAAATATCGATTCTTCTGCTTGTCGGATGTCACCTGACATGCTGTGCTTTTTCCAGCTCCACACTTTCTGACTCTGACTCTCCAGCATCTGCAGTCCTCACTTTCTCCTATAAACTGGAGTTCAGCAAACAAAGTAAGAGTCTGTTAAGAACTAAAAAGTAGTGGTAGATCAGAAGGAAAAAGTGCTGCCTGAGATTGGAGACTATTGCTGAGGTAGAGACATTAAGTCAGATTGCAGTCAAAGCTCACGCTGGAATTGCAGTATCTACAAGCATTTGGTGTCTAAGGAGAACTGTCATTTTGATGTGCCACTATAAATGTAGTATCAAACATTAAGAAGTGTACAGTATTCCAGCACCACTGTCCCATAATTCTCATGAGTAACATCCTATTAATTATTTTTCTGGGGACTCATGGAAGAGCCTCAAGAAAGCTCGAACTTCAGAAGACAGCTGGAACAGCACAGAAAATCAGTGAATTCCTGTGATCATTTTGTTTGGTCTGGTCCCAAGAAGTGAAGGAACCGTCCAGAGGTTAATTGGTAGCCAAAGATATCTGGAGGAGAAGTCATCGTGAAAAGGGAAAGGTTCACAGATCTTGTTGAAGAAGCTCTGGCAAAATCAGAAGAGAGAAAAAACAGAGTTAATGTTTTGAGTCCAGTGATCCTTCTTCAGAACTGAAAGGCTCGTTTGAGTTCAACTTTAGAGTATAATTGATCATTTTTATTTCTTATAATTCGTGTAAATGATATTCATCAAAGACGTTATTTAAAGTGTTTGTTTTTTTTTACAGTAATAGTCAGTTGATTTAAACTATGGAGCCTAAAATGCAGTTTCTTTCAGTTAATTACTGAGTGTTTGAATCTCTCTTTCAAACACTAATAATCCCCAATACGATAACACCAAGTTTCCAAACAGTTTTTCTTTCATACCTGATCCAACTGTGTGTCACGTGATTGGATATGTTGGCCAAAAACATCACATTACAAAGCCTTAGTAATATACAGAAAGATAAAAATGTAGAAGGTCAGTAGAAAGTATTTAATGGAATTGAACTCACATTGAATATTTAAAACTTCAGTTTTGATATACTATTATGAAGAGACAACATATAAACCTGGTAATGATAGCATAGTTTGAAGAATATGTGTCTGACGCAATTGCTATTTAAGAGCTGCAGCTGCCAAACCATAGTAGTACAGGAGGTTTGACTTAAAGCATACTTCACATAAACAATGTCAGTTTATTTAGTTACATCCAGTGTCAATCATTCCTTGCTTCTTGTGTAACTAAACAAACCTATCTGTTTTATTTAAGGATAAAGCTTCCAAATATTGTCAGCACAGTGGATCAGTTGATGCAGATTTACAAAAATATTAGCATTTTAATAATGATTCCATGGCTTTCATTTCTGATAGCTGCAAACTTAACTCAGTACCTACTTTATGTGATTATGTTCACTGTTGTTCCAGATTAGTAACATTAAAAATCTGTTTGCCTTCACAGTCTGCGTTGAACATGACTTCCTGAATTTCCATGGACTTGCAGGTCCAGATTCTGAAAGGAATGTGGGGAAAGGTCCAAGTGTTTGATACATTAGGCCCAGATTTTTCTACACCAAATACAGAAACTCTCATTAGTGGAGGAGTGCTTAGCATGTGTGGACTCCCATGTGCTGAGATTCCTTATCCTTAGCTTGCTAAATCCCAAGATACTCAATGAAAACCAATGTTCCAGTCACAGCAGAGTCACATGTGGATCCCATCTGAGGTTTCAGCACCTTGACTTTTCTGGATTGAAACTCTTTGATAATGTGCAAGTGCCATTTGATAGCACTGGTGATGATCCTTTCCATCATTTCACCGATGATCGGGAGTAGGCTGTTAGGGAGGTAATTGGCTGCGTCAGATTTGTCCTGCTTTTTTGTGTACAGGACATACTTGGACAATTTTCCACTTTGGCAGGCAGATGCCAGTGACATAGCTGTACTGGAACAGCTTGGCTAAGGATGTGGCTAGTTCTGCAGCAAAAGTCTTCATTCCCCCTTCTGCCTCCCCTAATAACAAAATACATTGTGTGCAGTGTTTTGAGGTTGGAGGGTTGGGGAGCTGTAGTCTTCACAACCCGTGGAGGAGGAAGTTCCTTTTTGCAGCCACCCTGCATAGTAGTATAAGAGGTAATCACACTGAGTTCAACTAATTCTGTCACTATGAAGTGCTGCCAGTGTACAAGGGCCTATATTCAAAGCTGTGAATTTTGTCTTTTGTAGCTGTTCTTCTGCTTTTATCTGTGTGGCAGCATTTACACATTCTCCAAAGAAATGCAGAAGGGTAAATCAGGGACAGCATCTAAAAATGTATTGCGGTGCTACCACACAGGACTACTTCATGCCAAAGAGTGGAAGCAACATAAAATAGACAGAACTAAGACATCCCCCAACTGACGGATTAGACCGAAAATTCTGCAGTCCTTCCACATTCAGTCATGAATAAAGGAGGACAAATTAACAACTAACTAATCATCAGCGATAGGTCCCCAGCATAGCAGTGCAAAAGACAAAGTTGAAACATTTACGTTCATCTTCAGCCAGAAGCACTGAGTGAAGAATCCATCTTGGCCTCCTTCAAAGGTCCCCAACATTAGAGATATCGGTTTTCAATCAGTTCAATTAGCTCCTTATGACAGCAAGAAATGGCAAAAGATACTGAAAAGACTATGTGCCTTGTCAATATTCCACCAATAGTACTGAAGACTTTTGCTGCAGAACTAGCCACATCCTTAGCCAACAAAGCTACAAAATGAAGTGAGCTAACACAATTAGCATTTGCTTCGATTTATCAGAGAACATTGTGAAAACCAGCCATTCAGGAAGACAGTAATTCCTGGCAATAAGTTACTAACTGTTTAAAACAACAACTTTCAATTAACCAATGAACACAGGAGAAGGGGTGTGAATTTTCATTAATAAATCTAAAATGAAGACTGATATGAAGGACTTCTTTTCACACCCCACATATTGTTTGTAGGCCAGTGAGGTTTGAGTGAATTAAAATCTCACCCAAAAAGTGTTCAACGTATGTTCTAGGAAATGTTTTGAGGAAAATCCATGGAATTTTTAAAAAAAGACAAATTAGCTGCTGAAATGTTAGCATTTAAAGATTTCAAAATCTAGAAGTAGCTGTTATTCAGGAAGATCAATTAAGATAGGTCCTTACACACTAAGCTGTGATCATCTAGTGAAAAGTCAATTGTTAATTGCTATGTAGGTTTACACTGAAGACAGCATCCCACAGTAGATACAGAATGTACCCATAACTGCAGTCAGCTTTGCAGAAGTGCTTCCTTTGTTCAATCATAATTCCAGGAAAACAATAATCTGAACTAAGTTTCAACTGTTTCAGGAAAGTCAGAAGTTTTGTTCAATTGTGCGTGGAATGAATGGCCTGTTTGTGTCTATGTTGTATGTTCTGACGAAAAATTCTTTGTGACCATTTGGCAAGTAACTGTTGCCTGTGCTTTGAACACTTTGACCAATTTAGATATTAAAACCGTTTTACCGAAGCACTCATATCAGTGAGGGAAAAAAAAAGAGGACACAGCATTTAGTTTGCAGTTCAGCTGGATTTTATTAACAAATTATTCCTTACGAAAATTCTACGTGACCATTTCCCAAATTCCCACAATATTTACTTTCTGTCAGTTTTATCTTTCTGAGAAAGGATATTACCCTCAATGATCCAAACATTTGAATAGAGCCATTGGAATCTCCTTTCTCTCTGACATAGAGCTGCCTATCTTCCATGAAGGTGGGTCTCTCAGGACAGAGTGGATCTTCTCTCTTTCACTCTCTTTCTCTCTCTCTCTCTCTCTCTATCTCCAGCTGGTCGGAGCTTCACTGCTGGGCAATGTCAAGTCTTCACTGAGTTTTTACCGAGTGTTCACTGATGTGGTGACATCCAGATATGTTTATTTATCCCCCATCATGTCCAGCCTTCCAGAAGGCCTTTGGCCAATGTGGCCTTGTGCTGGGCTCAAATCATCCAATGGATTTACACCAACATCCTTCATTGTTGCCATGCCAGGGAGGTGTAAAGTGCACATACTCAGGCAGTCAAGATGCCAGAATGTTTGATTAGCACTTCTCCATTACACAGCACTTGGGCTGGTTTCAACTGGCTCTCCCTGACCCTTTGTAACCTCTTTGATCTTGGTTTCCACTGTCCTCTAAATCCAATATCTGCTGACTGTTGTTTAATATAATCTGGCCAGTTTTCTGGCTGGCTAATTTCTTCTATGGCTGTGGCTTAATTTAGACTGTCCAATTTTGGGTCCATGGTCACTTGACCTATGGTCACCATGGGCCCAAAGGAATAACATCACTACGTCAGCCAGAATGCCGGGAAATTAGGTCTCCAGTTCCAATAACCTGATTTACATTTCCTCTCTAAAGTTGGTTCTGGGCTAAAATAGTCTCAACCCCACAATATTTTACATACCATCTTCTTTGCAATTTGCCACCCTCCCTTTAAGAGTTTGAAGAAGATATTCCAAAAAATCTTTTCGACTTGGTATTTAGTTCGTTTCTCCCCTTTTTTAAATCTCCATCACCTCCCTTATAAAACACTCTGAGAGGTTTATGATATAAATAGCCCAGCAAAGTACAAATTATGATTATTGTTACTTACAATTTGGCTTTCAGACAGAGAAAAATATATTCCAAAATATTTCAGTGTGTAACAAAGCCCCTTTAATTGAATAACAGTACTTTCTTGAAGAAATAAGCAATGTCCTCTTATCTCACTCAAGTATCCATCATCCAGCTGGTCTTTTGATGATCCTAAAATAATAAAGTAAGTTTATATTTTCTTGTAAATTTACTAAAACAATGACATTCTACCATTTCTCAATAGTCTGTGCTACTTTATGTTACATTAAGCTTGTGTATAATATAAATTCGAAGACTTTGATTTACCTTCTCTATTTTGCTAACTTCCTTTGTCTCTCTGACCCTGTCTCCAACTCCACATTCTTCCAATTCTGATTCCTTCTGCATTTCCCCTTTCTCTCCCCATCATTGTTATAATGCCTTCTGCCACCGGGCTGTAAGCTCTGGCACTCCCTGCCGAAACCCGTCTGTCTATCAATCTGGGAATCCTACATTAAAGATACTCCTTTATAAATATCCCGTTGACCAGATCTTTAATTATCATTCCTATTATCTCCTTTGGTTCAGCATCCATTTATAAATGATGCCTCTTCAAAGCCATTTTGGATTTTTTGTCCATTTTATAAATACTAAATAAACATGAATTGTAAACATAGTTGTGGATTCATGTGAAGCTCCACAAGACGAAGGTATATATTTATAATGCAGATACGGTGATCCACAAAGCCCCATAGGATGTTTGATTCCTTAATTGTAATGGATGAAGCCTCAATGGAACCTACAAACTTCCAATTTCATATTCAATTGCTATAAATTTTGTGTCTTATGATCCTGTTCCACCGCTACCTGATGAAGGAGCAGCGCACCGAAAGCTAGCACGTTCAAATAAACCTGTAGGACTATAACCTGGTATTTTGTGATTTTAAACATATACCCCACAGGCATTGCTAAAATGTGGAACTCCCTGTCAGACAGCAAATTGGAACAAGCTGTAAGTTGAAGGTATCATCTATTCACCAAAAGCAATTTTTATCATGTGGGTTAACTCTCTTAATAAGGAACTGAATCAATACTTGGCTAAGAATGGGAATGAAGGTGACGAGGAGCACCAGGCCTTAGATATTCGCAAAGGCAGAGAACATCTCTATCATTGCAAAAATGGTACAGAGAGCCAAGAAATCAGATATCCCACTCCCTGAATATTTTATCTACTTGTTGTGAAGGCAGGAATAATTCCCAGTAGCATTTCATGTATACAAATTCCACAGAGGTAACTATCCATAGAAATCAACAGGAGCATTGGTGAAGTGGATGGCTGAAACATCTAGTGCACTGTTTAGTCCCAGTAGGAAAAGGTCTGGACTCGATGAATTCATTTGGGTAACCTTTTGTGAAAGTAGGGTACCCCTTGAAGATGGCCCTGGGACACTTTTGGGTGAGGCAAGGTACTTTTTGGAAATGATAGGCTACACTTGGGAGTTGTTAAAAGTTGGCACAGATATCCATAAGAAGTGCCTAAACATCATTACTGTCACATTCATTGGAACTGCCTACAAATCTCTCAAAAGAAACTGTGAAAAGGAGACTGTCCAAAGGATAGGACAACAGGAATCATCAAAAGCATCAAAAGCAAGTGCCAAATAGAACTGTCAAAAGAATCAATGTCTAAAGTCATTGTTAATGATGTTGAAAGCACTGATCAAAAGGTCCTTATAAAGGAAACTGACAAAAGGATCTGTTAAACACAACTTGAAAAGGAAATTGTCAAAAGTAACCCCAGAAAGAACTGTTAAAAAACTATCAAAGGTGTCAAGAACTTAAAACGCCAAGCCTTTATGTATTTTACATATCTGGAATCTAAACAAAAAATCCTTGCTATTTCTTTCTGTATGGTGATATAATCCTCTGAGTTACCATTCTTAGATTAGTGTTATATGGCTCATTTCATAACCTACTATTATCACAGTAAGGTACCTGTCCTTTCACAATTTGATTGGCAGCTCCAGATGGCTATTGATTTTTTAATTATGGATGCCAACGCTGGCAGTTATGAGAGATTAGGTACTCAAATGAATGTTTATTGTTATAAAAGTTAGATATTTGAAGAAAGTTAATCATTAAACTAATTTTGAATGAGAACCTTTAAAGAAAAATAAAGTCTGCAATAGACTTAGAATATTATATTACCTAAAAGCATGGTTCCTGAGGTCTGTGTGTAGTAGATACTAAATAAATTGGCATAATGGATGTAAGGACAATGAATGGCACATGGATTGGGAAAACGTTGACATTAAGCTATAAAGAACCATATGATGCGGGTAGAGGGATATAGGTTGGCATGAAGACTGTGGGGGATTTATGGGAATAGATAGAGGCTGTTTATAGCATGGAGAATATAAGGTTCTATTGAGGTGTGGGGACAATGTTTTGCATGAGTGGATCTTGGGAGACTGTAGTGGGATGAGGGCCGGAGGGTCACTTTATGTTTCTTCTTTCCAAAGTTTAAACATAGGCCTGAAACAGACTTTCTGATCAATTCGCCCCTCTACCCAGTCTCCTCTGCACTCATTCTGCACTCATGAACTGAATCCTGGTCGACCCCATTACCCTAGAATGAAAATTCAAGTTTCCAAGGCATTTGCTCTTGGTTTCTGTTTGCTGAGCCGGAAATTTCTCAATGTATCCCATCCTAAGAACAAAAATTCAGATCCATGAAGTCGACAAAACAAAAGCACTGCGGACTCGAAGATTTGTAATCCACCCACAAATATGCATAGAAATAATCAACAGGTCAGGTAGCATCTGTGGGGGGAAACAGAGTTAAGGTTTAGCATTGCAATAACCTTGTAACATACAGAGGAACCTCGATTATCTGAAGGACACAGGCGGGGAGTATTTCATTGGGTTAATCGAATTCCTGATAATCAAATGCCAGATAACATAGTTTACCGAAACATCAGGACTTTGCGATCTGGCCGGATATTCCGATATTTGGATAATCGAATGCCAGATAATCGAGTTTCCTCTGTATTCATCTGATGCAGGAAATAAATAAGAATGAAGATATTAGGTCTGGAATGATTATTAGTTTTCAGCAGATTTAATTCCAGCCAATGTTGTCAGCTATGAGTCTTGGTTCTGTTGGGCCTCTGGAAAGACATCTATGGAATGCAGCCAGTCATGGTTGAAGAATGTGGGTTGTAATGTTAGACTGATATCCTGAGGTGAGTACAAAATTTCAGATTTGTCTTCTTGAAGCATTAACCCGTGTTCTCCTTACTTGCCTGTGGGTATTAAGTAAATTATCTGAAGTCCACAAGGGGTAGAACTATGTGTGCTGAAAAATGTGTTGCTGGAAAAGCACAGCAGGTCAAGCAGCATCCAAGGAGCAGGAGAATCGACGTTTCGGGCATAAGCCCTTCTTCAGGAATGAGGAAGGTGTGCCAAGCAGGCTAAAATAAAAGGTAGGGAGGAGGGACTTGGGCGAGGGGCATTGGGAATGCGATAGTTGGAAGGAGGTTAAGGTGAGGGTGATAGGCCGGAGAGGGAGTGGGGATGGAGAGGTCGGGAAGAAGATTGCGGGTCAAGAAGGCGGTGCTGAGTCCGAGGGTTGGGACTGAGATAAGGTGGAGGGAGGGGAAATGAGGAAGCTGGAGAAATCTGCATTCATCCCTTGTGATTGGAGGGTTCCTAGGCGGAAGATGAGGCGCTCTTCCTCCAGGCTTCGTGTTGCCATGGTCTGGCGATGGAGGAGGCCAAGGACCTGCAAGTCCTTGGTGGAGTGGGAGGGGGAGTTAAAGTGTTCAGCCACAGGGTGGTTGGGTTGGTTGGCGTGGGTGTCCCAAAGGTGTTCTCTGAAACGTTCCACAAATAGGCAGCCTGTTTCCCCAATGTAGAGGAGGCCACATCGGGTGCAGCGGATGCAGTAAATGATGTGTGTGGAGGTGCAGGTGAATTTGTGATGGATATGAAGGATCCCTTGGGGCCTTGGAGGGAAGTAAGGGGGGAGGTGTTTGCATTTCTTGCGGTTGCAGGGGAAGGTGCTGGGAGTGGGGGTTGGGTTGGTGGGGGGTGTGGATCTGAGGAGGGAGTAGTCTTTCTGGATTGCTGATAGGGGAGAGGAGGGAAATATATCCTTGGTGGTGGGGTCTGTTTGGAGGTGGCGGAAATGACGAAGGATGATACAATGTATCTGTATCCCTCCCCCCACCTTATCTCAGTCCCAACCCTCGGACTCATCACCGCCTTCTTGGCCTGCAATCTTCTTCCCGACCTCCCCGCCCCCACTCCCTCTCCGGCCTATCACCCTCACCTTGACCTCCTTCCACCTATCACAACGCCCAACGCCCTTCCCCCAAGTCCCTCCTCCCTATCTTTTATCTTAGCCTGTTTGGCACACCTTCCTCATTCCTGAAGAAGGGCTTATGCCCGAAACGTTGATTCTCCTGTTCCTTGGATGCTGCCTGACCTGCTGCGCTTTTCCAGCAACACATTTTTCAGCTCTGATCTCCAGCATCTGCAGTCCTCACTTTCTCCTAGTAGAACTATGTGTTGTTGGTTGGAAGATGCAGGCTCAATAGACCAAATTACATTTTCCAACAGTGCTTGACAATATGTTTTATCGTGTGCAGAAAACAGAAAAAAATGAAAAAGTTAGCTGTTTTGCAATCTTTCCCACCTTGAAGTACTCTCAGCTGCTTCAACTCCCCCAGTTTTGTCAGCTACCTGAACATCCTAATCTGTTAAAAATCACACAACACCAGGTTATAGTCCAACAGGTTTAATTGGAAGCACACTAGCTTTTGGAGCGTCGCTCCTTCATTCAGGTGATAGATCCTAATCTGTAACATGTTACTGCACTTATTCCAAATATGTCCAATAGGATCATAAATGATCTGTATTGGATTCCCATGTTCCAGTGTTGCAGGCTGACCTCCAGACTCCTTATACTCCAATGGGAAGTTGAGGACATTTAATCAGGGGGGAGGCTTGACTGTGATACCAAGAACTGGGAGATGATAAAGTCTTCTGTCGGCATTCACCCACTTTGACCAGGAGATTTATAAGACACACAAATCTAGATTCTAATCTCCCATTCAAATTACTCCAGGAACAATAAAGAGAGCTCCATTGCTGGATTTGGGTCTTACACGGTTTCATACTGGATTTTGGGAGGTGGTGGGAGCAGAAATCCAGGTGAGTGAATTGGAGATGGTAGGCCTCTATTGCCATTTTACCAGCAATGCAGATTACAATAGATGACCTTCCTACTAACAGACCAATTGATGTTATTGATCTGCCTTTACCTTATTGAATGTGGAGTAGACGTGGAAAGCTGAATAGTATTCTCCTGCTTTTGTCACTTATATTCTGATGGTGATCTGCTGAGGCCTTTAACTGACCAATAGATTTTTGCTGGTCTTGAAGAACTCTCCTGGTCAGGAGATCTGTGGACCCACTCCAGCATCAAGGGCCCTCCAAGTGACAGCAATGCCCTGCTCTCACCACCCATCCCCCACTTCCTTGCAGTCGCCAGTCAGGCAGACTGCAACAATCCTAATCTATCTGACCTTCAATCACAGGCTGCTCCATCAAAGGCTGTTCCTGCCTGACTGCAGTCTCATGAATGGCCATAATTCCCAGGGGCACTGCTGGGACTGAAGAGGTGCCAACAATTAAGTGACGAATAGCTGTTTGCTCAGGACCTTGTTCCTTAAAGGAATGGGAGGCCCAAGAGTGGACACTCAATTCTTTGCTGCTCATAAAATCAGGTTGGGGCTCCCATAAAGCCAGTAGGTTTCCCGCAGAAGCAAACCCACATAAATGGACAATCCAACCCCATAAATGGACAAACACCTATATTTTAATTGATAATAGGAATATTGCTCTTCAAAATAAAAAAAATGTATGCAAGCTGCATTATATTTTCACCGAAATGTTGAAATAATTCCAGGCAGAGTCCAGACCATGTCCCAATCTCCTGAAAGTTGAGCAACATTATGAAGTTCTTCCTTGTATTCATAGCTCAAAGATAAATGACTAAATGATTGTGAAATGCTCAAATTAGCTTAAGAGAGAGATTATCAGTTTACAAATCACAAACTGGTCAGAGATCACCATTGTGAAATAGTGACATGACTGACAAGATAATAATCAGTCTTTGCACAAAATGTTAAAATTCATCCTCCCATTTAGCTTCATAAATCACAAGCAGTTGATTTATTGCAGGAAAAAATGAAGGAAGTTGGATATCCAATGCCTTTTGAGTGACCCACTCAACGCATATCATCAAATGTTATTTTAATGCAGTTTCAAAAGGTCAAAAGCAGATAAACTTAACCTTACAAATTGTTTAAACTTGTACTGTTAGGAAATCTGTGACAGACAGACTTTGAACATAACCTGGCAAATATATTACATTTCTTTGCAGTATCACTTTACTTCTCACTTTTACTTAAGAAACAATACTGGCATGATCTTTTTAGTCCTCTGTAGACTCAGTTTAATAAGTGCACAGTTCTGGTTCATACTGGGATTAGTTATCAGTTATCAGTTAGGAAGATTATCCCAACTAGATTAATAAAGGTAACCTGAGGGAGTTTCCACTTCAGTTTGAACATTAAACTCAGGATTCTATGTCACTTCAATGTTTAGTGTGCAACGTTTGCACTACTCATTCTAAAACCGAATGCAATGAATGTTGTTTAACTTCTCATCATGAGATTTAGAACAAAATCCTCTAAGAGTCTGAGTGACGTGGGCGATTGCAAAATGTGTAGCAGATTCAGATAAGCAGTACAGCACAGCCGATCTCAGTGTCAGAATCATCTCGCTCCATCTTTCATGCTTTTCACAAGCAACACAGTGGGAATCTCATGAAACAACAATAGACACCCAACATGGAAACCAGTGTTGGTACCTAGCAGATTCACCTCACCACGTCCTCCAAATAATCTCTTCCTTTCCACAGCCAAACTGTAGCCCAGAGCATCATCCACGGGCACCGGTCACGTATCCTTTTTCCATAAATATTAGAAATTGACATTCAGCAAGCCATCGTCACCATCCTGGCATCTTTCCATGACACCACATTGGCAATGTGCCCCAGAGGCCCAGAATTGACAGCAACCAGTATTGTACAGCTATTTTGGACACAGGGACAGACATCCAGTCCACAGCATAGATCAAGCTGCCCACTAATGCTGGTCGCTTGCTCTTTCAATGTGCAATCGCCTGGTGTGTACTGGTTTGGCCACATCATGCATGCCTTGCCGTGCACACCAATTGATACAGTCACACAAGCAGGCAACTTACTATGCTGCTCAGATGTCCTCATTCAAGTGCACACAAGTCTTCATATGGAGGTGCCGGTGTTGAACTGAGGTGGACAAGAAGTGACACAACACCAGGTTATAGTCCAACAGGTTTATTTGAAATTACCAGCTCTCGGACCATTGCTCCTTCATCAGGTGAAGTGAGAGAGAAGCACACGGGCACAGAATTTATAGACAGAGAGAGAGATCAATAGGCAGAGAGTTCAAAAGATCGTACAAATGGTGTAAGTGGAGTGTCGACAGGCCAAATAATAAGTCTCTGCAGGTGATCAAGAGTGTCAGATGGTTTGAGTAAAGTGTCAACAGCTGAATAACAAGCGAAGGGTTGACCTACAATCCGATTAAATGAGGGAGAGAGATAATTACAAAAAATTAAAACTAAGGTGCTGCTGGAAACAAACCAAATGACTGGAATAACATGATAGGTACAAGAGTCACATGTAGTAAGTAATCCAAAACTGTACAAATGAATTAGAGAAATCATAACAATTTATCAAGGTGATTGGTTCAGAACAGGACGGTAAGGAAGATTTTACAGATACAGAACAGTGTGGTGGGGTCACATGTAGTGTGATATGAACCCAAGTTCAGCCAAATACACTGCATTCCAACATTTTCCTACACTACTATCTATCTAATATAGACTAATTATATATATCATTGTATGTTACTTTGTTGCTGCTAGAGTCAATTATTTTCCAGTTGTATTATTTTATACTTTCATATTCTATATATGTTGTCCTAAGTAGACCCACATTAATGATTACAGCAATTCCATTATTTTACCTCCCAAGCCCAAAGGCAGTGAAATCATTTGAAGAACCTCTCCTACTACTTTGGTTCGAATTATTAATCATACAAATTTGCAGTCAGATTTGCAACCCTCTTGGAAGTATGTTTGGAATACCACACCACACAATTGAATATCCCAGAATCCCCAGGCTTGTGAAAACTCTGGGAATAGTGGGTCACAATTTGCAGTGCACTACCCCAGTGAGTCAGAACAATTGCAAATTAAGGTCTGGGAAGAGTCTGTCATCAGTGAACGTTGTGAAGGGGTTGTGATGGTTTGTGAGCATCGGGAGGGTTTACATGATCTGAAAGCATACAGAATATCATTGGTGGCCTTAAAAAGGTTTATGGAGCATTAAGGAGGCCCAGAACCATTAGTAGTGGAAGAAGCTGTGTCAGGCAATATTAAGGGATAACCCCCTTCCGAGGATAAAATGAAGACCGATGAGAATTTTAGATTAGATTAGATTA
>NC_057710.1:84892046-84929057 GCF_004010195.1 Chiloscyllium plagiosum
CGGGTCTCTGGCGCTGTGAGGCAGCAGTGCTAACCACTGTGCCACCGTGCCGCCCATTATCATGGATTACTTTGGATCTTCACCACAGAAGTACCATCTGTCAACTGCTTCCCCAATGCCAAGTGGTTCCAAGTCATTGCCTCATTCCTCCCACCCAGCTTTTACCAGAATCATCACTTTCCCATTTATCAGATAGTTCCTTAAAAAAATTAAGAACACCATTAGCATGATTGTTGACTCACAGAACTCAAATATAATTCAGCCTTCCAGCATACTCCTAGTGTAACAGAAGTCCTAGGACTCAAACTGCGATATGCTGAATGGGGTGACATGGTGGCTCAGTGGTCAGTACTGCTGCTTCATATGCCAGGGACCTGGGTTCGATTCCCGCCTTGGGAGACTGTCTGTGTGGAGTTTGCACATTCTCCCTGTGTCTGCATGGGTTTCCTCTGGGTGCGCAGGTTTCCTCCCACAAGGTTAGGTGAATTGGCCACGCTAATTGCCCATGGTGTTCAGGGATGTACAGGTGTGGTGTATTAGTCAGACATAAATGTAGAGTAATACAGTAGGAGAAATGGGTCTGAGTGGGTTACTCCTCAGAGGGTCTGTGTGGACTTGTTGGGCCAAATGGCCTGTTTCTACACTGTAGGGAATCAATGATGAATTCAGACCTACCTCACTAATCTCTGTGAAAGATAGCATGGTCTGGCCATGAGTACAATAGTCATTTTCTTGCAGGTGGCCAAAATGGCCAACCTCCCATGCACTGCCTTCCTTTATCAGATGGATTTCTGAGATACACTCTTCCTAGTTTGTATTACAGGGTGTTCTATTGAAATAAGGGCACATTTTCTTGATCTCACACATGCTTTGACAACATCAGGAGTTGGAGTCACTAAAAGGCACACGCTAACTTGAACTCATGTGCACTTAATTTGTTATAACCTACACTTATGCTTGAATTTCAGTCCTGCAGATTTTCTACTCTGGACAATCTTTTATAAATAAAACCTTCAGTACATAAATGTCAGGTTCATGCACTTGTCAAAGTTTCACACAAAGCAATTAACCTGTAAGTCAAAAATTGATTTATTATGTTTCTCAGAATAGAAACATTTCAACTTACTTTCAAGCCAAAACAAATGGGGAGGGGCATAATACTCATTGCACAAGTAAACCAATCAGAAGGAGCCCAAACATTCTGAACCTTTTTCCAGCTGGAGTAAGTCACTTTGGACAAAAGTCCTGAAATACAATTTAGCATTTACATTCAGAGAAAGGAATACATTCTTTCAAAGATTTCTTTTTTGATTTGCTTTCGGGTCCTGGATATTAAGCAGCTTGCCTGGTGGGAATGGTCCAATGAAGTAAAATGGGAATCCTGCATAAACTCAACCTAACCCCAGATCCCAGTTCAAAGGCCAACTAAACAGACCACATATCTTTCAATCTTTGCTGTTGTTTTATCAACTAGTAAGGTAAAAAATAGCATTGCAAGTAGAGGAATGGAACAGTTGCTCACTTTTTATATAAAACGTGAGCAAAATAAAGTTTGGAAATATTCAAAATTTCCCACTTGTTTTGAAATCTTTTGTGAAACGTAAGCAAGTTCAGAAATTCTCAATAAATGAAGGATAATAGGCCTCAATGAAGCCTACCAGTGATTGCTCAGAAATTATTCAAATCACACATGCTCAAATTACCAGCATTTGTGACAAAATATTTGTGTTATTTCCAACAGCAGCTGGCAATACTCATGAAAATTCAGTTCCTTCAAACTTCCTGAAATAGTTCCAAAAGCAAACTACTGCAGATGACAGAAATTTGAAATAAAAACAAAGAGGAACTCGGCAGATAGGAATCTGTTGAGAGGACAGAGTTAACGTTTTTTGAATATTATGGGAATTACTCTGAATTGAAGTGAGATGGAAGATTCAGCAGAGTTTTGCCAGTAATTTTTGTTTTTATCACAATTGCTTCCTCTATATATATACTGTGTGCCATTAATAGCCAAAATTATCAAACACTTATCATTGGCACATTGGTAGGGTAAAGGGTTTAGATTAGAGTGGTGCTGGAAAAGCACAGCAGGTCAGGCAGCATCCGAGGAGCAGGAAAATCAACGTTTTAGGCAAAAGTCCTTCATCAGGAATGGTGAAGGGGTTTTGCCCGAAATGTTGATTTTCCTGCTCCTTGGATGCTGCCTGATTTGCTGTGCTTTTCCAGCACCACTCTAATCTAGACTTTGATCTCCAGCATCTGCAATCCTCACTTTTGCCACATTGGTAGGTTAAAACTGGCATTTGATGTCAACAAATACTAATGGCTGGGAATTATTTCACACGTTTTTAAACATTGTAAGCTCATGTTGCACCCAGCTGAGTCCTCCTGTTATTGCTCACAGAGAGGCTGGCCATTGGCTAGGCAGTGTTTCCAAACAGAAGATAAAATTACCTACCAAATGCCATGAACTTTATGAACAGCATGAAGTTAACTTATCCCTTAAAACAGATTACAGATCTTTGGTCACTAAAACATGGGTTTATGGCTGAGGTTTAATTTTTGGACTTGCAGATAGTGGTGTCCCCATGATTCTACTGTCCATGTCCTTCTAGACAGAACTAGTCAGGGATTTGGAAAGTGCAAAGAAGAAGCCTTGGTGAATTTCTGAAATGCATCTTGTAGATAGTATACACTGCTGACACTGAATGTTGGAGGACTCACTAGGAATGGAAGAACTAACAGCACATTGGGGAATTGGAAGATTGATGGGGTAGAGTTTTCCTGCAGCACCTTAATTTCAGATAATTAAAATTAATAGGCACTTTTGATTACAGCCAAGAAGCCATAAAACTCCCTGATAAACTTCAGAACTGCTATCTCAAAGCAACAGTTAAATACATGAAAAATTGTGATCATATGAAGCCATCCTTTCAATAACGTGAAATGCACTCTACATTTTTAGCCATTAAATTCCCTTTTAAAAAACTAATCTGATTTCTGGATGTAGGTTTGCTCGCTGAGCTGGAAGGTTCATTTCCAGACATTTTGTTACTCAAGTAGAGAAACCCAAACATATAAATAGAACGCAGGAATTATCAACAGTGCTTTGCCTGGAGGCCCACTGAAGATGTTACCTAGTAGGCTGACAAAACATGTGGAAATGAACATTCCAGCTCCCTGAGTGAACCTACATTCAGAACCTCAACCTGAGCTACAAATCTTCTCAAAACTCATCTGATTTCTTTTCCATATTCACAGTTTTGGTCATTTACTTAATAGTTTGTCGATTGGCAGAAGTAACAATCTGACAAGTACATTGTTTAAGTTTTTACTCTGTTTCTCTCTTCGCAGATGCTGCCTGGCCTGCTGAGTGTCTCCAGCATTCTCTCTGTTTGTTTCAGATTTCCAGTATCGGCCATATTTTGCTTTTACATGTTATTGTTTAAGAATTAGTTACATCTTCCAATCACAGTTTTGTCACAACATACCTTAACGACCAAAATACAACCCGTGGCTCAGCTATTAATTGTGAATTTTAAAGAAAGCAAATTAATTTCACTTACTTTTAAACTCTTCCCAATTCTAATTCATGATTCAAGCCTTCATGCAGCTGGATTAAAACCTTAGAGATGCTGAATTCTGGTCCCAGACACGAAACTCAAAAATACATTTTCTTATTCATTCAATGGATAGTGCACAGTAGCTGAATCATTTTCACATGAGTCTGTCTCAGAAATCATAGGTGAGTAGCTGCAGCAGCCTTGACCATATTATACACCTCCTTTTCCTCCTCTTCTTCCATCTCCCCCAACAACAAAAAGGTCTTCACTTTCCTCTTCATGTAGCTTGGGTTCTCCTTAAAATGCTATGTTCAATGTGCCCAAATGGAGCGTTATTATTCTGTAAACCCACATCAATCCATACTGAAGGCCAACCCCTGATCTATCCAGGTACATTGAAACATCCGCATTTTGCATTTCCCATGTGTCAGTAGTGGGTTTCCTCAGTGGTACCATCAGCAGAGGATAGCTCTCCTTTCTGAGGAGCAATCCAATGACTTGGCTCAGAGGTAGAGAGATCAGTGGTAGACTAGCACAGAATAATGGCACTTCTGGTTCTTCCGGGATGCTGTGCACAGATGTGCACAGTAATCTTTTGACAGATAAGCCGGCTAAACATTAATGGTGAGAAGTTCTTATGGTAAATCAATCTGAGGGCACTTTGATTGCTGCATATTTGCAACCGAGGATTAACGCTCTGTATCTGTGGGAATCCAGCCACTGAAGCAAATCCAGGAGGTCTGTGCTGCTCACTGGCCCCTTCAGTAGCAAGGACCACAGCAAATGACAAACGTGGCAGCATAATCTGAGAGATGGACTTGTGAAATGCTGCAGAAGTCACCAACAGATGCCTGGAAGGAGTCAAAGAAATTCAGGGCTGAGCTGACCTTAATGAAGCTGGAAATTCATGGCCACTTAGTTCATTGGAAAGGTCTCCTTCCAGGACACTGCAAATGCCACAAGGGACCTGTTGTCAAAATCTGAGTCTGCTGAGACGCTGTTGCAGATTTACACTAAAGGGGATCGTTTCCTTTTCTACCCTGCGTTGGGAATATCATGTTCTGCGAGCTGAAATAATGTGGTTCCCATTATGAGATGTGGAATGGAGGGACAAGTAACTGGGGAGAAAGCTCTCACTGCAGCTGCTGCTGCTGGTGCAGCTTCTCACATTTTTTCTCAGAGACTCACAGTGCACCCACCCAGACCTATGCTGCTGGGGACATTGGCAGCCAGAAAAATAGAAAGATTTACATCAAAGATTTACGATTCCCTTTGTCAATGTGGCAATCAGGTCAAAGTCAATAATAATGTGAGGTAATAGAAATGATTTTCAAAGTTTTGGAAAACTCCTCAAAAGTAGTGCAAGTGCACTCTCAGAACAGCTCCTGAGACCAAAAGCCTTTCACTTATGCAAAGGAACATCTGTCCGAGCTTTGTGTTTCAAAACTCTCCAACCTTTCAATTACACAGTCCCTTCAATTACTCTTGTCTTGTTCAAGCTGATAAGTTTCCAACAGGCTGGGAAATCCATGCATGACTGTTAAAGCCAGAATCCAGAGATAAACATTTCAGTCAAATGGCTTTTTGAATATTTAAATCTCAGATCTATCAGAGCCACAGTGGGAAGAGGATAGGGATCTGATGTGTGTGTTGTGTTAGTGGGGTACGCAGGGTTGTTTAATAATGCATCCCAGTCAAATGTGGCCATCATTGGATTCTTAATATAATGTCAAGATTCTTCTTGCTTCTTTAATCCCTGCATGCAATAGCATCTGGTGCCCTGTCTAACTGCCTACTTCACACCCTCACCTTACAGATTAAAATTCACCCCTTATATCTGGTGAGGTGCAACATTCATTCACTTAACAACATAGAATTTACCTCATGAGAGCCAAACATATTGAAATTGTGCTGAGGCAGAAAGACTACCTCCGTGAGTAGATGTCAGTGTGGGAAATCAGCCTTCGCATTTACTTTGTGTAAGCACATGAAATGATCTGTGTGAAATGAAGCAGCATTCCTGTTTGGAAGTTAGAGAAGTGTTCCTTCTCCATATAAAGTCAAACATATGTAATTCAGTGGAGGGGGAGGAGGATGGGATATTGTAACTGGTACAAACAAAACATTTGTACTTGTCTTGATTTATCTGCTTTCTTGTACAGCAGTTTTAATCTCCTAAAGTAAGGATGAGATGATACAAGTAAAGTTTTATTGCAATCTTCCTTTTATTGCAGTATCTTCCTTTTAGTGAGTCATATTCAAAATTAGCATGATTAAACCAAGAAATTATTAATTCCCTACATTTATTCACCTGGCTCATAGGCTCTCAGTATACTTTGGCTTGTCACCATTTACTGAACTCCTCACACCATGCCATCATCCCTCTGGACATTTTTTTTAAATTTTGTTCATAGCAGTTCAGTGAGCAACTGACTCATACAGAACAGAGAGACTTGAAGATTGATACTGCCTGTGCTGAATTAGCTGATGACAGCTGGAGTAACAGCAATTGCCTCCAACACCGTCTGGTATCAGAAGAGGTAAATTAATCAGAGTTCCAGTTAAATGTGAATTTGGGTTGAAGACCATAAGACCATAAGAAATAGGAACAGGAGTAGGACATGCAACCCCTCAGGCCTGCTCCGACATTGAGTAGGATCATAGTTGATCTAACTTACGTCCTGTCCACTTGCCTGCCTTTTCCCCGTAAACCTTGATTTTCCATCTGATCAAGAATCTATCTATCTCAAAATGTACAAGAATTCTGTCCCCATAGTTCTCTGTGGCAAGGAGTACCAAAGACTCATGGCCCTCTGAGAGAAGAAATTACACTTACAGCTGGGTCTTAAATTGGCATCTCTATTCTGAGACGATGTTCTCTGGTCCTAGACTCCCCTGTGAGGAGAAACATCCACTCAACATTTACCCTGTCAAGCCCCTTAAGTGTGCTGTATGTTTCAATAATATTCACTGCTCATTCTTCTAAACTCCAGCGAGTAGAGTCTCAACATGTTTAGTCTTTGCACATAAGACAATCCCTCCATCTCAGGGATCGTCGTCTAGAACCTTTTCTGAACTGCCTCCAATTCAATATATTTTTAATTAAATAAGGGGATCAAAACTTCTGACAAAACTCCAGATGTGGTCTCACCAGCACCTTGTACAGTTACAGTAAGATAAATCTACTCTTCTACTATAACCCACTTGAAATAAGGGCCAACATTCCATTCACCTTCCTTGATTATCTGCTGCATCTGTGTGCTAGCTTTCTGTGTGTCAAGCACAAATGCCTCAAGTCCCTTTGTGTTGTGGCATCCTGCAGTTTTTCTCAACTTAATTAATGCTCTGTTCTTTTGTTCTCACTTCCAAAATGAATAACTTCATATTTCCCACATTATATTCCAATTGCCAACTTTTTTCCCACCTACTTAACCTTTCACAATCTCTCTATAAACTGCACCCTTCTTGCAATTTGCCTTCCCATCTATTTTTGTGCCATTTGGAAATTTAGCTTCAGTATAGTACATTTATGAACATCAGGTTAAGAACAGAACTGGATTTGGCAGGAGTGCTCTATCATCAAAACAATCAAATAATGGCCACTTCTGTCATTGAAGTACTAATTGTTAACTCAGAGCAAATGAGGCACTTTTGGGGGATGGGAGAGAATAGTAAGAAAAAGTAGGTGAGTTGATGTGCAAAATGTCCACCACAAACTCATGTTTTAGCATAATATTGCATTGTTCACATTTGGAGCGATCTTGAATTCTTGACTTATTCAAAGCTAATGTATTTTAAATTAATTTAATTGAATTGCCCAGTCGAATATTAAGATTTCCTCAGTATTTTTCCATAACCAATGAAGAACAGTAATAGTACTTAATAATCTGATCCAGCAGCTTGACTATATTGTTGTAGTTGTGAACCATTTTACAATCAACTAATAAGAATCGCATGTACACAAATTGCATAAAGCATATAGCTTTCTTTAGTGTTTCACAGATGTGTTCATGAAAGATGCTGTCAGACTGTTCTCCCAGTATACTGCTGGAAAAAAGAAGTCTTTTGCTGGCTTTCTTACAAATTGATTTTTCTTTTTGCTTGCCAACATTTTGTGTAAACCCTCTGAGCACTTCAGGTGCATTGCAAAGTGGTCTGTTGAGACACATTCTCAGCACCATGTGCAAAAAATGTTGGATATGATCCAAGTGGAAGCCTGAGATGATACGGACATGATTAGATCAGTGAGTCCATTGAAATGTGGTGCAGCTCACAGGTCTCTTCAGAACATGATACAAAATCTGCTGTGCCAACTGAGCATTCCAGCAGTGTTAGTAACACGGTGTGCAAGATTAGACTCACCTTGGCATGTTCACTTCTGAAATATGCCATGGCTAACCCTGACTTCACAGTGCAGTCTGCATGCTTTATGTGAAGGTGTAAAAAATTGCTATATAGTGCATAACTGTAATCTTAACTGAAGCGAATAAGTAAAGTAGTTTTGCTTGAATGAACAATGTTGGCACCAATTGAGTTTGTTGAGTAAAGTGTTGATCCTTAGAAAGAGAGTCATGCTTAAAGCAAATAATAGGTAGGTTTTCTGAAGAGCACACTTTCTATCAGTTGTGCTAAGATCTGCTGCCAAACTGTAATACTTAAGCTTATTTTTTTAATCAAGTGTAATGAGTTTAAAATGTTGTAATCAAACATTGCAGATCTGTGATGTATTTGTTTAAATATGAGAGCTGCAGTCCTGTAACTAAATTAGAAAAATGAATCCACACAATTGGAATATTTAGATCAAATAATGCTGTTTTAATTTGTATGATAATCTTTATATAGTACAGCTGAAAGTTGACTGAAGTAAAAAAAATGGCAGTAAACTAAATAACATGTCACTGTTGGTGCTGTGTTAACTTCAGTATTAGCTCAAACAACAGGTGTAAACAAATTTGTCTAACTACAACAGACTTAAATGTCACATCATCTGCCCTATTGTACTGCCTGTGTAATATCCCACACTAAAGCCATTTACAGAAGCATGACATACTATTTAATTTCATACATAAGTAATGGAACTAACGATTATAAAAATGTCTGTTGCAGAAAAACAAAGCTAATTTTATAATGAATCATTTAAAAAGCCATTCCACATAATATTGAGTTTTAATTTTACTGATAGTTAAAGTCATAGAGTCATAGAGATGTACAGCACCGAAATAGACCCTTCGGTCCAACTCTCCATGCCATTCAGATAGCCTACATAAATCTCGTCCCATTAGCCAGCATTTGGCTCATATTTCTCTAAACTCTTCCTCTTAATATACCTTTTAAATGTTATAATTGTACCAGTCTCCACTACTTCCTCTGGCAGCTCATTCCATGCATGCACCACACTCTGTGTGAAAAGGTTGCCCCATAGGACCCTTTTAAATCTTTCCTCTCTTGCCTTAAACATATGCCCTCTAGTGCTGAACTCCCCCACCCCAGGGAAAAGACATTGTCTATTTATCCCATCCATGCCCTCATGATTTTATTAACCTCTATAAGGTCACCCCTCAGTCTCCAGCACTCCAGAGAAAATAGCCCCAATTTATTCAGCCTCTCCTTATAGCTCAAATCCTGCAACCCTGGCAATATCCATGTAAATATTTTCTGAATCCTTTCAAGTATCATAACATCCTTCCTATAGCAGGGAGACCAGAATTGCCCACAATATTCCAATAGTGACCTAACAAACATCCTGTACAGCCACAGCATGACCTCCCAACTCTTATACTCAATGCACTGACCAATAAAGGCAAGCATACCAAACACCTTCTTCACTATCCTATCTATCTGAGACTCCACCTTCAAGCGATTATGAGCCTGCACTCCAAGGTCTCTTTGCTGAGCAACACTCCCCAAGATGTTAACATTAAGTATATAAGTCCTGCCCTGATTTGCTTTTCCAAAATTTACATTTATCTAACTTAGTTTTTATCTGCCACTCCTCAGCCCACTGGCCCATCTGATCAAGATCCTGTTGTACTCTGAGATAACCTTCTTTGCTGTCAAATGCATCTCCAGTTTTGTTGTCATCTGCAAACTTACTAACTATACCTTTTATGTTCACATACAAATCATTTAAATAAATGACGAAAAGCAGTGGACCTAGCACCGATCCTTGCTGCACACTACTAATCACAAACCTCCAGACTGAAAAACAACCTTCTCTACCATCCTCTGTCGTCTAACTGTGAGCCAATTCTGTATCCAAATAGTTAGTTCTCCCTCTATTCCACGTGAGCTAACCTTGCTAACCAGTCTATCATGAAGAACCTTATCAAACGCATTTTTGAAGTCCATATAGATCACCACTCTGCCCTCATCAATCCTCCTCTCTATTTCTTCAAAAAACTAATCAAGTTTGTAAGACATGATTTTCTACGCACAAAGCTGTGTTGACTATGGCTAATTACTCCTTGCCTTTTGTTATGAAGGTGTAGAAAGCTGAACTGTCCCTAAAAGCTAGCAGAACTAAACTGACAGCACCAAGTGTTCTAAACAAGATACAATGTAAATTGTAAATGTAAACCTTTTAGTCCAGCAGCTAGTGTAGCTGGTTGCCTGGAGACAAAAACATACTTGAATTAGGCCAATCAGCTTAAATTATACACCCCCCCAAAAAAAACAAACTCCAATCAAGTTTGAATTTAGTATATTGACAATATTAAAAACCAATGAAATAATCAGATGCTTTGGGGATATAAGACCAGGAAAACATGAACAGTTGAGGGAGAACTGCCAAGCCACCAGCATCTGCAGACTGTCCGGAGAATAGTTCTCTTAAATGTACCTTTATCTATCATTGGCCTGTGAAACAGAAATCCCTAAGAAGAAGAAAAGAAGACAGAGGAAGATACAAAGAGAGGATTCGACAGCTGGCTGGTTTTGAAATTTGAATTTTTCTGTAAATCTTAATTGGGCGGTTTTACCGGACTAGTATTATAGAAGTGAAAGTAAAAGATAGGTTAGAGGAAGGAGTTGTAAATAGTTGTTAGTTAAGTTTTCTCTGTTATACTTTAAGAAATAGCATTGTTAATTTTTACTTTAAATAGTTCTTGGCCTCTCGAATTTTTACAGATTACAGCATAGGTTAAATCATTTATGTGTTGCTGGTTTAAATTAGCTGGGGGGGGTTTAACCCCATTTCATAACACTTTCTAAATACATGTAAATCCTGTCCCTCAGGATTCCCTCAGCGCGGTGGCACAGTGGTTAGCACTGCTGCCTCACAGCGCCAGAGACCTGAGTTCAATTCCCACCTCAGGCAACTGTCTGTGTGGAGTTTGCACATTCTCCCTGTGTCTGCATGGGTTTCCTCTGGGTGCTCCAGTTTCCTCCCACAATCCAAAGATGTGCAGGTTAGGTGAATTGGCCATGCTAAATTGCCTGTAGTATTAGGTGAAGGGGTAAATTTAGGGGAATGGGTCTGGGTGGGTTGCTCTTCAGAGGGTCGGTGTGGACATGTTGGGTTGAAGGGCCTGTTTCCACACTGTCAGGAATCTAATCTAATCTAAAACCTTGTCCACCATCGATGTCAGGCTCACCAGTCTACAGTTCCCTGGCTTTTCCTTACCACCTTTCTTAAATAGTGGCACCACATTAACCAACCTCCAGTCTTCTGGCACCTCATCTGTGACTATCAATGATACAAATATCTCAGCAAGGGTCACAGCAATCACTTCCCCAGCTTCCTTATCTAGTTTGAAGTTTAGAAAATAAGAACAGGAATAGACGTATATATCTATCTATTTATTTATTAAACATGGTCAGTGACTTTGTCTCCACAGTCCTCTGTGATAGAGAATTCCACAGGCACACCAATCCCTAAGTGAAGAAATCTCTCCTCATCTTAGTCCAAAATGGCAGACTCCACTTCCAGCGACCATGACTGTTTGTTTTAGACCCTCTAGCCAGAGAAAACCCTGTATCAAGTCTGACTACCCCATCAGAATTTTATATATCTCAAAGAGATCCCATCCCTTGCATCTAACTTTCCGTGAATGTAGACCCAATTGACTCAATTGCTCCTCAGATGCCATTCCAGGGATCAGTCTAATAGTTTGTTTCACTCCATCTATGGCAAGCATATCTTCAATCTGAGGTAAAGAGACCGAAAACTGCACAATGAGGGAGATCCTAGCACTGGAAAGAATACCCTCAGAATAACAGGTCACCCATTTAAAACAGCGATGAAGAGGAATTTCTTCTGTCAAAGGGTAATGAATCTGTGGAAATCGTTAACACAGGAGGCAGCCAAGGATAGTTTGTGAAGCATGTTCAGTGTTGAGATTGGCAATCTTTTAAAATAAGGGAATCAAGAGTTATGGGGAAAAGGCAGAAAAGTGGAATTAAGGATTCTCAGATCAGACATCACTCCATTGTATGGGGAAGCAGACTCGATTAACTGAATGGTTTACACTGCTCTAATGTCTGATGATGTTACTGTACTCTAGGTGTGGTCTCACCACGGCTCTGCACAGCTGCAGTAAGATTTCCTTATTCCTTTTTTATAACCCTCTTGCAATGAAGGCCAACATACCATTCATCTTCCTGACTGCTGGTTGCACCTGCATGTTGACTTTCCATGACCAGTGTACAAGGACACTAAGATATGTACGTTAATGTTTCCAAAACTATCCTTCTTTAAATAATACACTGCCATTCTGTTTTTTTTTCATCTGAAATGAATAACTTCACATTTATCCACATTATGCTGCATCTGCCATGTATTTGCCCATCCACTCAATTTATCTAAATTACCTTGAGTTTCATTATATCTTCCTCACTACATAAAATCTCTTCTTTTTTGCACTGTCAGTAAACTTGGGAATATTATACTTGATTCTTTCATCCACATTGATGATACATATTGTGAATAGCTAGGGCTCAAGCACTGAGCCCTGCATTACCCCACTTAGAAGACCTCACTTTCTCCATTGTATTTCATGCAATGGAGCAACAGGCCATTCAGGCATCTGAGCCTGCTGCACCATTCATTATAATCATGGCTGGTCACTTGTCACACTGTCCACTCTGAAGATGATTGATTTATTTCAACTCTGGTTCCTGACTGCTAATGAATTCTCAGGCCAGACCAGTACGGTCGGTTCTGCTATAACGTGTGCTTCTTCAACGTGAGTTGGCTTTAATGTAATTGACAAATTTACAGTGTTATTTGTGCAACGCGAACTTTCCTCATCCGTATTGGCTATACCACGATTCTGGCTTCATTAGTTTAAATGGTGCGGCTATTGCGTGATTTTCTTATAATGCAAGGTCACATGAGAAAGGAACTATTGCATTATATCAGAACTGACTGTTTATTACTCCCAGCCCACGTGCTTTGATTTTGCATAATAACCTCTTGTACAGGACTTTAATGACAGCTTGCTGAATATCCAAATATACCACATCCACTAGTTGTTTTTTATCTATTCTACTAGTTATATTCTCATAAAAAACTCCATTAGCTTTGTCAAAACCATCTCCCTTTTAAAAGGCCATGCTGCTTTTCTGTAATCCCATTGGTATTTTCTAAATGTCCTGTTATCACAATTTGCTCCAACATTTTCTCGACTACTAATGTTAGATTATCTGCTCTATAATCTGTTTCCACCCTCTAATCTACTGGGTTAAAATTTGTATTTTTGCTGGTCATGTCTGTCCCAGTCAAAGGCAAGAAATCTGAACTTTACCTGAGACTCACAGGTGAAGTGATTGAACATATGCGCAATTTGTGTGAGATGATCTTTAGTCACGGAACACATCATTTCATCAGTTAGCTCTCGCTATATAAATATATAAATGTAAAATTCAGATTACATAAAGTCACCTGATAAGATTTTGACAGAATGTGCTGGTAATCAAACACCACAACTCCACAATCCATAAGTGTTTCATTTAATGACTAACTGGTCAACTTGGTTCTCTTTATTACAGTTATCCAGAATAAAAGAGACTTTCACCAGGTTTCTTCACTAGTCTCAACATAGCTCTGTACATATCAAAATTGTTGTGGTCCTGTCCATCCCAGCAGGAAAACTGAATTTTACATGAGAATAAACATCACTTATTCACTGTTTCATTATTCATCTGCACACCAGGATACATCGGTGTGTGACCTGGACAGAACAGGTCCTGAGATGGGTTTAATAACACAATATCAGCATTGCTTTCAAATACATAATTCAATACATCTAATAAAGGTTGGTGATTGTGCAATAGAGATGGTAGAAATGGAAAGTTATCCACTGAATACTGAAGCCTCAGACGTGATGGTTAGAATAAAGATATCACTGTCATAGTCTGGAAGGGACAGACAGTGCATGAAATACAATGGAGAAAGTGAGGTCTGCAGATGCTGGAGATCAGAGCTGGAAATGTGTTGCTGGAAAAGCGCAGCAGGTCAGGCAGCATCCAGGGAACAGGAGAATCGACGTTTCGGGCATAAGCCCTTCTTCAGGAAATACAATGGGATTGGAATCCTCAGCAGAAAAAAAGGGAAGACATTAGAAATGCTAGAATGGAAATTTGCAAAGTCTAAACACAAAAGATGGAGGTACTCACACTGGAATAAAGTCCTGTCATGTGTTTACTGGAAAAACTGGAGATAAACATGCCCACTGTTCCTCAAGTCATTACAAAATGTTTAAAACCCAAAGAGATGGATCAAAATCCCAAAAGTCCCTCCCTGACAGCATTGTGGGTCTGGATATAACACATAGACTGCAGTGGTTCAAGAAGTCAGCTCACCGCTCTCCTCTCAAGGACAACTAGGGATGGGCAGTAAATACCGCCCAGCCAGGGACCCACACAAGTGAGTACATAAAAAAACACAGGCATAACAAATTAGTCACCTATTATATTCCTCTCCCAGTTTGTGTTTCAATTGCCTGGCAAAATCACTTAATTTACACTGTTACCCAAATTCAAAAATTAAAATTTCATCTTTAGCATTGTTGGTACTAATTTTTACACCTTCCTGGTGCACTGTCCAGTCAGGGGAATTACAAGTTTTAAATTAACGGAAGTTTCAAAATCAAAAAACGCCATTTGGCCCAACCATCATGTGCTGGCATTTCCACACCACACAAGCAACTGTTCTAATCACTTTTGTCTCTACTCCTTTATTCTCATTTCCTACATCCATCTATCCAGTCTGATCTTGAATAGTAACACAATTTCAATCTTGACCACTAACAGGCTCGCACCTGCATTTGCCTTGAATTCTGCTCTAAATCTCTGACACTTAGTCCTCTAAAATGGTTTCTTATTTAAAATCCCTATGTACTCAAAACAATCTGTTTCACTGTATGCTGTGCATTTTGCAATTTTCAAAAACGTTTATAATAATGGCCCATTAGCGCCATTGTTCTTATTGAGAGTTGACAGTGAGTGCACACAAATAATTCTGATTCTTCTCGTTGCTTTATAAATTGTAGTGTTTGGAACCAGGTGGATCTTGTTGACTACGAGGTTCTTGATAGGGTTTGTTAACCTTGGCCAATTAGAAAAGCATTGGCTGAGCAATATAACCAGGAGATTAGAATCTCCTCAGTTGAGGATTGGCCTTATCCAGTGTACTGTGCACTAGTAAATAGAGGGTGACTTGGTGACGGGACCTGAACTCTGAGCATTTTTTCATTAGTTATACTGGAGATAGTATTTTCACAGAATGTTGTAAGATAGAGGGAATGTTATTGCTTTACACTGACAGGGAATGAACCATATACAGAGCTCAAGTGATTCAATCAGTGTTGGCTCACTAGGAGGTCTACATTTGAGAGTGCTTGAAGTTCAAAAAGTACAAAATGCATGCAACTACTAAAGACCATTTGAAGAAAGATTTTCCTTAGCAATCATTTTACTATTTTAGTGGTTGTGAGATATTTCAAATGTTAGTATTGTGAGATTTACAATAAATTGGCTTTGTTTAGCAAGCTGTAATTGATATCTATACTGCAGGCATAGACAATGGAAGTAATTTTCTATATGTTAATTGGATCTGTAAATTCTAAAAGATCTTTATTTGCATATTTTGCATCACTCTTCTTTGTGAAAATCTTTTGTGTTGAGATCGAGCTGCCAATTTTGAAGCTTCTGAAAACATTACAGAAGTTTAATGTGAATAAGTGCACGCCTCCAATATTTACTTCATTGTGGGTCTAATTCAAGGCACTATCACAGCACAATGAAGAGAGAAAAACCTACAAGAAGTCTCAACATTAACATAGTGGAAATTTCTTTAAATTCTTCACCTTCGCGTTTCTTTCAAATTACATTGAACTGAGGAATATCCATTCATTAAATGTCAAATTAATGTATTTTTAAAATCGAATAACAGAATGCGAAATAGAATCAATTGTTGTAAATAGGCCTCAAACTTCAGTCAGGAAGAGAAAGATAAAAAGAAATAGTCATCAAGTCTGGAGACAGTTATTTTCATCCTGGAACAGAAAACAAGACGCACAGTGTCCTGCCTTTTCCCTTGAGCTTTAGCTGTTTGGTCTTTTCCCTCCCCTCCCCTTCCTCACATTCTAACAATGGGACATGATTTTACTACGTAAAAATAAATCATTAGTATCTTCATTTGAAATACGTTTGAAATAATGCATTGCTGACATGTTGGTTAGTATGCGTTTTTCTTAATGACAGGAATATTTTCTGTACTTCTGGTCACTTTAAACAAAATGAAACTGAATTAGTTTCTGTATACAATGTTTGAAAGGTCAGGTATCAGTGAACCAGCTGCCCCACTGATTGCCTTTCTGTTTGATGTCAAGTGGCTTAACTTGTTGCTTGTGATCGCTCT
The DNA here is from genome assembly GCF_004010195.1 of Chiloscyllium plagiosum. Taxonomy (NCBI): domain Eukaryota; kingdom Metazoa; phylum Chordata; class Chondrichthyes; order Orectolobiformes; family Hemiscylliidae; genus Chiloscyllium; species Chiloscyllium plagiosum. The sequence continues at coordinate 84,908,469 of NC_057710.1, forward strand.
TACCATTATTATAACACTGGCTTTGCTCATTTGATGCCTGAGTGAGTTTGTGCAACGAGTGGTGCGATACTGAGTACATTTCAGCAGGATCCCAGTTTCACTGTCATGACGATATTGAGTTAGCTGATCTCTGCCAGAATAGCTATAGGAAATGAGACAATTCTTCCCCCATATGTGGGCTAGGGAGAAGAAGCATGTCTCAACCAGTGTTTTTAATCACCATTCTTCAGAAGTGTACAGATGTGTGTACTTGTTTCTAATCAAACTGTTAAGTAATGTTGCAAATCTCTGGAGACTCTGTGTATAGATATCAAATGGGGGGGGGGGGGGGGGGGGGGGGGAGGGGGGAGAAACCTCTGTGTATAGAAATTGGATGGGTAAAACTGTGGTTCAGAATGCTACAAGCAATCAAGTAACTTCCTAATATTCACTGTCTAGATTCAAACAAGAGAATTGATCATTCATGATTGTTACTAATGGACAGCCACTTGTTCTAACCATACAGTAGTCAGTTGCTTCAGAAAGGGGAAAAATGTTCTTAAAGGAAACGCACAGCTCAACGACCAAACATCTTCTGAGATGCAAATCATGTTTACGTTCTAAAAACTGCAGCAAAATAATGAATGCAAACTGTAACTTGAATAGAGCTAAAAGCCAAATTTAATAGTTTTCTAGCAGGAACACCTTTGGAATGTTTCTCAGCATCCTCCTATTCAGGAAAAACGTGTGAAAAAAAATCCAATTCAGGTGGGCTATCTGCCTACACTGTGCTTTTACTTATGACTGAAGAGGCCAAGCCATTCCTAAAGAGGCAAGTTCAACAACAAGTGCTGCTGATGAAGCTTCCCAGGTTTGTGACTTTGCCAAACTTTGTGCTAATACACGCTATCCCACAGAAGGCACTGCCGCTTTCTTCTGACATTAGCTAGTGACAATCAGGTGTAATAATCAACCATCATGTTCTGCTTGCATGCATCTTCGAAGCAGCGCCTTTGGTGCTCCATTGGTTGCCTGGCTCCAGCTACCACACCAAACAGAAAAGCCTTGTGTACGTAAATATCCTTCCACCTGTAGACATGCCCAAGCCACGAAAGCACCTGAGTTTGATGACTGTGAACAGAAGCTCTGCCTTTGAGAGGTCTGCCACATTTGTGATCTCGTCCTACCCATGCAGGACACCAGTCTTATAAACCATCAGCTTGATATTATTCATGCGGGCTACGTGAGTCAGCAAAGATAGTAGCTGCTTTCCCAATGCATGCATCAAGTTCTGTACAAGGAATAGATTATCACTAACTATGGACAGATTATCTCTGACGATAGACAAATTACCACTGACTATGGACAGATCGTGGACCTGAGGTGACAGAATTTGCTAACCACGTCCAGTGAAGTGTTATTGAGTGTGACAAGTTACACATGAAGCATGATCTTCAGGCATTTTAATTTCAGAGGCCAGTAAGAGAAAGCTCAACATTTAAGGTTTTTTTTTATAAAGAGTCACTCTCATGGATCACATTTGACAAGGTTTTGGCCTAGCCATTAACAAGTCAATTTACCAAGGGGAGGAGATGAGAAAGGGATAATTTAGCTTGATTCTTGCCACATCACCACGAACAATGTATGTATGAAACTTATTAAGCTTGCAAGAAACAAAGAAATTTAATAAGTAGCAATGGAGCACACAATCTTCTGCACTGATTCATGGTAACTGTTCAAATTTAATTTAACTCCTTTAAGGACTGACATGCCATGAATAACCTCATTGGAATGATACAAAAAGGATAGTTTGAATAATCCTGCAAAGAAAAATCACATTCCCATTCATGCCTGGAAAGCAGAAGAGCTGTCAATGATTTTTCACCCTGATGATACTTGCTCAAACATTAAGTTTTACTCAACACTGTTAAATACTGGAGAACAATCATGCTCAATTAGCTCTGAAAGTGATAGGAAGCATTCAAAAATGCATTTCAAGTCCAAACAAGCTTGTGAAATAAGCTAAACATGATGCAACTCTCCTCTTTTATGTGTGTTGAAAGAGTTATGCAGCAAAAAACATTGCCAGAACATTATGTAGAGGAGAGTGCATGAGAATGCTGATGAAAGAATGAAGCATTATAGGTTATGCAAGAACTTAGGGACTCTAGCAAATAATTTGTCATCACTTGAATCAAGGAACAGCAATAGAGTCAACATGGAAATACATTGCACTGTGTTTCAGACCTTTTATGCATATTTAAAACAATTGGTAAGCTATTCTGCATCGAAGCAACAGTGCGTTGGATTTAGTCGGTAATATTGCAGCATCTAGCAATGGGCCCAGAAGTTGACAAGGGTTAACATGGTGCAGGGCCCTGGCAGTCAGCTCAGTTCCAACCATGTGAATGAGGGTAACCAGAGGTGGTGGAGGATGGTGGTGGTGTGGAGGGGCAGGGGCAGATTGCAGTGGACTGCTTCTGATGTTAAGAAGCCTGTATCACCCATTAGCCATGCAGGAGCTTGTGCTATTTTCAAAAGAGGGCTATCCCTGAGTTAGAATTAGAAAGCATCTTGCAACCTTTTCAAGAATGTTTTGTGTTCTAAATAAGATCAAAGGAAATTGGGAAAGTGCAGGAAGATGGTTTTGAGGTTGATCAGCCATGATCTAATTGAATATTGGATTATGCTCAAGGGGCTGGCTGGTCTCCTCCTGCTCCGATTTCTTCTGTTGTTATGTAATTTTCCTTTATCTAAATTTCTATTGCTCAAGCACATAAAGATGTTCCAGTGTCAGGGAGGAGATTCCTCCTTCAGAAGACATTAATGGAACTAATGGCATAGTGGCAATGTCACTGAACCGATAATCATTACTGGGGAGGTGATGGCCTAGAGGCATTATCGCTGGCCGCTAATCCAGAGTTCCAGGTAACATTCTGAGGACACAGGTTAGAATCCCATCACTGGTGGAATCTGAATTCAATAAAGAATCTTGAATTAAGGGTCTAATGATAACTATGAATCGGTTGTCAGGAAAAACCCGTCTGATTCACTAATGTCTTTTAGGGAAGGAAACTGCCATCCTTATCTGGTCTGGCCTACATGTGACTACAGATCCACAGTGATGTGTTGCTGAATGTGGTTGACTCTTAACAGCCCTCTGGGATGGACAATAAATACTGGCCTAGCCAGCAACGTCATTATCCCCTGAATGATTTTTTTTAAATCCAGAAACTCAGTCTCTTTAATGACACTACAGTACTACCATCGATTTTTAAAATCTATCTGCTTCATGATTGTTCTTTAAGAAAGGAAGTCTGTCATCCTTAACAAGTCTGACCAACATGTGACTCCAGATCCACAGTGATGTGTTGCTGAAATGGCCCAGCCAACAATTTAGTTCAAGGGCTATTACAGATCGGCAACAAGTGCTGATCTTGTCTGCATCCCATTAAAGAATATTAAAAAACATTGTCAGTGGGTTCAACTGAGGTTGTAGATGTCACAATCAGGCTGGAGGATCCCCTGTAGTGCTTGAAGATAATGAAGACCAGTATGAATGATTCCCATGTTGTATTAGTTCCCCTTTTCCTGTCAGGCACTCTCCAAAGTGTCCATCCATGAGGGACTCAAATTCAAGATGTCACTTAAAGGAATGCACCTTAGTTTTGTTGAATTTCTTGCCTGAGTCACATAAGCAATTATTGGATTTGATGAGCAAAAGCACAGTCAAAGAGATTTTTGGTTTTAAGGAGTAAAGTGAGCTACACAGAGAATTCCTTTGGCACTAGGCAGTTGAAGGTATGTCCATGATGATGAAGGCATTAAAATTAGGGATAACCAAGGGGTCAGAGCTAGCCAATTCTACATAGCTCAGAGGATTCTACAGCAGGAAGATATTACACAGATAGGGAAGGATGAAGCCAGGATTCAAAAACAAAAATTAAAATTTAAAAATAAAACATTCTTTAACAAAATTTGGAGCAAGGGGGATATAAATGATAATGTTTTGGATGACCTCAAGTATAAAGAAGGGAGAATATAGGAGAACAGACAAGACTGCATTAAAATAGTTTGGGTCCAGGGGTGAACACATATGATAAAGGATTTCAACTGCTGCTAAAATGAAAAGGGGCAAATGATGACAATGTTATGGAGGTGAAAATAGACAGTGATTAACATTGGCATGGGTATATGGTTTGAGCTTATTTTGGGATTAAATGTGACACCAATATTACAAAAAGTCTCATTTAGTCTCAGACTGTAAACATGGAGAGGGATGGTATCAGTAGCCAGGAAACAGAGTTCAGAATGGGAACTAAAAACAATGCCTTCAATCTGTCTAGTATGTTCGATAAACTGACTGAGGACTGAGCAACAATGTCAAGAGCATGGAAGATAGTGTTGCCTATGCAGATGTGAAAACCACAAGCAATTCCTAACTTTACAACTCATTCCCCCAATTTACCACAGACATAAATTCCAACCTGAGTTCACCGCAACATTGGGCTCATCTGGAACTCAAGAATGATGATGACAGGCCTGTCTTGACATCACCACCAATGTCAGACTGCATTATTGTTCATTCATAAAATTGGACCTACCATGGATTCACTACCTGTTAATAACAGGTTTGTCTAGAGCTCACTATGTATAACAGGCCTGACTAGCACTCACTGTCAATAACAGGCCTACTTAAGGCTGACTGTCGATAACAGATCTGTCTGAGATTCATTATTGATAACAGGCATGTCTAAGACCTACTGTTGATAATAAACCCAGCTTACCATCAATAAAGGTCTACCCAGAGCTACCAGTATAAGGGTCTCCCTGGCTTATCCAGGTCTCAATGTCAAATATAGGCCTCTTTAGCACTCGTAGTCAATAACAACCCTGTAGGACTCCCAGTCAATATTAGACTGGATTTGGCCTCTTAATCATAGGCCTTTCTAGGGCTCATCATTAATAACAACTATGTACAGGGATCATAGTTGATCATAGGTCTATCTATGGCTAATCATAACATCAGGGCAATGTAGGGCTCATAGTTGCTCATTGGCCTGTCTCAGCAGGATAACAGGTCCATCCATGGCTCACCCTTAGTTACTGGCCTATGTGGAATATATATTAATAATATACCTGGCTACGGATCACCATCGATCATAGACCTACCTAGAACTCCAATCAGTAATCAGCTTGACCAGAGCTCATAGTCATTAACATGCCTGCATAAGGCCTACTGTGATAATAGGCCTGTCTATCGCTTATCATCAATTAGGGCTCAAATACTTCTAAACATGAGAAGACTGCTTTCACATTCAGAACAATTTCGTCCTTACAAAATACAATGGACTGCATTACATTACAGGTACATCACATATGAAAAAAGGTTTGAGGGTGGTTCACTTATGGAATGAACTTCCTGAAGAAGTGTAGATATGAAGACAATTACAATGTTTAAAAGACATTTGGATGGATACATGAATAGGAAAGGTTTGGGTGTATATGGGCCAGGAGCAGGCAGGTAGGACTAGTTTAGTTTGGAATTAAGATCAGCGTGGACTGGTTAGACTGAAGGGTCTGCTTCCATGCAGTATGACTGTATGACTCTATAACTGAAGAATTTTGCATGATCTTTCTTGCAGTGGTATATTCAGTCTGATCCATGATAGTAAGCTGCATGTTCGCAAATGAGCTGAAATGGGTTTGTCAAAAACTTTATTGTCAGAGCTGGTATAGATGTGACTCTAAAGGTCAGGTTGTGCTATAAATTGAGAAGAATACTTGTCCTTTATTGTTGAACACAAATGTTGACTTGTTTGTTGAGGACAAATTCTCCATCCCCCACCCATCGTTCTTGAACCAAACAAATTGCCTCCAAGTCACACGTTTCATTGTGCTGATGTGGGATAATCCACTGAGAGCAATGCTGCGGCTTTCGTTATTTGCATACTTTCTCAACTGGCCAGTGCATGATTTCCTGTCAACACTCACATCCCTTGAGGTATAATAATAGTAGTCTAATAGCTTTTGGTCAGTCCGCTCAGGTGGCTGGAGCTGCCCTGTCTCACCACAGGAAACGGTCTTTATTGAAGGTAGAACTAAATTTGCATTATGTGTCTGGAACTAATTTAACATGGGGGGTGGTGGGATGGACAGAAGAAAAATAAAATGATTTATGCCTTACTTATTTCCAACTGGTCCTGCTCCTATACTGAATCCCAGTGTGCACTTTCTTTTCATAGGAATTAACCTGGTAGTGAGTGTACTAAACAATTGTATAGGAACACTTCTGGGATTTACACGCTGAAAATCAATATCTAGAAAAGTATACTTAGTTTCAGTGATCCAGGTCTGAAAATATATATTATTTTCAATTGCAGCGCATTGCTCAATGCCTAATGCTTTCTGAAATGCCACAGCAGCTTTAATGAACACATGTTTATCACTATGAAAGTCATAGCCTCAGGCTACAGTTTCTTCTTCATTGAGAATGAGGATGGCTTCTGCATGCTTCTTATCTGATTTTTCACAGATAGAAAGAGCTCAGAATCGCACAGCCCTCTTTTTAGCAGTTTGTCACCCTTTAGGTAGCACAGACCTTATAAGTAGAATTTATCCATATTCACATATATATATGGAAGTGACTCTCAGCAACCGTCCCACAAACCTGTATGTTTGAAAGAATGTTTTAAAACTTTGCACCATGATTTCAATTAAACGCCTTTTTAACAGATGTCAGCTATTTTTGATATTCCTAGTTTCAGCCGAACACAGTTGACCACAAGAGCAGATTAGGCACAAATTGATTTTAATAAGACATTTATGCTCACTTATAAAACTAGTGGATGTGCAAATCTTATTCCAACAGATGTTTGGAGAAATCTAAAGACTGATAAAGAAAGTCCAACTGGAGTTCTCTAGTGAACTAAAGGAAACACATTTTCAGAACTTCTTCAAAGCTTTACAAATAAGAAGCATACCAGTGTCAGACTCCTTCACACACTCAAACTTCATGACACAAACTGTCCTTTTACTAAAAGAAACTAACCAGTTGTGAAAATATTTCTAACAAAGTTGTAATGGAAATAATGCTCTCTTAAAGTCAAATATTTAGTTATTGCCATATATGTAAACATGCATGATAAATATTAATTAAAATGTCATGATGTCCTAATGGTGCCTAAGCACGGTGAGCGTTTATTTTTGAAGCAGAGTTGAAGGCAGCAGATTTGAATGGCTGATTAAAACAGGCCCTTGCTGTGACCCCCGCAGGCCAGAGCAACCGTAAACCAGCTGTGACCCTGCTCTGTGCAGCTGACAAGTTGGACTTTCTTTATCAGTCTTTAGATGAATCTCAAGTTCCTGAAGGAATCTAGCCCACAAAAGTCTCTTTAAACTGAGCCTGTTGAGAATCTCATGTCTTCCTGCTGCTGTTTTGGGAATATTAACGTGATGCATAAGGACGGCAGTCATAGCATCTGTGTAATATCATCTATAGCGCTGATGGACAAGATTTCTACTCAGAGCCGATCCAGACATAATTGTAGATTCAAATGAAAAAACAGCTATGATAATTGAGTCTGCCTTTACAGCAGAGAAAAAATTGTCAGATTGTCAGTTCAAATCAGGAAATGTATTAGGATGGAACAATTGAACTAATCATCAGCCCTGAGTTACAACACACAAGTGTCAGACTTTACATTTTTTGTAGATCTGTCTCTCCTGAAGAAACCTATTGTCTCTTGTATCCTGCCCAACCCAGTCAATAACAATCCATCAGCCTATTTAGTGAGGCTATCTGGCAATAAGGGGCATCATTGTTAAGGCTGATCGACTCATAGAACATAGAACATAGAACATAGCACAATACAGCATAGAACAGGCCCTTCGGCCCACGATGTTGTGCCGAACATTTGTCCTAGCTTAAGCACCCATCCATGTACCTATCCAATTGCCACTTAAAGTTCGCCAATGATTCTGACTCTGCCACTCCCACAGGCAGCGCATTCCATGCCCCCACCACTCTCTGGGTAAAGAACCTACCCCTGACATCTCCCCTATACCTTCCACCCTTCACCTTAAATTTATGTCCCCTTGTAACACTCTGTTGTACCCGGGGAAAAAGTTTCTGATTGTCTACTCTATCTATTCCCCTGATCATCTTATACACCTCTATCAAGTCACCCCTCATCCTTCTCCGTTCCAATGAGAAAAGGCCTAGCACTCCTCACATGAGAGGTAATCTTCTGATGTTCTACTCGCTGTAACAGCCTGCAGTCATATCACCCCTAAAGGCATGTCAGAAATTTCAGTACCAACTAAACATGATTTTCCAACCATGACTTGAAATGGTTGGAAAGTCATACAGGGTGAACTGCAAGTTTGAATCTTTTGCTCAATACTGATAGCTGCCCCCCATTGGGAATGCAATGCTGTAAGAATGATTCCAATGGGCAAATAGTGGCCACTTTCCGGAACAGGGATCCACATTGGTTTTAGTCCTGTCCTGCGGTTAGCCAGCTATAGTCCAATGAAAAGGATCCTATTACTGACCTGGAGGTGGTTAAATTAGACCAAGATCTGACCTGAGCTCTTGGATAAGCATTTAAACCAATTCAATAGCTGACTGAAGTTTAAGTCGCCTGTTTAGTTTGAATCAGGAAGAAGTAGTGTCTATATTTGTGCAGGCGAAAGTGAGGACTGCAGATGCTGGAGGTTAGAGCCAACAGTGTGGTGCTGGAAAAGCACAGCAGGTCAGGGGAATCGATATTTCGGGCAAAAGCCCTTCCTGATGAAGGGCTTTTGTCCGAAACATCGATGTTCCTGCTCCTCAGATGCTGCCTGACCTGCTGTGCTTTTCCAACACCACACACTTGGCTCTATCTTTGTGCACCCTGCACTTGCACTGTTAAAGCTAATGACCTTATCCCAACGAAACAACCTTTGGCAATACAAAACTACATCTAGAATTCTGGCAGCAGGGTAAAGGAGGTGAATTTATCAGCTTTAACAGAGAGAGATAATGCCCTCCTTCATAGAAAAATATTGAAGATAATCTGTAGACAAATAACTGTGGACATACTCAGGAAATTCAATTCAGGTATGAGTATTCCAGTCAGTATCTGGTGCTGTGAAGAGAGCTGACAAGCTGTGGGAATTGATTGTTCAGCCTTTGCCGCTCACTTTATTCATGTGTGTGAGATTAGCAGCCCTGGGTTAGTGCCATTTCACGTTAAATACTAAACCTTCTATTACAAGACCATCATGGAAAGTATATTGAGAAGTTCCAGGGATCATATAACTGGATCAAGCGCACATCATGTATTCACTTGACAGCAAAGATTGGTCTTACATGATAGATAACAAAGTACTTATTTGTGGGAAAGAAGTTAAAACAATTTTTCTTTCAGCATTGCTTGGAGTCATTTTGCACTCATTCAGAGATTTGCAAAATGACTATTTACAAGAATAAGGGATGCATTTTTCAAAGATTATTGGAACATGTTAACTCAGATTATAACATAGGTGTGGGAGTGGGATCTGTACTTAATCCTGGCAATTTGCTTACCCATCCCCTCAATTTATAAGATTCACCCAATTGTTGTTTAATCCTGTCAGCGATATTTAATTTAGAATAAAATGAAAACTTTAAATCTATTTCAGTATTGTACCCTGCCTCCAGTGCCTGCCACTGTGTAGCTCACTGAAGTATTTTGGATCCTTATCACTGCACCTCCAACTATATCTACCAAAGGCTTCATTAATCAATAGTAAAATGAAAAGAAAATCCACGATGTGAAATATTTTTTCTTGCTGCTATTGTTGTAACAGGTATCTGGGATTCACATCTGTCCAGCATATGCTGTCTCATGTTGTGATTTATGATACAGTGATATTGCTGAATAGGGTCAGGATTAGGTCAGTGTCAATGCCCTAGGCAATTGAAGCCAAAAAGAAAATCTCACAATCAATGGCAGAAGACCATGCAGTGGCAGAAAATTTGGATGAAACTGGGAATGTTGTACTTCCATTCCAATTCCCAAAGGCTGCAAATTAGGGGCTGGGTAAGGACAATGGACTCTGACATAAGATGGGGTCCAAGATATCCAAGATGTCCAGTTCCCTGGAAGTTTAAAACCCAATATTCAGCTATTTATTAAAAGTTTAAAGATGGCAAAATGTCCAATTCTGTATTGGATGTATTGATGTTTGTTCATGTTTAATTTTTGTTTCTACTTTTAGTACTCACATTTGAACTTTTTTCTGCCCTTGTAAAACCACCCTCCTTCTGTGATCTGCTCTGGATAGCTGTCCCAGTGCACAACCTCAGCTGCTGTGACACCAGCCTATTCCTTATCGTGGAGGCTGGGACAAAAGCAAGAGGAACTTCCATTCGGAGCTTCCTGAGTTTCTCACGTAATCAATTTCTTCTCAGCTCATTGTATTTGCATGCATGGGTATCTTATAGGCAGTACATTATGAAGCTCACTGGGGCATTCCAAGCTCCAACAGCCAAAGCAATCTAACAGCCCATCCCTCTCTGCAACTCTGAAGCATCATTCAACCTCTGCTCATTACCCCCTCTCACTCCTGGAGATGTCTGTCACCAAGTAAAACACAGCACTACACTGGAATACTTAGAGATTTTCCTGAAGGCTCTGCAAGAGAGAAAGCAATAGGAGACCATCCAGAGTGATGAGGGAGCCTGGACAGAGCTGGGTGCAGAGGCCAGCTCTCCTGTGCAACTCAAAAGAACCTCACTCCAGTGCCGCAAAAGGATAGTTTGATTTTATTGGATTGATCTATTGTCACGTGTACCTAAGTACTGTGAAAAACTTTGTCTATGAGCAGTACAGGCAGATCATAGTAAGCAAGGACACACAGATCATAGAGTGATGAAAAAAACTTATACGGAGGCATACAGATTAGGTCACACAGGGCGTGTGCTGGAAGAGGTAAGCGTTAGCAAGTTCTGCATTATTTGAAGTTAGAGAGTCCATTCATCAGTCTAATAATGACCGGGAAGAAGCTGTTCCTGAACCTGCTGGTGTGTGTGTTCCAGCTTCTGTCTGATGGAAGAGGTTGTAGGAGAGCATTTGCAGGGTGCGATGGGTCATTGATGATGTTGGCAGCATTTCTGAGCAACGATCCGTGCAAATAGAGTCCAAGGATGAATGATCTGCTGTCTTCTGCCCAGACATATATACCGCTGTCTACTCAATGCTTCATGATCCTATGAGTGGGATTCAGGATTGCAAATATTATCTAAGCAACCTGTTCAAAGGTGTTGTTACACATCTCTGGAGTAAAAGTGATTTGTAAATGGGTCTGCTGGTCCAGAGGTGGGGAATCTACCACTGAACCACAACAGTCCCTCAGAGTGTATGCTTTGCAACTGTGGAGAACTGTCACACAAAAGGTTGGGTGCCAGGCACCTCCAGCAGATTCCTGATGTGCAGACATCAATGTGGCATGGCCTAGTGCTACCTCTTACACTTCTGGCAGCATTCACAATGAAAACACAAGAAGAACTACTACAGCTAGCAGCGTATATAGTGTTAACCTTTCTTCATAAGTAGGAGTACATGTACATCTAATAGCTCACCGTGTTTGCGTGGGCCAAACACAAAAACAAAAGATGGCATTTTGAGTGAATCTGTTTTGAATTGAGCCTGACTTGCTTGCCCAGCTCAGGTTTTCTGGGATCAACTAGTGTGGCTGCCTCACTTGAACAGGTCCGCTGTCTCAGTCAGACTTCAATATTAACACTGTTAGTGTTTATGCAAAGAAGTGTCTTGGTTGTGCAGGAGCTAAGTAACATCACATCAATAGGTACATGTCTCAGACATGTAGTTGGTTTTGAACACACGTTCCCCATTTATGACAAACAAGAATCCCCCATAATAATATAACCAGAGAATTGAGGGTTTAATGCATATTCATGACATGCTAATTAATGCAAAACATGTTCCTGACTGAACACTGGGAAAGCCAACCTGCCTGAACATAAAAGCGAAGTTTTAAACCACTGTCAGAAAACTGAATTTTTTCCTTCCCACCCAGTTAAGTTCCCCTGTCTTGCTAAAAGCTCCGGTATAGCTGAAACATTGTACCCCTTGTATCTCACTCCCTCAGATTCTCTATTAGTGGTCACTCCCTTAGGGAGTGTAATCTCCACTGTCTGGAACCCTTGCCCCCAAAACATTTAGTTAGTTATCTTCATCTCAGTCTTCAAAAGCATCCTTCAAATTCTTCTCTTTGATTATGTTTTAACACCTCCCATCCCACTTTTTCCCTGTGTTTCACTGCTTGGTGTCTGCTTTTTGTCCATTGCCTCCCAGAAACCTCTTGTAGTTTTGAAAGAGCCTTTAAGATTATAGACCAACCTTGCAGTTTGAGATTTCCATGATCCCTTATTTACTTTTGATTGTCAGTCTTTCTGTGAATTGATAGCAAAGGAGAGCACATAAGTGTAACTGTGATAAATAAGCCACACAATATACAGCACCATGACATTACAGCATGCAAAAAAAATAGGGGAATCTCCATGATGATATCAGCAACAGAGGGAAGGGGCAGTGAGATTGAGATTCAAATAACAGAGTGCAGTGCTTTTACTAGGCACCACTTGGCGAACAGAAAGTGCTAAATTATTTTAGCCATTTATCTAACAAAATCTGATGGTTTTAGTTTTATTTATTCTTTAGTTGTGTGAGATAAAGCTACATGGCATCCACAATTCACAAGTTGTCGTCGTTCTATTGGACATACTCATTGGCACACAAATTAATATAGACCCATTTTGAGGTCTCTAATGGTCAGAATGTTTTCAATGCATGGCAAGGGTCATGTTTGTCCTACAATGGGCCTCAAACTCAAATTATTGTTGGAAACAGCAGCAAAATGTCAGGCTTGTCAGTTTCCAAGGGACCCGTTTGGAAATATGCAACATTGGAAGAAAGATTGAGCATAGAACATAGAACAATACTGCACAGAACAAGCTCTTCGGCCCTCAATGTTGTGCCAACCTGTGAACTAATCTAAGCCCATCCTCCTACACTATCCCATCATCATCCATGTGCTTATCCAAGGATTGTTTAAATCTCCCTAATGTGGCTGAGTTAACTACATTGGCAGGTAGGGCATTCCACGCCCTTACCACTCTCTGAGTAAAAAACCTACCTCTGACATCTGTCTTAAATCTATCACCCCTCAATTTGTAGTTATGCCCCCTCGTACAAGCTGACATCATCATCCTAGGAAAAAGACTTTCACTGCCTACCCTATCTAATCCTCTGATCATCTTGTATGTCTCTATCAAATCCCCTCTTAGCCTTCTTCTCTTCAAGAGAACAGACCCAGGTCTCTCAGCCTTCCCTCCAGACCAGGCAACATCCTGGTAAACCTCCTCTGCACCTTTTCCAATGCTTCCACATCCTTCCTGTAATGGGGTGACCAGAACAATATTCTTAATGCGACCACACCAGCGTTTTGTATAGTTGCAGCATGACATTACAGCTGCAGAACTTAATCCCTTTACCAATAAAACTGAACACACTGTATGCCTTCTTAACAGCATTATCAACCTGGGTGGCAACTTTCGGGGCAACTATGTACTTGGGCTCCAAGATTCCTCTGCACATCCACACTCCCAAGAATCTTTCTATTGACCCAGTATTCTGCCTTCCTGTTATTCCTCCCAAAGTGAATCACCTCACATTTATCTGCATTGAACTCCATTTGCCATTTCTCAGCCCAAGTCCCTCTGCAACCTACAACATTCTTCCATACTGTCCACTACTCCACCAACTTTAGTGTCATCTGCCATTGAACTCCATTTGCCATTTCTCAGCCCAATTCTGCAGTTTATCCAAGTCCCTCTGCAACCTACAACATTCTTCCATACTGTCCACTACTCCACCAACTTTAGTGTCATCTGCAAACTTACTAACCCATCCATCTATTCCTGTGTCTAAGTCATTTATTAAAATAACAAACAACAGTGGTCCCAAAACAGATCCTTGTACTACTCCACTAGTAAAGCGCAGCAGGTCAGGCAGCATCCAAGGAGCAGGAGAATCGACGCTTCGGGCATGAGCCCTTCTTCAGGAATCGAAACGTCGATTCTCCTGCTCCTTGGATGCTGCCTGACCTGCTGCTCTTTTCCAGCAACACATTTTCAGCTCTGATCTCCAGCATCTGCAGTCCTCACTTTCTCCTACTCCACTAGTAACCGGACTCCAGGCTGAATATTTTCCATCAACCACCACTCGCTGCCTTCTTACAGAAAGATAGTTTTAATCCAAACTGCTAAGTCACCCTCAATTTCATGCCTCTGCCTTTTCTCCAACAGCCTTCCATATGGAACCTTATCAAAGGCTTTACTGAAGTTGCCTCGATTGCCCTTGATATAGCATCTTTTGCAACCTTAGGGCATCAAAAAGCATTTAATGAAGTGCCTTTTGAAGTGTAATCACTGTTATAATGTAGAAAATGCAGCAGTTTTCAGGCAATGTAAAGTTATTTAATCCACTTAGAATAAAGTATAAAAGTTCCTATATATTGATCTTCAAGAGGACTGAGCGTGAAGATCAGGAGATTGGCATAATATTGACATAAACAGCAAATTCAAGACTCCTATGTTTTCTGTGAGAAATGAAAACTTTAATGTCAGGTTGTCAATTCAATGCTGCCTAGCCCTAGTGAGAAAACTGAGTTTGATTCAAATTTATTTCCAGACGTGCACTTTCAAATTGAATATAATCTTTGTATGGTGTTAAAGTGTATTGTCAGTAAGCTGCAACATAAGAACATAAGAAGTAAGAGCAATTCAGTCCCCCATGACTGCTTCACCATTTGATATGATCATGGCTGATCTCATCTCATCCTGAACTCCACTTTTCTGCCCACTCTCCTTTCAACCCATCACTAATTAAAAATATGTCTTTCTCCTTCTTAAATTTACTCAACATCCCAGTATCTACTACTCCGTGCGGTAGTCCACAGATTCACAACCTTTTCAGGGAAGTAATTTCTCCTCATCTTTGTATCAAATATTAAAACTGTGCCCTCTCATTCTAGGTTGACCCAGATGAGGAAACATCCTTTCTATCAACTTTGTCAAGCCCCTTTACATATCTTATACATCTCAATTAGATCTCATCTCATTCATCTAAAATCGAGAGAGTATATACTTAAACTGTTTAATCTCTCTTCATAAGACAAACCCTTCATCTCTGGAATCAATCAAGTGACTGCCTCCAATATAATTACATTCCTCACCAATTAAGTGGACTTATCAGATGATAATTACTTAATGAACAAATCAGGTAGTTTTAGATTTTAGGATGCTTTAGTCCAATTCATTCAGATTAAATGTCATATGAATGAAGTATAAAAGTAGTAATGTATTGCTACAATTGTACATGGCATTAATGGGATCAGATCTAGGGTATTATCAACAGTCTTGTTCTCTCATATGATTAGAGTTCAGAGAAGGTTCACTTGACTCGGATGAAAGGGATGGCTTGTGAGGAAAAGTTGAGCAGGGTGCATCTGTCTCCACTGGAGTCTAGATGAATGAAAATCTCCTTAAAATATACAAGATTGTGAGAGGAACTGACAGGGTGGGTGCTGAGGGGATGTCTTCCCTTCTTGGAGTCACACTTCCCATTCAAGAAAATGAGGAATTATTTTCTCTTTCAGTAAATCTCTATCAGTCTCATTCTCATGGAGGAATAATCATCTGATATTTTTAAAGCTGTTAAATTCTGGATCATCAAAGGCGGCTATTGGGATTGGCTTAAATGTACAGTTGAGGCCATATGAGATCAGTCATTAGCTTATCAATAACAGAACAGGTTTGTGGGACTAAATGGCCCATTCCTGCATCTGACTAGCGCATTTGTATTTCAGAACTATACCACAAATTATGAAGCCTGATTGTAACCAATAAAAATTATACCATTTAATCAAATATAATTTGCAAAATGTTAATACTTTTACATTGAGATGTTACAAAAGCTGCGCTACTGATGAGAACCATTTACTCATGTGATGCTGCAGACACAAGACTGTGCTTGATGGTCATATAATTATTGTACTTACAGTTTATGTACTTTATATCCCAAAGTGCTGTCCTTGCATATTATTTCTTCCAAGGTTTTTGACATAACCTGGGATATACTTAAATAAACTTTTGTGGATTATTAATCAAGTAGCACTGTGCTGAGAGCACCATCTCAAGTGGATGAACATTGCTAAGAGAATAAAATAAAGAAGGCTTTTATGGATCATTTTTCAGTGAGAATCGTGGTAACACTCTCTTCCATACTTGTGCCTACTAATCCCTCTGCACTGAGCCAGATGTGATTACTTTTCACTCACAAACATCATCCTGCCTTTTCTCTTTCCAGAGGCTGATGGACTGAATGTTTCTATTCATTACCAATGTTCTTGGCTCCTTCTAAAGAAAACAGATGACAAAAGTAGATCTCCTATGGTGTTTGTTATGGAAACTGGTTTAATGAACACAGCATCTGATGTTCACCATTGTGCTTTGCCTCAACAAATTGACATTGCTGTGTACAAATTGGCTGCTGTGTTTGTCGACATAGCAATAGAAATTGTGGGTGTAATCTTACCGACCTTGGCAACATTCTTCCATTACAGGAAGTGATGGTGTAGTGGTGATTTCATTGGGCTTGTTATTTGCAACCCTAGGCTAATGTTCTGGGCAAAGTGGATTCAAATCCTGCCATAGGAGAGGTGAAATTTGAATTTAATGAGATTTTGGAATTAAAATCTTGCCTAATGGCAACCATGTTGATTGTTGTAAAAATCCATTTGGTTCACAGATATCTTCTAGGGAGGGAAATCCGCCAACCTTACCTGGCCTACATGTGACTTCAGACCTACAGTAATGTGGTTGACACTTAACTACGCTCCGAGCACTTTGGGATGAGCAATAAATGCTGCTCTAGTCAATGACGCCTACATCCCATGAACATTTATATAAAATAAATCAAATGTAGGTCTTGCTCACCTTACAGTCAGCCTGAAAATGGTGAAATAAAGAAGATACCTTGGGCTCTGCCCAATTAACCATGGCAGGTGGGTTCCTGAGGCTGGAGGCATGAAAGACTTCAAAAAAAAATCATCCATTGTTAAATAGACAATAGGTGCAGGAGTAGGCCATTCTGCCCTTCAAGCCTGCACCACCGTTCAATATGATCATGGCTGATCATTCCCATCAGCGGAAACATGTTTCCTGCTGCCAGAGTGTCCAATCCTTTAATAATCTTATATGTCTCAATCAGATCCCCTCTTAGTCTTCTAAACTCAAGGGTATACAAGCCCAGTCGCTCCAGTCTTTCAGCGTAAGATAGTCCCACCATTCCAGGAATTGACCTCGTGAACTTACGCTGCATTCCCTCAATAGCCAGAATGTCTTTCCTCAAATTTGGAGACCAGAACTGCACACAATATTCCAGCTGTGGTCTCACCAGGGCCCTGTACAGCTGCAGAAGAGCCTCTTTGCATCTATACTCAATCCCTCTTGTTATGAAGGCCAGCATGCTATTAGCTTTCTTCACTACCTGCTGTACCTGCATGCTTACCTTCATTGACTGGTGTACAACAAGACCCAGATCTCTTTGTACTGCCCCTTTACCTAAATTGATTCCATTTAGGTAGTAATCTGCCTTCCTGTTCTTGCCACCAAAGTGGATAACCATGCATTTATCCACATTAAACTGCATCTGCCATGCATCTGACCACTCACCTAACCTGTCCAGTCACCCTGTAATCTCTTAACATCCTCCTCACATTTCACCCGGCCACCCAGCTTAGTATCATCTGCAAATTTGCTAATGTTATTACTAATACCATCTTCTAATACCCTAAATACTCTGGTACATTGTGAATGGTGTTCATGTTGACCCCGAAAGACAAGGGACAACAGTTATTTTATTTTGCCAGCCTTCATAAGGCCATTAGGAGTAAGTGGGGACTGCAGATCAGAGTTGAGAGTGTGGTGCTCGAAAAGCACAGCAGGTCAGGCAGCGTGCGAGGAGCAGGAGAATCGACATTTCAGGCAAGAGTCCATCATCAGGAAGGGCCATTAATTGTTCTGTGCCATTGGGCAACTCGTAACCCTCAGGTGTTACCTCCTGCCACTTGGTGAAACACCTTCTTCAGACTTTTCTTACCACCACCCAGCACACTTCCCCTTGTTTGCTGTATTTTCTGGGGTCTGTTGAATAACGTCGTTAAACTTATTTTCTACACCTTCTTCTACCATCATGCTCTTTCCTCTAGTGTCTCTGCTATCTTTACAGGGCAAGGCGATAACCTTTGAAATGCATGGTTGATATTGAATTTTAGGAAATAGCAGCACAATCAATATCCCACGATAAACAAGACTAAAGACCAAATTATTTTGTGATGTTAATTGAGGGAAACCTCCAAGGAGATGGGGTCTACAGTATTTGATGCTCCCTATCAAATAGATGCTTTGTATCCCTTCTCTTTATCTGATCAAACTGACTCAGTCTAAAGCTAAAAATCACACAATACTTGGTTATAGTCCAACAGGTTAATTGGAAGCACTAGCTTTCGGAGCGCTGCTCCTTCATCAGATGATGGTGAAGGAGCGTTGCTCCGAAAGCTAGAGCTTCCAATTAAACCTGTTGGACTATAACCTGGTGTTGTGTGATTTTTAACTTTGTACACCCCAGTCCAACACTCGCACCTCCAGATCATGACTCGGTCTAATTTAGCACCTCATCTGAAAGATGGAACCCCTCACAGTGTGGCAGTCCCTCAGTACAGGGGTGAAAATGAGTAATGAGCATAGTCATCAGGTAAAGCAAGCATCAAAGCGAAATTGTCAAGGGCAATTAGGAATGGGTAATAAATGTTGGCCTTGCCAGTAATGCCCCATCCCATGAAAGAATGAGCAGAGGTTAAAGATATTTTGCTGAAGTCAGCAAAATAAACTAGTCCTCAGAGTACAGAGATGTGATAAACGATGTTGAATGTGGCATTTTATATAGACGATTATAATATTTGCCGTTGTTGGTGTGATAATATCAATACGACTCAGTAACTAAACTGAGTGGTGCTGACTGGGGCTGCATTGTGTGTTTGTGTGGGGGGCTGGGAGAGAGCGGGTGGGGGTAACAGTGTTGGGGGAGTGGAGGTGATGGCGGCACTGGAGAGGAGTGGCTATTCTGCTGAGATTGAGAGCTGCGTTCGCTGCTGCTCAGAAGCGATGTGAGAGCTTCGGAGAATCGGTGCAAACGTAGTGAGATTTACATAGAGATTTATTTAACCAGTGCTGCAAGCAGGGGGAGGGCGGGGAGGTCACTGACATTCCGCAATACACACAGTGCCGGACTCTGGAAATATGGATCTGCATCATTTTGTGATGATTGGAAACGTTTGTGACGGACTCTAAAAAATAAGAAACGTTAAACTTTTCAAGGACTTTCCACACCCAATTTTCTTTCCTGTGATCGGTTATTGAGAGAAGTCAAGCGAGTTGAAGCCGCCCTAACTGTACATTGATGTGAAAAGTGGAAACGATGATTTTAACACGTAAGCATGCAATTATTCCCTTTTTTGTTTGTTGTCCTCCACTGTTTAATGAAATGTAGATGGCGAAGTGACAGAGAAATTGCAGTGAGCTAAATCTTCATTGTTACCCTGGGATCGCACGGCAGATGATCTTTACTGCACTAGTTTGAAAATGTGGTTGGGGCGGTTGAGAAAATTGCGGGGGAGCATAATGAAAACGTTAATTGTCAATTTTCCGTCGATTTCTTAAAAGGGATCCTCCAGCGTTACATTTTCACAGCGATTCCTGGTCACTTCAAGTCCCCCAAGGGCAATGGAGGAACGATACGGACGGGATTGAGTGTGACTTATTTAAAATGTTTGTTTGCGATCAGGCGTGAGTGTGTGATTTTTTTCGGTTCTGTGCCTTTGCTCAGGTTATTGATGAGATTGAGTTGGGGGGAGAGCTCAGATGGGTGTTTGGAACTGAGTCCTCAGGGTGAAAGATGTCAAGATAAGAGGGAGCCAGAATTGCACGTCCCCCTCGTCCCCAGCAGGGAGAGAGGGAGTGTGTGTGAGAGAGAGAGCGCCTCTCCCACCAGGCTCCCGAGCTGATTTCTGCGTCTGGCTTCTCTCTCCTCTGGGGCTGGCGTTCACTCTCCCGGGGAGGGGGCGGTGGGGTGGAATTTAATCCTTAGTTTCGGCTTTTAGCGAAGTGATTTTGTTTTTTTTTTAAAGTGCATTTGTAGTTTTAGCTAACGCGCAACAATCTTAATTCCAATTTTGCAAAATAACGGAATGATACTTTTTTAGAGGTTTGTTTTTAAAAATATAAATTGCAAAGCCTGTGATCCCCGCGGATAAAGGTTTGGGTATTGTGGTACTTTCGGAGCTGATTTGCTTGAAGGGGAATACGGCTTCAAGGTTTTTCCTGGTGTTCCGGTGTGTTTGCCAAATGATGTTATGCAGGAGGAGGGGAGGGAGATAGGAGGAGGAAGAGGAGTGGGACAAGGGGAGGAGTGGGATAGGAGGACGAGGGGATAGGAGAAG